>NW_019268524.1:2639647-2771035 GCF_002738365.1 Cucurbita moschata
AATTTTTTTTTTTTTTTTGTCTATTTGGTCCTTGTATATTTATTTGTTGCTAGTATGAGAAAAGTCTTATTTAGCTCGGGTAGGAACACGGAATATATTTTTGTCATCGGCCTCGTTTAGCTAATGAGGAGAAATCTCTCTCGTTCCCTCACTCATTCTCATCGGGTTAAATGAGCATCTCTATTATCGTTGAACTATGCTCGTTTTGACAATTTTTTGTCGAAGTTGTCACGTCTTGTTAATTAAATAAACCTTGGTAATTTAGATAAAATAAAAGTAAAATTTCCTTATTTAATTGAAAATTTTAGAGCCACACAAATACTTTATAGAATCAAAATATAATTGGAGCCACAAAATTTGAAAGAGAGATTGGATGGCTCAAGAGGTTTCCCATGGCTAAGGTTTGACAATTTTTGTAGCCACTTTCTGGTTGACACGTGGCATTTCCTCAAACGTTGACTTTCTACAAATTCTCATTTATTGTTCCCAAAATTCAAACCTCATACATTATTCTCTTTATTTATTATTTATTTTTTATAGAAATTTATTAAATTTTGTTTGCTTTTCTAAATTTTTTAAAAAAGAATTCGATGCGAGCACCGAGATGCATCGACATTGAAGTTAAAAGGCTAAAATTAAATGAAATATTAGCGGTTAAAACACGTTTAAATGTATATTGGAGAACGCAAACAAAATCTTATATTGATTATGAAATGAGAAGAATAGCAAAACACTCGCGTGAAAATCGAAATCTTTCCCTACTAGACGAGTTTTAAAGTCTTGAGGGGAAGCCTGAAAGGGAAAGCCCAAAGAGAACAATATCTGCTAGCAGTGGGCCAGGTCTTTACAAATGGTATCAAAGTCAGACATCGAACGATGTGCCAGCCTTCTCGCTATTTCCCGAAGGGGGATAGACACGAGGCGGTGTGCCAATAAGGACGTGGGGCCCAAAGGGAGGTGGATTTGGTGGCGGTCCCACATCGATTGGAGAAAGGAACGAGTGCCAGTGAGGACGTTGGCACCGAAGGGAGGGTGAATTGTGATGTCCCACATTGGTTGGGGATGAAAAAAAAAAACACCCTTTATAAGAATGTGGAAACCGAAACCTTCCCCTAGTAGATGCGTTTTACAATACATCACTAACATCGGTTATAAATGTCAAATATTTTTAATTTTCGTAGAGTTGTAACCCTATTTTGGATAGGTCAAGTTGATCCGATAAAAAATATGAACTCACGAACCGACTCGAATTTTCAATTTTCAAAAAGTCCAACAAAAAACAGATCGAAAAGAATCCGACCCAACTATTATGGTTTGGGTCGGGAAGGTTTGTACCTATACAAATATATTTTTGGAGCATTCATAGTGAAATTGGGTTAAATCTTATTTGAAGTCATGACGTGGAAATTTTTATTTATTTTATTTATATTTAGTTTAAACTTAAAATTATATTACAAAAAATGTGTGTATTTTACCAAACAGTTACTTTCGTGGGTCATAGGCTGGATTATACTGACCTCAACGTGGTTACGCTATACAATTCTCGAATCAGATTATGCTATATCCGTTGCCAAACAAGCCCTAATTAGTGCCTTAGAAGAGAACTTAGAAGAAGAGGAAAAGGAAGAACAAGGAAAAAGAAAAAGTGCGATAGAGAGAATCTGGGATTGTAAGATTTATTTCGAGAATTCGAACTAGAATATAACTCGGCTCTGAATCAGATTTCTTCCTTGAGAAACTCCGATCGAATCCGAAAGATCAGGCATGTTGCTTGCCGTGCTGATTGCCAACTCCGTCGGCAACATTCTCGTCGAACGGTACCATTTTTTTTTTCTTACGCTGCTTGGCTTAATCGATTGAGCATTTTTTTTTTCCGTTTCCTTTTCATGTTTCTGATGTGCGTTAGCGAGAATGTGTGATTTGAATGGCTTCGTTGTGTAATCAATCGCTTTGTTGTGGTTTTCTGTGCCGATTGCTTTGATGATTGTGTGAAACGTGCGATTAACTTCAGATGTATTCCTATTAGAATTGAAATAAGCTTGAGAATTTGGTGTTTAGGAGGGAAATGTTGCTCTGTCTCTGCCATCTACTCTAACTTGGACTGACTTTGTGTTCTATTGGTTAGGAATTCTTCGCCATCTAATTTCATGCGATTGAACTGTTGATCATGATTTTTATTTGTTTTTTTAGGTTTCACGGAGTTCCGGCAGAGGAGCGATTGCATTGGCGATCCTTTCTAGTGAAGCTGGGAGCTGATAATCTCAAAGGTGCAAAAAATGAAGAGCTCTATGTTGCTTCGCACAAGTGAGTGGAATCTTCCGATCAGTTCTTTAGAAGCAATTTTGAACAATTCTCAGTGATGCATTATAATTGAAAACTGATCTTTGCAAAAAATGACGAGTTTTCATACTCTGCATCTGAGGTACCGTTTGTTGATCTTCCCACCCCTAGGGTGAGAAGGAGAAACTCAAAGGATAACGATTGAGCCTCATCCTCCTCTTCTATTGAGCTTCATCCCTGAGAATTTTCAAATGCGCGGGGGAAATCGATGAAGTTTATTTGCGTGATTATTGTTATAATGTTTTAGTATCGCAATTGTCGCCAAGTCCATTAAATCCAATAGGATATAATAGACAGCTAGAACTTACAAGCCTCCATTTCCATTTTCCTCCATTGCTGTTCTTTGATCGGTTCTGTTTCTCATCTCCAACAATAATAGACAGCTAGAAACTGCAAGTTCAAGCTTGTTTATGAATAATGAAGTCTTTGGTATTCCAGAGACAACGCCAATATGAGTCAAATGTTCTTAGGATCTGCCCCTTGGCCCCCTTGATTCTTTGAAAAACTTGTTGAACTTGATCTAGTGCCTTGATCTTCCATTATTATTCTTGCATAACCCAGACCAATTGGGGCATAAGCGAGCAACTTCTTTTCTTTTTCTGTAGACATAAATGGCATCCACTCTGCCAAGCAATGACTGCACGAATAATATATTCTTCATAGGTACCTTCTATTTCCAAAGCCTCTTGGTCATCTCCTTAGAAATTGCCTAACTTATCAAGTAAGATCTTGAAGATGGATTAAGACCTTTGAAAATGGATTGAAGAGAAAGCTATTCTACTTCTCTATCACTTATTGACTGTTAAAAATAAGGTTCCATCCCTGACATGGATATTTTGAATGTATAAAATGATCATCATTTTGCTTCCATCTAATTATTGTTATGGACTGAGTACTCATTTATCAAATTGTCTCTTTATCCTTCCTCCAACTCAAGAGGGAGGTATTGAAAACATAGTATTTGCTAGCTACAACTGCAAACCTCTAGGGGCTTCTTGAACTACTGTTGAAATGTGTGGTAGTTGCCATATAGTACAAAAGTTACAAAGGCTGTGTTCTTAGCTCAAATGGTCACCAATGTTTGAAATAAACTGTTTTACTGCTAAATAAAATGCTTCCCTCTCCAAATCTGGATGTTTCCTTTGATAATTCTTCTTTTTCTCTCTTTCTTTATTTTTTTTTCTCTTTCTTTCCTTTTTTCCCAATAGACTGCCTTGCTCATGAGGGAATCTTAAACAACAAGGTTAGCCAGTGGCTTGAATAAGAGTCAACCTTCCCCATCTAAAATAAAAGCATTTCTCATACATTACGTCAATCAGTCCCTTTCAATTTTGTGATACTTCTCATTGGATTGTCTTCTGTAGCTGGTTTTACCATTAAATTTGTCTAACATTCTGTAACAGGTCTGTATACGTTGTTTACACAGTCCTCGGTGATGTTGCTGTTTATGTTGTTGGGAAGGATGAATATGATGAATTAGCTTGTAAGTAAATGCCAATTCTTCCCTTTTCTTTGGACTCAATTCCTTCTCTCTCCCTCATCCTCCTGATAAAAAATTGCAGCGTTTCCTTCTTTTTTGTTTTGTTTTTATCCCGATCTTTTCTGTGTCATTTATCCTCTACGTTAATGTCCTTTCCTCTTCTTCAAGTGGCAGAAGTGATCTTTGTAATAACATCATTGATAAAGGATGCCTGCGGGAAAGCTCCAACCGAGCGCTTGTTTCTTGACAAATATGGAAAGATTTGTTTGTGTCTTGATGAAATTGTCTGGATGGTATGTCCTCTCTTTTCTCCCTTACTCAGAATTCACCTTGTAGGTTTTGTGACTGAGCTGCCAAAAATCATGGGGCTCAAGCTCATTATCCAGCCAGATTTAGTGATAGTCATGTTAAAATCTTAAGACTTTAATTTAAGAAAACTCTTTGCAAATTGCCTTGGAGAGAACAGAGTGTCTGAGAAAACAAAATGATGTTGTTGTTTTGTTGCGGGCATAGAACAAATTATCGATTTTTCCTTTTATTTTTGATCTGTAAGTTTGATTTTTGTCGAGCAATTTTCAGTCTCGAGGAGGAAAGATTTTTACATCCGTTTCTTATTTAAAAAAAAAAAAAAAAAAAAAAAAAAAAAAAAGCTTTGTGAAATGTCTTTCTCTGAATAGAAAGTTGAGGGTCTCTCATAATTGCTAAAGAATACCCAATGTAGCATATTGACTACACTTGTTCTACTATAGATCATGTCTGCGGTGGTGAAACGTATCTCATGGCTAAAATATTTATTGAAGATTCAGACTGAGATATCTGTATTTACAATAATTATATTTCAGCTCTAATAAAATTCCTTGACAATAATAGTTGTACTTTGTTTGATCTACAATGTCTTTGAATTAGATGGGTTAAATGCAGTGGTTAGCTTTTCACATCTTCAATGTTACTTATCTATTTCATGTCTGTGAAGGGCATCTTGGAGAACACAGAGAAAGACAGGATCAAGAGGCTGGTAAGGTTAAAGCCTCCGAATGAGTTTTGATTTAATGAAACGGTTGCACATCCTCTCAGTCATCCACTTCGACGTTACTGCTTCCACGTGGTTATCTTCCTGCTTTTCAACTCTTTTACCCGCAAGATCGTTTCAGCTTTCAGCCCTGTGTAATCATGGTGATCGTCGGTATGTTTACTATACTTCCTATTCTATTTTGTTCGGTTTGTAAGTTAGAACACAAGGTTCTAAAGAATGCAAGGGATTGTTTGGATTAAGATTTTCATAGCGGGTAGGAAGCTTGCGAATACAGACTACATTGGGATTATGATTGGTTTTGATATTCGTCTGAAGAAATGATACTTCCTATTAAGAACTTCCTTGAAAGATAAGGCCCATGGACTAGCTAACTAGCTACCTCAAGTAGTTGTGGTAGTCATCTCTTTTCGATCTTCTCTGAGGCGTCTATATGTTGATATAATCGGGCGGTCATTAGAGCCATTGAAAAAAGTAAAAGGACTCTTCGAAATCACCTATCTAAGATCTAATGTTTGATCAAATATAGTAGGGTTAGATGATTGTCCTTTTGTTCGATAGTTAAGGCACCATTCTCTTCCTTGAGGGTCGGACGTTCAAATTTCTATCTCTACCTTGATTGAATTTATAAAAATATATGTATGTTCTTCGAACAAACTATCACTTTGGAAAGAAATTTTATTCCTAGATGTTATCGTTGTTGACTTAGAGGTGAGAATTGAATTGAATTGAATTATGGACGGGGCAGGGCGAGATTGGGGATGTGGAAATCCCATCTCACAATGTCTGTTGATCAAATGCCTTGTTTGTAAAGGTAATCTATCAAATGTATTTTCTTTTTCATAATCTATAGGATTAGTTTTAGGGTATATTTGGACTAAATTTCAGGTGTTTAATTTAAAATGAAAATCATTTAAAACCACTAAAATGACCTTTTTTAAAATGAATTTGAGAAATAAGTTATTTTGAAAGAAATATTCAACGAACAATGCTGACAACTAATTCGGAGAATGCTGCCAGTGACAACTTCAACGACCCAATAGTTGATCGATCATAATGTTCCTCAATTGCTCATTTTTTAGTTCCATCACGAGCTTATCTCTCAATCCCTCTTTGTGTTCTCACTTTTTTTTTTTTTTTTTTTTTTCCTTTGTCATGTTGATTTTGTTTTCTTCAATTCAACCAATTTGTAAGGGAGGGTATAACTGAAATGACTTCATATTTAATTTAAAATCTTAATAATTATTTATCAAGAGACAACTATATTTTCAGTCTTATTGAAATTATGTTTAAGAATTTTAAAAAATTATTTACAAGTGTTAATACGAGGAAAGGATTATTAGTTTTTAAATTTCATTTTCTAATTTTTAGCGAAGAAATATATATTTTTCTATTTTTTAATTCAACAAATATGAGACCAAAAAAACTAAAAAATAATAAATGTTAAAAAAAAAAAAAACTAAAGGCGGGTAGTTCTATCGGCAACCTCTTGAGAAAGGTCCAAATTAGGTGCGAAGGAAGCCATTGGAGGGACTTCCAATCATCATCAAGGTATCATTCTCTTCGATTGACCGCTTCTATGTTCATCTCTTTGTTCTTTTCTGTTTTCTAGGGTTTCTATTTTCAACATCAACTGGCCATTTTGTTGGCATTACTCTGCTTCTTATTTTACCAAAAAGTTCCCATAATAATATGCTCTTGTTTATTCCCCTCCTTTCCACCATTTTCCCTTTTCCTTTTAACCTAATCGACACTTTACATCCCTCTCATTTTCAACGTAAACAGCATATTCCCAATATTCCCCATATTCCCCATTTCCTCTATGCAATCGTTTTTTTTTTCTTTATTCTATTATTTGGGTTTCTCTGATTATAAAATCTCTCTGATTTCTCTGTGATTTTGTACATTTGAATCATGAAGTTCTGGAAGATTCTGTGTATTTTGATCGAATCTACTTTGCCTGAATGGAGAGATGAGTTCATTTCGTATAAGAAGTTGAAGAAGCAATTGAAATTGATGTACCCTGATAAAGATGGTAATCCTAAGCGCTTAAAGTTTGATGGAGAAGCATCCATGGAGGTTTTTCTTAATCTGCTTGAGGAAGAATTGGACAAGTTTAACCAGTTCTTTGTAAGCAAGGAGGAGTATTATGTTATTAAGTGGAGTGTATGTTACTGACCTTTTGGTTTCATAGTTGTTTGATCTCTCTCTCTCTCTCTCTCTCTCTCTTTTTTCCTTCAAAAAGAGCCTAAATTATCGTTGAAGCAGGTTGGAAGGAATTTTGAGTGTGGGTGTGAGATTTCATGTCGGTTGGAGAGGAGAACGAAACACTTCTTATAAGGGTGTGGACACTCTCTCTAGCAGATGCGTTTGAAAATCTTGAGGGAAAACCCGAAAGGAAAATTCCAAAGATGACAATATCTGTTAGCGGTGGGTTCGGGATATTACAAATGGTATTAGAGCTAGACATCGGGCGGTATACAAACGAGGATGCTAGGCCCCTAAGGGGGATGTATTGTGAGATCTCACATCAGTTGGAGAGGGGAACAAAACATTCCTTATAAGGGTGTGGGAAATTCTCTCTAACAGGCGTGTTTTAAAACTGTGAGGCTGATGACGATATGTAACGGACCAAAGTAGATAATATTCGCTAGCAGTGGGCTTGGGCTGTTACAAATGGTATTAGAGCCAGACATCAGGCGGTGTGCCAGCGAGGACGTTGGACCCCTAAGGGGGATGGATTTTGAGATCCCACATCGGTTGGAGAAGGGAACAAAGCATTCCTTATAAGGTTGTGGAAATCTCTCTCTAACAGACGCGTTTTAAAACCGTGAGGCTGATGACGATACACAACAGGCCAAAACGGACAATTGTTGCTAGTGGTTAACTTGGGCTGTTACAAATGGTATTAGAGCCAGACACTTTGCTATGTGCCAGCGAGGACATTGGACCCCTAAGAGGGGTGGATTGTGAGATCCCACGTCGGTTGGAGAGGAGAACAAAACGTTCCTTATAAGAGTGTGGAAACATCTCTCTAACGGGCGCGTTTTAAAACCATGAGGCTAACGGTGATACGTAACGGGCCAAAGTAGACAATATCTATTAGGAGTAGGCTTGAATTGTTACAACTTTCCTTGCATGGAACAATTGAACTTGATAGAAACATTGCTGCTTTTTCTTAGTATCTTCTTAATAGATGTCTCTCAGTCATTTGAATAGTTGGTCTGCTAGGCATCTGTTTCTTTTTACCATTTGGTAATGACGTTGAACGCCACGTTTTTCCTTTAAGACGTGCTAAATAAAACTCTATGCATTTACATTCGCTATAAGAAGTCGTTCGGAATGCAGTTGTTGCAGGAGAGGGTAGCAGAGATCGGAGATTCGGACGAACGGCTGATGAAAGTAGGGAGAGACATTGTGGACTTCCATGGAGAAATGGTTTTGTTAGAGAATTATAGTGCCTTGAATTACACAGGTTTGTGTTGCTTCCTATTCCTTTTTCTTCCCCTCCTTGTGCTTTTTTATTGGATTCTGATTCTAAACTTACCATAATCTATCCATGATTGTGTTTCAAGAGAATTTTGAAATGTTGAATTAGGACAAGATGTAAGGAGGTGAGATAATTTAGAATCGTTACATTATGCTCATGACTTATCCCTATGAATCTCGAGCTAGGCTTTGCGAATCAGGAAGCCAGCTTCGAGATACGAGAATTTTAAATTATGAAATCTCGACCCGAAGACTTGAATCCAAGATATTAGATGGGAGGGTATCTCTAATCATTCCAAACTCTTACCATCAAGAGCCTCCTGCCTAAAATTTTCTTCCCTTACTCTGTTCGAGAGGTCCTCGTTGGGAATATAATGTTGTGAGATCCCACATCGGTTGGAGAGGGGAACGAAGCATTCTTTTGGGGACCAGCGTCTTTATTGGTGCCACCGCCTCGTGTCTACCCCCCTTCAGGGAACAGCCTCCTCACTGGCACATTGCCCGATGTCTGGCTCTGATACCATTTGTAATGGTCTAGACCCACCGCTAATAGATATTGTCTTCTTTGGGCTTTCTCTTTCGGGCTTCCCCTAAGGTTTTAAAACGTGTTTGCTAGGGAGAGTTTTCCACACCCGTATAAAGGGCGTTTCGTTCTCCTCCCCAACCAATGTGAGATCTATAAAGGGTGTGGAAACCTCTCCCTAATAGACGTGTTTTAAAAACCTTTCGGGGAAGTCCTTGAGAGAAAGCCTAAAGAGGACAATGTCTACTAGCAATGGACTTGAGCTGTTACATACGAGCTTCGTGTCGAAAATGCCTTTAGTAGTAGTTAGTATATCCATATCGACTTACAAGATCGACGTTTTATTTGATTTATATTATAGGGACTGTGGGTCTTCTAGTGTAATAAAGTTTGGTGAGAGGTATATCTGCCCTGCACTAACTTTCATTCTTCCCGTTTTCAAACATAACAGTCCATTCTTTGAATAAAACTCATTCAAATACATTCCAAGCACAGGACTGGCAAAGATTCTAAAGAAGTATGACAAGCGAAGTGGCGAGCTCATCCGTGTGCCTTTCATCAAGAAGGTGTTACGCCAACCGTTCTACTCAACCGATGTGCTCGGTCAGCTATTAAAGGAGTGCGAGATGGTACTCGATCTTCTCTTCTTCAAGAAAGACCTGTCATCTGCTTCTGAAACAGTCAATGAGGAAGGAATAATGGGTGGCTCGGAGGCGAAGACTGCGTCGGAGAGTAAAGAAAAGGTGTTGAACATTCCCGAAGATCTTGAAGAGATCGAGCACATGGAGAGTATGTACATGAAGCTAACATTATCGGCCCTGGAAGCCCTGAAGGAGATTAGAGGTGGAAGTTCAACAATAGATGTTTTCTCGTGGCTCTGAACATTACAAAGAGATGAAAATATGAGTTTTCTTCCTCAACTCTGACGCATTTTGGGGCTGAGTGAAGTTATTAGGTTTGAAGTTTTTTAGTCTATAAAGTTAAATAATTTGTGTTTTAGGCGTTGAGTTGTTTTATTTGAGTGAAGGAAGTCGGTGTTTGGGGTGCAAGAGTTGTGCATATATATTTATATGGATTTCGCTAATTTGAATGTTTTTGTTAAAATTATTCTGAGAATTATAATGAGATCAATGATTAATGTATTATAAAATTTTGAAAGTATATAAGTTAAAGATCTTCATAAACTTATAAATATATAAATAAACAAAGCAATTTTTCTCTTCTCTCAAGAAAAAAAAAAAAAAAAGCCTCTGTGATTTAATATTTAAAAAGAATTATTAAAAAAATTATAAAAATAAATATCATTTTTACAAAACTTTTATAATTTATAATTTTTGTGGGTTGCTAGGCTCAACAAGCGCCTGTAGCTCAGTGGATAGAGCGTCTGTTTCCTAAGCAGAAAGTCGTAGGTTCGACCCCTACCTGGCGCGTTGATTTCAATTTTACTCAATATTATTTTGGCAAACATCGAAGTGTTAATCTCTTTTGCATGACCAACGCCAGCCCCTAGGTTGATAGGATAAGCATGAGATTACCTTGAAGTATATACTTTGAATGAATCAATTCAACATTTGATTCCTAAGAATTATAAGTTCAAGGATGTCGTTATAGAAAGCAAGTTATTTGAAGATTGTTTCTTGTAATCGCAAGTTATTTAGAGCAATATTGCTGCTAATTCATCCTTATTTCGAGAACGAGAAGCGAACCAAGAGACAAAAAGCACATGAGATAAAAGTATATTTTTGGCATACGTCATGGAAATAAAAGGAATGATATGTTCAGAAAGTGATAATTTCTGACGTAACTACAAAAATTTACAAGAATGTACAAGAATGCTCAAATGCACCTGTAGCTCAGTGGATAAAGCGTCTGTTTCCTAAGCAACCCTTACTTAGAAAGTTGTAGGTTCAACCCCTACCTAGTGCAAACTCTAAACCACCAAAACCCTACAAGAATGCTCAATGAGCCTGTGAATTTACAAGTTTGAAAAGTGATTATTTCTGACCTAACTACAAAAATTTACAAGAATGCTCGATGTGCCTGTAGCTCAGTGGATAGAGCGTCTGTTTCCTAAGCAGAAAGTCGTAGGTTCTCGACCCCTACCTGGCGCGTTTCTTATCATTTAGTTTTCAATTTGGCTATTCGAAAACAAACCACCAAAACCTAGTTTTTGGCATGGGATAAAGGAATGAGATGTTCGTAAAGTGATTATTTCTAACGTAACTACAAGATTTTACAAGAACGCTCGATGCGCCTGTAGCTCAGTGGATAGAGCGTCTGTTTCCTAAGCAGAAAGTCGTAGGTTCGACCCCTACCTGGCGCGTTTCTTATCATTTAGTTTTCAATTTAGCTATTCGAAAACAAACCACCAAAACCTAGTTTTTGGCATGGGATAAAGGAATGAGATGTTTGTAAAGTGACTATTTCTAACGTAACTACAAGATTTTACAAGAATGCTCGATGCGCCTGTAGCTCAATGGATAGAGCGTTTGTTTCCTACGCAGAAAGTTGTAGGTTCGACCCCTACCTGGTGCGTTTCTTATCATTTAGTTGCTATTCGAAAACAAACCACCAAAACCTAGTTTTTGGCATGGAATAAAGGAATGAGATGTTTGTAAAGTGATTATTTCTAACGTAACTACAAGATTTTACAAGAATGCTCGATGCGCCTGTAGCTCAGTGGATAGAGCGTCTGTTTCCTAAGTAGAAAGTCGTAGGTTCGACCCCTACCTGGCGCGTTTCTTATCCTTTAGTTTTCAGTTTGGCTATTCGAAAACAAACCACCAAAACCTAGTTTTTGGCATGAGATAAAGGAGCGAGATGTTTGGAAAGTGATTATTCCTAACGTAACTACAAGATTTTACATGAATGCTCAATGCGCTTGTAGCTCAGTGAATAGAGCGTCTGTTTCCTAAGCAGAAAGTCATAGGTTCGACCCCTACCTGGCGCGTTTCTTATCATGGCTATTCGAAAACAAACCACCAAACCCTAGTTTTTGGCATGGGATAAAGGAATCAGATGTTCAATGCGCTTGTAGCTTAGTGGATAGAGTGTCTGTTTCCTAAGCAGAAAGTTGTAGCTCAATGGAAAGTGATTATTCGAAAACAAAACTCCAAACCACCAAAACCCGGAAAGTGATTATTTCTAACGTAACTACAAGATTTTACAAGAATGCTCAATGTGCTTGTAGCTCAATGGATAGAGCGTCTGTTTCCTAAGTAGAACGTCGTAGGTTTGACCCCTACTAGGTGCGTTTCTTATCATTTAGTTTTCAGTTTGGCTATTCGATGGCTATTCGAAAACAAAACTCTAAACTGCCAAACCCCTGCTAGGTGCGTTTCTTATCATTTAGTTTTCAGTTTGGCTATTCGAAAACAAAACTCTAAACTGCCAAAACCCATTTTTTGGCATGGGATAAAAGGAATGAGATGTTCGGAAAGTGATTATTTCTGACATAACTACAAGATTTTATAAGAATGGTTGATGCTGTTGCTCAGTGGATTAGAGAGTCTATTTCCTAAGCCTAAAGTCATAAGTTTGACCCTTACCTGGCCCTTCTTATCATTTAGTTTTCAGTTTGGCTATTCGAAAACAAAACTCCAAACCACCACAACCCATTTTTTGGCATGGGATAAAAGGAATGATATGTTCGGGAAGTGATTATTTTTTGGCATGTGCCGCCTGTAGCTTAGTGGATAGAATGTCTTTTTCCTAAGCAAAAAGTCGTAGGTTCAACCCCTATCTGGCGTGTTGCTTATCACTTAGTTTTACTAGTGCATTTCGGGTTTTGGCCATGGGATAAAAGGAATGTGCTCGACTAAAGAAAAAGTTTCCTAATGTGGGTAAATGGGGTTAAGCTAGTGGAAGCTGCAGGGGGGAGTCCATGTATTTCATGTATTCTATATTGAATCCGAGGCGACCCACTAGCTTCAAAAGCAGATGAGCTAATTCATGAAGAGCTATTAGCATCTTGAGATGCAGAACACAGCATATTTGCACAAACTATGAAAAGCTAATGTTATTTATGAGGCATTTATCAATTAGTAAACCAAAAGTACAAAATGCAAAACTGATTGATCAGAGCATGACCTCCTGAGATTCACAACTGTGCCAAATCTTATATGAAAGATTGCCAGGACTTAATGTCAGGAACTTGAATATGATACCAGTATGCCTAAATGTTACCGCCATTGTTGATGACAGGATACTTAATATATGCACAAGCATAAACAAACTAACAATACATACCTCTATTGATCGTAAGTGCTGAGAAAAACCTCCAAAGAAGCCATCTCCTTTACAATTCCCACACAGCATTTCCTTTGTTCCCACTGCAACACAAAGCCATTGATCAACAGAACAAACAACACCAAGTAGAATTCAAATTTTCAGGGGAAAACACGAGAAAATAGAAACAGCTCAGTTTATCAGTCAATTGCAGGTTATAATACTTCTTCTTCAGTTGTAATTTGAATGCTGAATCAAATAGTTGAATTAGGGCACAGATTACCCGCACAACCAACAAGATGCACCGGCTATGAATTGTCCATTGAAGAAATCAACAGCATCAACTCCACTTCCTTGGCATTATGAGCAAATAACAGCAACTATTTCATTCAAATTACAAAAAAATCAGCGTTCGCAAAGCCTAAATCGTTAGCAACAAGTTATAAATCGACCTATCGATTCCATCACAATCATCACAAATCACGCTATTAGGTTTTATGTTCCGATCACTCTTCGCAGCCTATTCGATCAGAAACACAGTACCGTCTCAATTTCCAAAGAATATACACATTGCATTTTCATTTTGAGTAATCGAAAAACAAATTACAAACAGGAGAAGCAGAACCTTACCATTTAGATGAAGGAATCCAGCAACTGGAGAATAATGGAAGCCATTGTTAATCAGGTTGAGCTTCTGATTGCCACAACCTCCAACTGTTGAGGAATTCGATTACCAAATGAGAACACCTAACAGTCGAGGAATTTCCAAATGATTTTTATAGTTCACTACAGGAATTTCCAAGAATGAGAAGAATTTTGAGTTGCAAGGCACTGAGAAACGAAGACGCCATTGAAATTCCACATAGTTGCCTGTCAAATGGTTTAGACTACGAAAAACTATCTGTTCAATTTATTTTAAAGGTTAAAATACCATTTTACCCATTCCTTATACTTCCAATAAAATTCCATAATTTCATTAAAATTATTATTATTATTATTTAAGAAAAAATTCTTTAATTTTTTAGAATAAATTGCCAGTAATTTTCATTAAAAAAAAAATAATACTAAACATTGTAAGTAATTAATGATTAATTGAAACATTTATGTAACAATAAATCTTACTTTTGACTATGATACATTTAATTTCGGATGGTTGGATCGTCTTTTATTCTTTAATCCATTGGACGGTCAGGATTTTACGTGCAATAATCACATTTAAATTTTCTTAAAGGTCCTCTAATTTAATTTACAGCGCATTAATCATGTTTATTAGTCAAACAAAAAAAATCTTAATTTTAATTATAAATTAAATCATCCACCCCTAAACAATGGGTAGTCGGAATAATATTAAAGTATAGTAATTAAGATACTAAATTAAATTTAAAATTTAATATTTAAAAGATTTATTAAATATTAAATTAAATTTATTATTTTGATTGTACGAATTTTAAATAAGTTAAAAAAAAGTACTTTTTATTTATTTATTTTGTGGCTCCCTTTCAAAATAAAAATAAAAATTTGTTTTATTTTCAATTGTTTAATTATTTTGCTTATTTTGTACTAAAAGGACGTTATTAATTAACGCTTATAATTACAGCTAACTGCCAACTTTAATAATTCTTATTTTTTAAGGCAACAAAATAAATTGCATTTTTTAATTTTGGATCTGTAGTATATTTTTAGAAAACTACTAAGTCCACCGCCAACATGTCTTCTTTAAACGAGCTTTCTCTTTCGAGTTGTCTGCTACGGAAGGGTTTCCACACCCTTCTAAAGGGTGGTTTGTGCACTCCTTCCTTTAATCGATGTGGGACCGCCACCAAATCCACTCCCCTTCAGGGCCAACGTCCTTACTTGCACATCGCCTCGTGTCTACCCCCCTTTGGGGAACAGCGAGAAGGCTGACACATCGTCCAGTGTCTGGCTCTGATACGATTTGTAACGACCCAAGTCCACCGCTAGTAGATATTATTCTCTTTGGACTTTTCCTTTCGAGTTTCCCCTCAAGACTTTAAAAGTCGTCTGCTAGGGAAAGATCTTCATCCTTATAAAAGGTGGCCAGGGGATCACATTAATTCCCTATGTATTAATATTTTTAATTTTTTAGTAAAAAATATATATAAAAAAAAAAAAGAAACTTTATTTCTTTTTCCTTCCCTTTTCCATTGCTATAAATTTCCTTTTAATTTTTTTCCTACCCTTAAATTAAATTAAATTAAATGAATATCAATTTTAATGTTTTTTTTAAAATTTTCTAATATACTTGTAACGCCCGCTCATCGTCAACGCGATTAACAGGGGTTACCACCATCAACGACAACATACTCTAACACCCAATCATAATCTTAACATATTTAAAAAAACATTCAGTAAAACATTTAAAACCAATGCTATTTAAACTTAAATCAACCGAAGTAAATTCTTGACAGCGAAAACATAAATATACAGAACAGACACAGACATGGATTCCCAGTAGTCTTCAGTCCGCTGGTCTCGTCCTCGGTTGGCCTGCATCATCTAAATCTGGAAAGAAAAGTTATAATAATTTTGATGAGTAATTAGATTACTCAGTAAGTAGCTAGCTTATCATTCAAGAGTTCATAACTAATCTTTCCAGATGTTTTTAGGTTTTATTCATCATTGACTCCTAGTTCTCTTACTAGGGTCATCTGTTCGTCAATGAGGTATCTCAGCTACCTCCAGCTAGGTTACTGACTCTCTCTCGATATGCTAATCTAGAATTTTCGGACTCGTATGTAAGACTCGCTCTCGGTCAAATACGGCCCGTCTACTAATTGCTCTGGCGGCCTGTTTATCTCATATACCAACGGTCAGGAGTACTCATGCTCCCTGACTTAGCACACAACGCGTTGGCCAGGAACTCCGCGGGAATTAGTAGACTATCATACTCAGTAAATAAGCCATAGCTCAACCACCAATAAGCATATCTAGAATCATAACCTTTCCATTAACATGCATAACATACTCACAGTTGCTGCATGCTTTCATACAAGTATCATGATCACACGTAGCACATTCTGACAATCGTTTATGTCATGCTTACATCACAGGCAAGCAGTCACAATATACAATAAACACGAACTATCATCGAAGTTCATCATAACTTATTAAGCTCTTAATCAGGTAAACAACATACTCACATGTTGTAAAACAAGTTAAGAACTAGTTCAAAGGTCGATACGCTACTTACCTGGTTTCGAATCCCTTTCTCTCTTGATTGTACATTTAATAGGGTATTTCAACACAATTCCTTCCAAGTAGACCTATATTTCACCATTTTCAAGGTAAGTATAGGTCAATCTAGGTAGAACAGGTCAAAACAAATCGAACGGGACAAACCGGGAACCGAACGGACGCTTCACGCGCCCTCACGCGCCAGTCGCACGCCCAGTCGCACGCGCCTGCGTGTAGTGCACGCGCTTCTTCTTCTTCCTTGCGTTTTTCTGAAATTTTCCATCTTTTCTGTTAATACCTACCATATCCCGAAGCCATATCCTCCTTCTACGGTTCGAATTTCATCCTGATTCCTTCTACAAATTTATAGATCTCCTTATTACGTTTCTAACAAGCCCTATTTCATAACTTATTATACAATACGAACCAAGATATCGAGATTTAAAGGTTCGGTGAAATGGGTTTTTCGTTACCTTCGAATTACCGTTCGATTCAGCTTAGTTCAGAGCTTCAATGGCTGGAAAGCCTTCACAATCGTCTCCCCATCCTCATGTTTGCACGTTGTCACAACAAACGCCAAAAAAAACTTAAGGTTTTTTGCCGGAAAACACGGATTATAACACTCCCTGTTTTCTGTTTCCCTCTTCCTCTGTTTCTTCGGTATTGTTTGATGCTTCCTCGTCGGCCTTGCCAACGACAACCACCACCCCCATCCATAACACTAACACAAAATAAACCACCCTTCTTCCTCCCACACCTCCATCTTCCTCTCTTTTCTTTCTTTTCCCTTCAACCACCTGTCCATTCTTCCTTTCTCCATGGCAGCAGCTTCAAGCTGCTGCTGTCTTCCTTTTTTTTTATTATTATTATTATTATTATTATTATTATTATTTTTTTTTTTTTTTAATTAATTAATTTATTTATTATTTTCGGGTTATTACAATTCTACCCTCCTTTTAAAAACTTTCGTCCTCGAAAGTTCCTAACTCTAGGAACAAATGTCAATATTCGAGTTTTAATTCTTCTTCTGGTTCCCAAGTAGCTTTCCAAAATTATTGCTTCTTTCATAAAACTTTAATGGAGGTAACGTCTCTACTACGCAAAAATCTCATCTCCCGTGTTAAAATCTTAATAGTCTGTTCTCCGTAGCTAAGATTCTCTTCCACGGTAAATCTTTATAACGAAGAACATACATAGGATCTTCAATATATTTACTGAACATCGAAACATAAAAAGCATTATGTACAGCCTCTAATACTAGTGACAATGCTAGTATGTAGGCTACTAGCCCAACTCTTTCGAGAATCACGAAGGTTCAATAAAACATTGGATAAGTTCTCCCCTCTTACCATATCAAACTCTACATTTCAAGAATAGGTGCGATCTTCAGGAACACGTGGTCCCCCATGTCAAACTCTAGGTCCTTCCTTCTTACATCAGCATAACTCTTCTGACGACTTTGAACGATCAGAATTCTTTTCCTAATCTTCTGTATCGCCTCATTGACTATTCGTAACAAGTTTGGATCCAACTACTATTTTCTATCTACCTCATTCCAATAAATCGAAGTTCGACACCTCCATCCATAACATGTCTAAAAAGAATCATCGGAATGGTTGCCTGAGAACTATTGTTATAGGCAAATTTAACCAGATACAGGTAGGTGTCCCAACCGCCAGCAAAATCATGTACACATGTCCTCAAGAATTTGATTTAATCTCTCTGTCTGTCCATCAGTCTGAGGATGGAACGCTGTACTAAACTTCAGTTGTATACCAAGGGCTTCCTGAAGACTCTTCCAGAATCGAGAAGTAAACCGCATATCCCTATTTGACACAACAGAAACTGGTACACCATGCAACCTTACAATCTCCTTTAAATACAATTATGCCCACTTGTCAACCGAATATATAGACTTACCCGGTATAAAATGGGTTGTCTTAGTTAATCTATCCACAACGACCCATATCACTGTAAACCCTAACTGGGTTCTAGGTAGTCCTGTAATGAAATCCATAGTCACTTCTTCTCACTTCCACTGAGGCACATTTAAAGGTTGCAATAATCCAGCTGGTTTCTGTCTAGGTGCCTTAACTTGTTGACAAGTTAAACACCTACTCACACATTCAGCCACATCTTTCTTCATCCCAGGCCACCAAAAGCATGTTTTCAAATCATGATACATCTTTGTGGCACCTGGATGCACAGTATAGGGCGACTCATGCGCCTCAGATAGAATCTTCCTCTTGATCTCTACATCATTTGGCACACAAGTTCGGTTCTGCCACTTCAAACATCCATCACCCGTTATCCAGAAATCCTTGATTTGTTCAGTCTCAAGTTGCCTCACAACTTGAGAAAAATAAGGGTCCCTTTGCTGACCCCGAATAATTTGTTCCTGCAACGTCGGACAAATAGTCATAAGAGCTAGCTGAGCTGCCGCTTTCCTGACCAAGACAGCTATCTGGGCTCGTTCAAACTCCATCTGAATGTTGTGTTGTCTCGTTAGCATTGCAGATGAGTGAGCTGTCTTACGACTCAAGGCATCAGCTACCACATTAGCTTTACCAGGATGATGTAGGATCTCCACATCATAATCTTTTACCAATTCCAACCACCGACGTTGCCTCATGATGAGCTCTTTCTGGGTGAACAGATATTTAAGACTCTTATGATCAGTATATACTTGTATCCTCTCACCATACAAATAATGTCTCCATACCTTCAGAGCAACCACCACAGCAGCTAATTCTAAATCATGAGTTGGGTAACTGCGTTCATAATCCTTTAATTGCCGAGAGGCATAAGCAATAACTCTCCCGTTTTGCATAAGTACGCACCTCAACCCATGCTTAGCGGCATCACTATAAATTACTAGGTTCCCAGTACCGTCAGGTACAATAAGCACTGGGGCTGACGCTAATCTTTCCTTGAGTTCCTGAAAACTACTTTCACAAGCTCGACTCCAATCAAATTTCTTCCGTTTTCGGGTTAACTGAGTCAGTGGTGCAGCAATCCTTGCAAAGTCTTTAATAAAGCGCCTGTAATATCCGGCTAAACCCAAAAAAAAACTTCTCACCTCAGTAACTGTAGTTGGTCGAATCCAACCTATAACTGCCTCCACCTTTGCTGGATCAACAGTTATACCATCCTTGGATACCACATGACCAAGGAATACTACTTTTTGAAGCCAAAACTCACATTTTGAGAACTTGGCATATAATCTTTGTTTACGCAGAACCAACAAAACCTTCCTCAAATGTTCTGCATGTTCATCGTTTGTCTTGGAATAAACCAAGATATCATCAATGAATACAATGACAAAAGAATCCAGAAAATCCTGGAATACCCGATTCATCAGCTCCATAAACACTGCAGGGGCATTAGTCAAGTCAAAGGACATCACAACAAGCTCATAATGCCCATACCGAGTACGAAAAGCTGTCTTCGGTACGTCATCTTCTTTGACTCTTATCTGGTGATAACCAGAACGAAGATCAATCTTCGAAAATACCGCTGCCGTCATCTTCTTTGACTCTTATCTGGTGATAACCAGAACGAAGATCAATCTTCGAAAATACCGCTGCCCCTTGAAGCTTTGACTCTTATCTGGTGATAACCAGAACGAAGATCAATCTTCGAAAATACCGCTGCCCCTTGAAGCTTGTCAAACAAGTCATCAATTCGCGGCAAGGGATACTTATTTTTAATGGTCACCGTATTCAGCTCCTTATAATCAATACAGAAACGGAGTATACCGTCCTTCTTCTTCACAAACAACACGAGCTCCCCACGGTGACACGCTAGGTCGTATGAACCCCTGGTTCAACAATTCTTGTAGTTGCAATTTCAACTCTTTCAATTCCGTGGGGGCCATCCTATAAGGAGCTTTAGAGTTAAGTGTCATCCCCGGTTCAAGTTCAATGTCAAGGTTGACTTCCCGCTCTGGTGGCAAACCAGGCATCTCATCCAGGAAGACATCCAGGAACTCATTCACTACAGGTACAACTGATACATCTTTATCAACTCGTCTCACTTTTGCCACACTAGCCAGGAACGCCACAACATCATGCCTAATCAACTTTCTAGCCTTTAGAGCAATTATTATCTTAGAAACACTTCCCGGCTTCGTAACCTGAAACCGGAAGCTCTTTCCCATCAGGAGGTGACACTATCTCCTTCTTATAACAATCGATACTGGCATGATGAACATATAGCCAATCCATGCCCGAAATAATGTCATAATCATAGATAACTAGCATCATTAACAACACATCTAACGGTTAGCCAGATACTTCTACTTTATCTCATTTCACCTTTTCACGAGTCATCAATGGCTCCTGAAGGTGTAGAGACCAAAACCTCATAACCTAAAGGCTCTACTTGAATTCGGGCTTAACGAACAACGATATCAAAGGAATGCGTTGAGCCCGAATCAAATATAGAATAAGAGAAGTAGCTACAAATAGGTAAAGTACCTGTCACCACCGAGCTGGCATTCTCCGCTACCTTGCTCGTCGTGGCAAAGGCTTTACCTCGAGACTGAGGCTATCCTCCAGCACTCGACTAACCTCCTTCTCCTCCTAGAGCCTCTCGCACATACCACACTAGGATTCGTTGCATTACGGCACTCTGGCAAGATGGTCGCTCTTACCACAATTATAACATGTCTTGTTTACGGCAGTACAGGGTTCCTCATGCATCAATCCACATTTTTCACATATTGCCTTCCTATCACCTAAAGAAGACCGATGATCTACTTGTCGTAGTACTGCCTGCTGTCGCAAACTTGAGAATATCTAAGTGAATTTTTTTTTTTGTTTACTACTTGGTCGTTTCTGACCGTTGAAACCCCGATTACTCTCCAGGGTGGCAGCATCTAGTTCCACAGTAGTATTATAAGCAGTATCAAGTTTTAAAAAAAAACATGGGCAGACACTAATCTCTACATCTCTGTCCTCAAACCAAGGATAAAGAGATCTGTCTTTTCTTTCTCAGTAGCATTCATATGAGGAACAAACCTGGATAATCGTGTGAACTCCACTTCATACTTCTCTATTGACATATTACCCTGCTCCAGCTGCATAAAGACCTTTCGGTTTCATAATTTTACTAGAGCAGGATAGTATTTCTCACAAAATTCATGTTTAAATGCCGCCCATGAAATTGGGACTCCACTAGCCTCCATCTTTGGCTTCTTTTGGTTTCACCAAAAAGGGGCTAGTCCCTCCAACATATACATGACGCACAGCATCTTATGACTCCCTGGGCAGTTGAAGAATGTAATTTTGTTTCAGTACATTCCAGCCACCATTCAGCTGCCTAAGGATCAGTCCCTTTCCTCCAAGAGTTGGCGGGGTAAATTTCATAAAATTTCATATGTATTCACTTTCCTTCGTCATACATCATGGCCCATAGGTTACTAACCGTAGTAGTGCCTCTGTCACTACCGTTGTACCAGGTAGCTCCTTCGAAATTGTTGGAGGTATCGCTACCTGAACACCTACTTGTGCTTCAGGCACTAGAGTCACATGGCTAGGTACAGGTGCTGTCGGAGCCGCCCACCTACCAAAACCAGCAAAAGCTATCTGTACCACCTAATCCATTCGGCTCTGCACCGCTTGATTCACTTAACTTTGAATCAGCGATTGCAAGGCCTCCAGAGTAATAACAACAGTCGGCTGATCTCTAGATGCCGACTGAGAAGTAGTCTCCGGAATCGCCACTCCTGGAGCAGTTCCTTCTATAGGCTGCCCCTCAATCCCCAGGTCCACATTGGACATTCTAGGGTCTAAACATTTTAACACTACCATATCTGTTATACACATAATTAAGTATTCATAATCAATTCTTTTAAACTTTCATACTATTCTTTCATACAATTTAGTCATGCATCACTTACCTGACCGAGGTGAGATACCGTTGGGCTGGACTAAAGGGATCCATACTGTCTATTCTAGACTGTCTACAGAACCTATAACCTAGGCTCTGATACCAACTTGTAACGCCCGCTCATCGTCAACGCGATTAACAGGGGTTACCACCATCAACGACAACATACTCTAACACCCAATCATAATCTTAACATATTTAAAAAAACATTCAGTAAAACATTTAAAACCAATGCTATTTAAACTTAAATCAACCGAAGTAAATTCTTGACAGCGAAAACATAAATATACAGAACAGACACAGACATGGATTCCCAGTAGTCTTCAGTCCGCTGGTCTCGTCCTCGGTTGGCCTGCATCATCTAAATCTGGAAAGAAAAGTTATAATAATTTTGATGAGTAATTAGATTACTCAGTAAGTAGCTAGCTTATCATTCAAGAGTTCATAACTAATCTTTCCAGATGTTTTTAGGTTTTATTCATCATTGACTCCTAGTTCTCTTACTAGGGTCATCTGTTCGTTAATGAGGTATCTCAGCTACCTCCAGCTAGGTTACTGACTCTCTCTCGATATGCTTATCTAGAATTTTCGGACTCGTATGTAAGACTCGCTCTCGGTCAAATACGGCCCGTCTACTAATTGCTCTGGCGGCCTGTTTATCTCATATACCAACGGTCAGGAGTACTCATGCTCCCTGACTTAGCACACAGCGCGTTGGCCAGGAACTCCGCGGGAATTAGTAGACTATCATACTCAGTAAATAAGCCATAGCTCAACCACCAATAAGCATATCTAGAATCATAACCTTTCCATTAACATGCATAACATACTCACAGTTGCTGCATGCTTTCATACAAGTATCATGATCACACGTAGCACATTCTGACAATCGTTTATGTCATGCTTACATCACAGGCAAGCAGTCACAATATACAATAAACACAAACTATCATCGAAGTTCATCATAACTTATTAAGCTCTTAATCAGGTAAACAACATACTCACATGTTGTAAAACAAGTTAAGAACTAGTTCAAAGGTCGATACGCTACTTACCTGGTTTCGAATCCCTTTCTCTCTTGATTGTACATTTAATAGGGTATTTCAACACAATTCCTTCCAAGTAGACCTATATTTCACCATTTTCAAGGTAAGTATAGGTCAATCTAGGTAGAACAGGTCAAAACAAATCGAACGGGACAAACCGGGAACCGAACGGACGCTTCACGCGCCCTCACGCGCCTCGGTGTGTCTGTCCCACGCGCCAGTCGCACGCCCAGTCGCACGCGCCTGCGTGTAGTGCACGCGCTTCTTCTTCTTCCTTGCGTTTTTCTGAAATTTTCCATCTTTTCTGTTAATACCTACCATATCCCGAAGCCATATCCTCCTTCTACGGTTCGAATTTCATCCTGATTCCTTCTACAAATTTATAGATCTCCTTATTACGTTTCTAACAAGCCCTATTTCATAACTTATTATACAATACGAACCAAGATATCGAGATTTAAAGGTTCGGTGAAATGGGTTTTTCGTTACCTTTGAATTACCGTTCGATTCAGCTTAGTTCAGAGCTTCAATGGCTGGAAAGCCTTCACAATCGTCTCCCCATCCTCATGTTTGCACGTTGTCACAACAAACGCCAAAAAAAACTTAAGGTTTTTTGCCGGAAAACACGGATTATAACACTCCCTGTTTTCTGTTTCCCTCTTCCTCTGTTTCTTCGGTATTGTTTGATGCTTCCTCGTCGGCCTTGCCAACGACAACCACCACCCCCATCCATAACACTAACACAAAATAAACCACCCTTCTTCCTCCCACACCTCCATCTTCCTCTCTTTTCTTTCTTTTCCCTTCAACCACCTGTCCATTCTTCCTTTCTCCATGGCAGCAGCTTCAAGCTGCTGCTGTCTTCTTTTTTTTTTTTTTTTTTATTATTATTATTATTATTATTATTTTTTTATTTAATTAATTAATTTATTTATTATTTTCGGGTTATTACAATACTTTAATAATTATATTATATATTTCAACTTGTTTTTTTTATAAATATATTCTTCAATGGCTTCATTTTCAAAATTGGGTAGGCATTTTTAGGTAATATTTATTTATAATAAAATGACAAATGTCACGTGCATTGCACGTGATATTTATTTTGGTCAATTGAAAAATCCCCAATTTAAAGGCATTTATTCCATTAATAAAATCCTTTTGACTTTAAAATTAAGCGTTTTTTTAAATAATATTTTAAAAAGATTTTTGGACATGATTTGGAATACAAGTAAAAGAGCCTTTAATTCAGCTCTAAAAAGTTCCTCCTATTTTTAAGATTTAAGTTATTTAATTAATAATTAATTGCCAATTTTTTTTAATATAAATAAATTATAAACATTATATTATATATTCTATATTTTTAGCCTTAAAACTTTAAAATATTGCAATTTTGACCATATAATAAATTTTTATTTAAAATTTCGTTAAAAAATATTTATTATTTAAAATAGTAGTATGAGTTTTATTTTATACTTTCAAATATTTAATTTTATTCTCTTACTTTCAATAAATTTAATAATTAGTTATATTAATTTATCAAAATTGATTAAATAATAATAATATTTTTAATACAAAAAAACACGAGCGGTGACATATCATCCTTAGCCTCACAGTTTTAAAATGTGTCTAGTATGGGGAGAGTTTAGCCCTATTCTAACTAGTGTCTCTAGTGACTGGTTCTGATATCAATTATAACAGTTCAAGCTTATCGCTAGTTGATATTGTGTATGCTTTGGCTCGTTACATATCGTCGTCAGCTACACGCGTTTTAAAATGGTAAGGCTGTCGGCGATGTATAAAAAGCTAAAGCAGACATATCTATTAGCGGTGGGCTTGAGTTATTACGATTAGTAATTATTATTCCATAAATTGTATTTAATAAAATGGTAAAGGAAGTAATTCAAAATTCAAAATTCAAATTCAAACATGGGAGTCCCTCAATCATTTAAAAATTCGGACACAAGACAACAAAATAAGATTCTTTTCATTTGAGGCCCCACACTTTCTTTATTTCATTATTTGGCCAATGAAAAAAAGAAAAAGATAATAAAATATAAAATAAATAAAATCCAATTATATTATCAATTTATTTGTGCTAAATTAATTAAAAAATATATAAACATATATATTTGGTTATGATATATAATTTTTTTTAATTTCATAATTATTTTTTAGATTTGATAAATCTTAAAAATAAAATTCATATTTTAAGAAAAATTAATATTCAAGATTTTAAAAAATAAAAAATAAAAAATTAAACAAAATTAATTTATGCTTAGAGTTCATTGGAAGTTGTTGAGTGAAAGAATTAACAATGGAAGCAGTAATGGATCTATGGACTGTGTGTTCTTCACCATTAATTGTTCGATTTATTTATATTCTCCCAAATTTCTCCGTCTCGTTCATCTTCCCTCTCTGATTCGTACTCGAATCGAACTCAGTTCTTTTCTTTGAATCTCCATTGCTGAATCTTCTGCTCCATTTCTCGGATTTTCCTGCAAATTTCTTGTTCTTTCTCATCGGATTCATCGCCATTTTCCCCCAAATCGACGCCATGGGCAAGGGTGGTTCTCTCAGTGAAGGTGTTCTGAAGAAGATTGTTCTCTCGTACACCTATGTCGCGATTTGGATCTTCCTCAGCTTCACCGTCATCGTCTACAACAAGTACATTCTCGACAAGAAGATGTACGATTGGCCTTTTCCGATTTCTCTTACCATGATCCATATGGGCTTCTGTGCTTCATTGGCGTTCCTTCTCATTCGTGTCTTCAAAGTCGTCGAGCCGGTTTCCATGTCCAGAGATCTCTATCTCTCCTCCGTTGTTCCAATCGGAGCGCTGTATTCTCTCTCTTTATGGCTTTCGAATTCGGCTTACATTTATCTCTCTGTCTCGTTCATTCAGATGCTTAAGGCTCTGATGCCAGTCGCTGTTTATTCGATCGGTGTTTCGTTGAGAAAGGAAAGTTTCAAGACGGAGACGATGGTGAATATGCTGTCGATTTCGTTTGGTGTTGCTATTGCTGCTTATGGCGAAGCGAAATTTGATGCCTGGGGTGTGGTTTTGCAACTCGGCGCCGTTGCATTCGAGGCGACTCGACTTGTTCTAATCCAGATTTTGCTTACCTCTAAAGGAATCTCGCTGAATCCAATCACTTCCTTGTATTACGTTGCTCCTTGTTGTTTCGTTTTCTTGTTAGTGCCGTGGATCTTCGTTGAGTATCCAATTTTGATGGCCACATCCAGTTTCCATTTCGATTTTGCGATCTTTGGTACCAATTCCTTATGCGCATTTGCCCTAAATCTCGCTGTGTTCTTGCTTGTTGGCAAAACCTCCGCCCTAACGATGAACGTGGCCGGCGTGGTCAAGGATTGGCTCCTAATCGCCTTCTCGTGGTCGGTGATTAAGGACACCGTAACGCCGATTAACTTGTTCGGCTATGGATTGGCTTTCATCGGAGTTGGATATTACAATCACTCAAAATTGCAGGCACTGAAGGCTAAAGAGGCGCAAAAGAAGGCTGCTCAGGCCGATGAGGAGGCAGGGACATTGCTAGAGAAGAGGGAGAATGACGGATTGGTGAAGAAGAACGAATCTGAAGCCTGAATTCAGAGATGAGAACGAAGAACATAGCAATAATCCAGGAAGAACAAAGAACAAAGAGAAGGATTGATATGGAGAATTGGAGCAGCTGAAGAATTTGGGATCTCTACATGAACTCAAATTCAGGTTTTTGTTCTACATTTCTTCATTCTCCATTGTTACTTTAGGCTTTTAGTAATATTATTAGGTGCATGAGATTTGGTTCTGTTGCTTGATTGAGATGCCTGCCGCCATTGATGAATGTGATGAAGCTTGCAGAATTAGAAATTCTCAAACCCCATTTTGCTTTCATTAATTATTTCTTGACAGCATCATCCTCTTCCCCTTTTCCCAATTTCAATTCCCTTTTCTCTTACAACTGTTTAGGAAAACTATGAATGTTCAGTTGAGTGCTTATCTGTTCACTTTAGGCTGTATTCAATTGTTCTGTTGCTAATGATACTCTGTGGATTAGATTTGGCTTTATGGGTCAGTTCTGATTAACCCCAATGCTTATCTGACAACTGCTCGCTTGCCCACATGATCTTTTGTTTGGATCTTTCAATTCAATATGTGAATTTGGGACATTCTCAAAACTCATGAACAAAACAAGAGATAGACCAAACCAGAAGAAACTTATATAAATCTTTTAATTTTTTTTTTATAATTACGTAGTCAAAGTATTTAGAAAAAGGTATGATATTTTAGGATCTAATTTGAAGGAAATGATAAAATTACTTGAAATAGGATGCCAAATAAAACTTATACCTCAAATTTAGTCGGTAAAAGTAAGGCAATGGCCTTGGGATTTGACTTTTCTTTTCTATGTCGAGCATGAAAGAAAGTTTAGCTATGTCCACAGCTCTTTTAATGGAAAGTGGTATTCTTAAGTAGTAAAAAATAGAATCTAATGCTGTTCGGGAGAAGAAGAGAATCTCAGCTACCGACTTTAATAAGACTAATAGCTTGGTGAACCATTCAATGAGATGATGATGGATATCAGCTTTTGTGAAGACTTCTCTCTCGTTTTGGATTCCCTTCACTTACACAACAAGAAACAACCACCCGTTTGATTCAGACTGATTACATGTTCTGCCATCAGAGCCTTTAATTGGTCCCGGAGGTAGCTCGACGTTCCCGTTACCGGTGTCATTTCGAGCAGCAGAAGACAAGTTAACAAGAACGTAACTCATAAGCTCGTAAAAAGGAAGAGATTCTGGGCGTATATATATCAGATAGAATAGATTTCTGGTGCTGATGAACTGTGATCTAAATGAACAATTATTAAATTATAATTTCACTGTCATAAAACTTGAAAAAAAGAACAAAAAGAAGTGTTTGTTCATACAATTTCTCCTGATATAAATAATGCCTTTATCTATTATTTTCATTTAAAAAAAATGAGATTTCACAATAATATCATAACATGCGAATACAAAAACTTGTGGTGTAAAGAAAAAAGGCCATCGTTTCTCATGTTCTTCAAATTGGTTGCTTCTTCCTAAGCCTGGCTCTTTTCAATGCCATGGTTTCTTAGTTCTTGTCATATTCACAGGAAAAATCAGAGGCAAAACTATGATGAATCTGTCTAGCAATTGATACCACATTGACCATTGGCAGCCTTCGTCGACGCAGAGGTGAACGGGTCGATTCGCACCCAAAGCAAGGAGAATATCGAAGCGAGGAGAATCGACCAGACGATGACAATGGTAGGGGTTCGGTTTTGCCTCCCCAATAAACCCTTTAGGAAAGGATATAAATGGACAATGACCCATAATGCAAAGAACAGCTTCCCAAAGAGAGGGCCCCAAGATTGGTAACCACTGTTAATGGCATATGAAACACCAGCCACTATGCCAACCATGTTTATAATAAGGACAGTGGTGGGAGGGATGAGGAGGGAAGTCCATTTGAACACGTAAAGCTCTGCAAAATCCCCGTCATCGTCGCTGGCCTTCGACGTGACGGTGAAGTTGGTATCGATTCCAGCAAGAACCTTTAAGAGACCTTGGAAGACAGCAAACAGATGAGCTGAAGTACCACCAATTACCCAAAATTGTTCGTTTCTCCACCAGTCTTCAATGCTAACTCCGCTCCATCTAAGCTCGAGAATACCGGTGGCGAAAATGGAGACGAAAAGGAGAATGAACCACATACTGGCAAAGTTGCTTATCTGCAAATTAGGAAATGAAGATGATCGGTTATTTAAAATGAAAGAAATATGGTTACTTGCAGCTAGTATCAGCTTTTTTTTAGTCTAAAATCAATAATCATCAAGCAAAAAGTGTTACTGAAGGGCTAAGGCATCATAAAGACGGTTCTTTGATTATCGAAAAGAACGCTCGGAAGTCGAGAGGCTCAAACCAACAGACCAGTAGGACATCAACGAAATCCCGGGATAGAAAATACGAAATAGATAATGATGGCCGATTCAATACTATATAGATGAGAAGCTTCTCAAGCTACGACAAGGGCCATGCAGGGGGTCGTTTATCATAATTGTTACATCTACATATATTAAAATATATGGAGAACCAAAGTGAGCATAGCTCACGGCAATTGGTATACCCTCGACAAAGAGGCTAGAGGTTGAAGTTCTCTCAACATTTATAATGTCGTTGAATGAGACATATAAGGAAGAGCCCACATTTAGATCTATGAGATCCACATCGGTTGGGGAGGAGATGGATTGAGGGAAAACTCGAAAGGGAAAACCACTGCCAGCAAGGACGCTGGACCTCAAAAGGGGATGGATTGGGGGGTCCCACATCGATTGGAGAAGGGAAAAAAGGACGCTGGGCCTCGAAGGGGGGTGGATTGTGAGATTCCACGTCGGTTAGGGAGGAGAACGAAACATTCTTTATAAGGGCGTGGAAACCTCTCCCTAGTAGACGCGTTTTAAACCCCTCGAGGGGGAAGCCCGAAAGGGAAAGCCCAAAGACGACAATATCTACTAGTGAGTTGTTACTAGATCAGATCAAACAAATGGTTTATCATGGAAACATAATTGATCAAATTTCAATTTCACAAGGAAGAAACTACGAATTACCTCAGGAATGATGAACTTTCCAGTCAAAAGACAGAAGGCTGGAAGCGTACAGTATGCAAGAAGTGGAATTGAGGTGATAGGGTAGACAATGGTATTGATGTATGCTATTCTCTCCAAAAGCTTTAGCCTTCCATTGTAGCCATACCAGATAGGACAATGCCTGCTGAGCAAAATCTCTATCGAACCCAAAGCCCATCGAAGCACTTGGTTCAATCGATCCGAAAGATTGATCGGAGCAGATCCCTTAAACGCCGGGCGTGGAGGCATACAATATATCGAAATCCAACCACGAGCATGCATCTTAAACCCCGTCAAAATATCTTCTGTCACGGAACCATAGATCCACCCAATCTAGAAGTAAAAACATTAACCGTTAGACACAATTTGTAACAGCCCAAGCCCACCACTAGCAGATATTGTCCACTTTGGGTTTTCCCTTTCGGGCTTCCTTTCAAATTTTTAAAACGTGTATGCCAGGGAGAGGTGTCCACACCCTTATAAAGGGTTTTTCGTTCTCCTTCCCAATCGACGTGGGATCTCACAATCCACCCCCTTTCAGGGCCCAACGTCCTCGCTGTCACACCATCTCGTGTCTACCTCCCTTCAGAGAACAGCCTCCTCGCTGGCACATCGCCCGATGTCAGGCTCTGATATCATTTGTAACAGCCCAAGCCCACCGCTAGCAGATATTGTCCTCTTTGGAGTTTCCCTTTCAGGCTTCCCCTCAATGTTTTTAAAACGCGTTTGCTAGGGAGAGGTTTTCACACCTATACAAAGGGTGTTTCGTTCTCCTCCCCAACCGATGTGGGATCTCACAATCCATCACAGAACACTTTCTCACTTCTTCAGTAAGATCAGTATGCTCGTCTTTGAAGCTCTCTAACGAACGGGCAGACGAGAAGAAATAAGATAAATGAAACAGACGAGAAGAAATAAGATAAATGAAACGAGGACGACGAATGTACAAACAACTAACCTCCTTGCCCCATTCTGTCTTGTCTTCATAACCACAACTGATGACATGAATTGCTTCCTTTAGCAGTGTTGCAGGGTTGGTTGAAGGTGGTATACCTCCCTGTTCCATGAAAGTGGCTGCAATGAAAACTGGAGATTGGCCGAAGCGTTTTTCTATACGCTTCTGAGACATCAGGAGTGAACTCTCATCATCATATCCTGTAGGATACAGCAAATAAGGTGAAAATCCGTTCTATAATTCCGTTCTTCGTCACCGTATCTCGAAAACTATGGCAAAGTATTTTGAAGGAAAACCGACCTTCAACGCCTTCCTCAATATCTTCCATATTAAAGATAGGAATGGTAGACTCAGTCCTTTTTGCAGCCCTCTTCTTGTCGACGTACTTCTTATTCCGGTGCTTCTTTCTCGAACCACAACAACTCTTAATGATAATGTTCGGTTCCAAGTCTGCCTCGGTCAGGACTGGATCATAACCGTATAAAGCTTGTCGATTGAAACAACAACCAGTTCCGACATAGACAGGACCCTGGAGACCATCCAACCCTTTCAAGTTTATCTGAAAGGTATAGCAAGAACGAACACGATGTCAATCACAAGCAAAATGACATGAAGATATATGATTGAAAACGTCGAATACCCTACGTCGAAAAAGACAATGTTACGATTGGCATATCGATCGTGCAAATCAATGCCATCAAAACGTTGTGGGAACTGTACGTAACATGTTTTCTTCCCATAAGCAGGGTCCATCATGAAACACATGGCTTCCTTCAGAGCTTTGCTGTTGTTAAAGTAGTGATCACAATCGACATTCAAAAGATACGCTCCATTAGTTAGCACGGCAGAAACTCGGATCTGCATATGAGATAAAATCGAGTCGTTAAATCAAAATTATTGTATCTTTTATGCCATGATTGTATCGGATAAGAAAAACGAACCAATGCATTCATAGCTCCAGCTTTTTTGTGGTGCTGGAAGCCGGGACGTTTCTCACGAGAAACATAAACAAGTCTAGGTAGTTCATTGCCATCGGTATCGAGACCACCACTGTGGCCTAAGAAAACCTGCACTCGAACATACACGATATCGGTATTAGTCCTGAAAAAAGGATAAAAGAAGATGTCATAAAAAGCTATTTGAACACTAGGAGACCTGTATCATTCCAGGATGATCCCTGGGATTGTTTCCTGGCCATGGCGTTCCATCCTGCATGGTCCAACCTTCCTCAGGCATCTTTTGTGCTTTGGCAACAAGTGCATTGATTCGAATCTTGAATTCTTCATACTCCCTCTGAAAAACGATACCATAACTTTTTAACTCTACCGAACGACTAACGAAGAAGATGGAAAAAAGTTATTCCAAAGACCGAGGCTTAGTAAATTTGTAAAAGTCCAAGCCCAATCCCGAGCCCACCGCTAGCAGATATTGTCCTCTTTGGGTTTTCCCTTTCGGGCTTCCCCTAAAAATTTTTAAAACGTGTCTGTTAGGGAGAGGTTTCCACATCCTTGTAAAAAATGTTTTGTTCTCCTCCCCAACCGATGTGGGATCTCACAATCCACCCCCCTTAGGGGCCCAATGTTCTCGCTGGCACTCGTTCCCTTCTCCAATCGATGTGGGACCACCTCCCTTCGGGGCACAGCGTCCTTGCTTGGCACACCGCCTCGTGTCCACCCCCTTTCAGGGCTCAGCCTCCTCGCTAGCACATCGACTAGTGTCTGGCTCTGATACCATTTGTAACAGCTCAAGCCCACCGTTAGTAGATATTGTCCTCTTTGGGCTTTCCCTTTCGGGCTTCCCCTCAAGGTTTTTAAAACACGTCTGCAAGGGAGAGGTTTCCACACCCTTATAAAGAATGTTTCGTTCTCCTCTCCAATCGATGTGGGATCTCCTAGAATTTGGGGGATTTAGGGGATTCATAGAGCATGCTTGCAGTTTCCAGATTATATTCTCATTATCCTAAGCACATTCACCAAGTTTGAAGAATTTCCAGCTCGAAAACCCGCTAAAGCTCGATAAACTATTTCTCAACACTATTGCATCTAACTCCGTGTAAGGAAACTCACATTATAAGAGGAAGTGCTTATCAAACAATGGACACAACTATATGAATATGAAATCATCATCGAATGTGCGTAGTTTGCTTACCTTCATCGCTCGACGCTCTTTTACGAACGAAGGTTTAATCTTGTCCTTTAAGTAATCTATCTTTTGAGCAAAATAAAACTCCGGGGCCCTTGGTTCAATGCTATGCTTCTTGCAAAAAGGCACCCACTTCCTTGCAAACTCTGCAGTTTCAGAGAGCGATTCAAACGAAAGCATTGCCGAACCATCATCCGACACATAGCAGGAGACTTTGTCGACAGGGTAGTCCACAGCAAGGATGGAAAGCACGGTGTTAGCCGTGACAAGTGGAGGCTCTTTGAGAGGATCCACAGTACTAACAAAAACATCAACAGGAGCTAACTGCGACGGTTCTCCTTCACGATCGTATCTGCACAGTGAAGACACCGATTAACTTATACCATAACTCCTGTCCCTATTCTTCCAATCTAAATCCATTTGATTAGACAATATGCAGAAGAACTCAACTGACCTTAATGCAAGTCGCTCGAGGAAAGTTTCACGATTAACCGGAGACCATTTCGGGAACTGATCCAAAAGCCAGGATAGCGCAAACCAAACTTCACAAATAACTGATGTTAACCACAAGGGGTATGCATCTTTCACCGGGTGCGTCAAACGGTACTGTAAGAAGAAGCCGAGAATAATAAGTCGAAGTATGATCACGACACGATACGGGGTCAAGTGAGAAGACGGAATCGGAACCACACGACTTAGAGGTTGTCTAGCATCATCCGCCCTGTGAAATGAACAAAAGATGTCAAATAAATTAGTATATAGCTGATGTTGAAGTAAAGATAAAGTACTAACATTTGAAGTTCTTCTCCATTGGAGCCAGTGCCTTCCAAGTCCCCCTTCCCTTCTGAGTATCTACTTGTCATCTGCATTATGTTCTTCTCTTGTTTCAATTTCCAACCTTCCACTCTTTCCTTCCAATCAACATTCCCAAGGCCATAAGAGTTCAAATCCTTTGATGGGTCAACAATTCTCACAGGAACTATAATAAAGTAATATGAAATTAGTTCTTAGATACCTAAAACAAAAAGGGTGTCGTGAATATCATCGAATACTCGTGCTTAGATACCTGGCTGTCGAGGGTCGACGTAAGGATGTGAGTGCAAATGCTTGTCTGGAGGACCCAACGAACCGGATGTCGTTCGTACTGATTGATTGTCGGGTGTTGCATAAGGAATTTCACTCGAAACCTAAAGAAAGCGATGTTAAATAGTTTGATGGCATAAACGTATGGTAAAATTCGAAATATGTTCATTAAGTGAAGTGTAAGTGTAACGACCCAAGCTCACCCCTAGCAGATATTGTCCTCTTTGGACTTTCCCTTTCGGGCTTACCCTCAATGTTTTTAAAACGTGTCTACTAGGAAGAGGTTTCCACACCCTTATAAAGGGTGTTTCATTCTCCTCCCCAACCGATGTGGGATCTCACAATCCACCCCCCCCCCCCCCCNNNCCCCTCAGGGCCCAACGTCTTTACTGGCACAGCGGCTCGTGTCTACCCCCCTTCTGGGAAGGGTCTTCTCGCTGGCATATTGCCCGGTGTCTGGCTCTGATACCATTTGTAATGACTCAAGCCCACCGCTAGCAGATATTGTCCTCTTTGAGCTTACTCTCAAGGTTTTTAAAACACGTGTGCTAGGGAGAAGTTTCCACTCTTATAAAGGATGTTTCGTTCTCTTCTCCAACCGACGTGGTATAAGATGTTTCGTTCTCTTCTCCAACCGACGTGGGATCTTACAATCAGCATAACTCTTCATATATAAATGCATTAAGGAATTGATGAATTCATACTGATTGGCCATTGGTAAGGAGTGGTATAGGCTGTTGAGATTCATGTCTTGTAGAAGTTGATAGCTCAGTATCTTCCCCACGCCATTGTTGTTTTGTCTTGCTACTTCCTTGGGTGTATTTAAACTCGTTCTCGATATCATCCACGTCATCCTCGTCATCATCGCCATCGACTCGGGGACTACCTGAAACAAAACAGCAGATCGTAAGCTTTTTCTTTTTTTTACTCGAGAAATGCAGCAATGGAAAGGATACATGAAAACACAATAAACCTTTGTGCCTCTTGTATCTAGTCTTGCACTGAGGGCAAGACTGGTTGCCGTCTTTCCTCTCGTACTCGTAACACGGACGACAAACAGGAAAGGCGCATTCGTTGCAAGCGACAAAGATATCACCGGAGGCCGTAAGACCAACGGTGTCGCCGCATATTTGACATATTTGGCTGTTTATGTTCTTCAGAGGTTTAGGCTGCATCATCAAAATGAGACTGAATAAGTCGCAATGCAAAATAATGTACACATCTCAATTAGTTGTTTGGCAGTTTCATAAGAAGCAGTAGCAAAGAAAATCAAGCTCTACATCAGTATTGAAACATGAAGTGATAGAAATCATCAGTATTGAAACATGAAGTGATAGAAATCGATACACCCTTGTAACGGCCCAAGGCCACCGCTAGCAAATATTGCCCTCTTTGGGCTTTCCTTTCCGGGCTTCCCCTCAAGATTTTAAAACGTGTATGCTAGGGAGAGGTTTCATCATCCTTGTATAGAATACACTTCGTTCTCCTCCCCAATCGACGTGGGATCTCACAATCCACCCCCTTTGAGTCCAGCATCCTCACTGACACTCGTTCCCTTCTCCAATCGATGTGGGACCCCCAATCCACCCCCCTTCAGGACCTAGCGTGGCACACTGCCTCATGTCCACCCTCCTTCAGGGCTCAGCCTCCTCACTGACATATCGCCCGATGTTTAGCTCTGATACCATTTGTAACAGCCCAAGCTCATTGCTAGCAGATACTATCCTCTTTGGGCTTTCCTTTCCGGACTTCCCCTCGAGGTTTTAAAACGAGTCTGCAATGGAGAGGTTTCCACACCCTTATACAAAATGCTTCGTTCTCCTCCCAAACCAATGTGGGATCTCACAATCCACCCCCCTTTGGGGCCTAGCGTCCTCGCTGACACTCATTCCCTTCTCCAATCTATATGGGACCCTCAATCTACCTCCCTTCAGGGCGCAGCATCCCTGTTGGCACACTGCTTCGTGTCCACTCCCTTCAGGGCTCAGCCTCCTCACCGACACATTGTTCAATGTCAGGCTCTAATACCATTTGTAACAGCCCAAGCCCACAGCTAGCACATATTGTCCTCTTTGGATTTTCCCTTTCGAGCTTCCCCTCAAGGTCTTAAAACATGTCTGCTAGGGAGAGATTTCCACACCCTTATACAAAATGCATCGTTCTCCTCCCCCAACCAATGTGGGATCTCACACCCTTAATTACAAATAAGAACCAAGCTGCAAACAAGCAGAAATCAAAGTCCCCAATGCTAAAATCCAAGCAATGGACGAAAGAGAACAGCCCACAGTCTATCTTCAACTAAGACATTGAATCTTAAGCTCAATCATCAATCAGTATATCAAATCATCACAGGGATCCACACAATATTTCAATCGAAATAGCTCAAAAGAACAGAACCGATCTAGTTCTACAGAATTACAGAACTAACAATCAGTTCCAAATCCCCTAAGAAGACAAATTCGCAAACGAGAAGAATCAAAGGAAAAAAACAAATACAATCTGAACGTCCACTTCACAGATCAACACACCACACACTAAGTAATACTAAGATCACAAAATCAAAAACGAAGAACTAAAATATTGATTTGAAGATCGGATTGAATATTGATGAATTAAATGAATGTGGATGAAGTCTAACCCCATTGTCGGAATCATGGCGAATACGAACAAGCTCATTCCTCTTGTAAGATCCAGCCACCAATCCCGCATTTGCTTCCATCTTGTCGGAATTTCTTCAGATTCCGAACAAGAAAGCAGATCGCAAGTGAATTAAAAGAGCCAAAGAAGACGAGAGGGATTTTGTTCCTGAAATCTTCGCCCACTCAGTACGTCATCTCGATCGAACTTTAAACCAGCTGCCTTCTCTCTGTCTCGTTTCTTTATTAATTTTATATTTATTTCCTTTTTTTTTCTTTTTTTCTTTTTTTGATCTATTATTACAAGATCGATTGGATTCCATTGTGCTCTAAACGGCTCGGCTTAACAAGCTAATTTTTTTTTTAAGGATAAATTATAGGTTGCGCCTATTAAAATATAATATTATATTTTTTTTCCTAAACTTATAATTCTAACTTCAATTTTCTATAAATGTTTAAAAAAAATTAAATATAGGATAAAAAGTCAATATATTTAAATATTATTTTTTAAAATTAAATTATGTAAATATCTTAATTACCATCATATTATTTTAAGTCATGATTATGACTATTTTTTATTTAATATTTTAATGAATTTAAAATATTTATAAAAGATTTATTTTTTAAACAAATTGACAAAAATTAAGTTATTTCTTATAATTTAGCTTGATGTTGGACGACGTGGTAAGTGTTTATTGAATCTGAGGGGTAAATTTTTTGTACTCAGTTGACTTTTTATAGGGTAGCCAATGAGCTAGTTACACGTGGAGGATTTTACTGTTGCTGACGTGGCGAGTGTTTACTCGGCTTTTTTAGGGAAGCCAATGAACTGGTTACACGTGGAGGATTTAGTTGAACTGTTGCTGTCAAGGTGGAAAATTAAGGAACTATTTTATTTTTGGAAGAAATGGAAAATATATTATATTGGTTTTAACCGTTAACCGGCTGCACAGAGAGAGACCGGGAATTGTCGGTAGCTTAAGGCTTCTGTGGCTGTCGGTGGACTCGATTATTGCAAGCTGTGAGCTGCATAATGACCACTTCAGCCGGCTTCTCTTGATATTTACGGCTCCGCCCATGTGATTTTTTAAAATTTAATTGATATGTTTTTAATTTAATCTCTATTTTGAAAAAAAATTATAGAGTTTTTTATATATTAATTTAATTTAGTTTTCTCATCGTTATTCAAGGTAAAAAGATTCGTTAATGATAAACTTATGTGACAAAATTTTTAGTATATCGAGAAAAATTTAGTGATGAAAAAAAATGTCAACTAAAAATATTTAATATTTGTACCTAATTTTTAATAAACTTAAAAGAAAAATTATAAAATTTTTATTTACTTAATATTTGTCAATTTTTAATTTAAACGATTTGTTTTCTTTAGTGTTTATATTTTGCCCCATTAAAATACATTAAAACACAATTTTCGCCTTAATATTTTTTAACCAATCTTAAAATTAGTTCTTAAGAGTTAATTTTTTTAAAGAAAATAGTTAAATAATAATAATAATAATAATTTATATGCAATCGAAGACCGTAAATAAATATATTTACTGGAACAACTAACCTACACCAGATATTTTAACAAATTTAACTCTGTAAATTCTTAAGATTTATTAAAAAGATGCAATTATAATCATGCATTTCATTTCTTATTCAACTCTCTCATTCCCAACCATTAGAGATTTTTCTCTAAAGAAGGAATTATTTAGGAGGGCCGACAATCGAGATAATGATACGAGGAGAGAACCCTTAATATTAAGCACAATTCATCGGATTAAAATATTAAAATTTTAATCAAAAGATTAGAGGTCTGAATCCAAATTTCATTGTATCATTCGAAAAATAGAAAATAAAACAAGAGAACATGTCTTCGCTGTGTGGGAAAGAAAAGGATTGTTAACTTCACTTGTTATGCACATACAAACATGGCAAAACTACAAATCAACCCACGTTTATAATCGAAACAAAGCTAATGTTCGAGTATTCGAAACACAAGAAATCGCTCACCTCTTGATCCATAATCAGCTTTGTAGTGTCCTATAGTACAGAGACCAATTAGCTACCTGTTGAGCCGCAACAAAAGTAAACTCACTCTAAAATGATGTCAGAACAAATACAACTAAATGTATAATAAAAAGTGAAAACTGGCATGGCCATGTGGTACAAACGGCTCAGCCTAGTAAGACTCTAAGAACTAATTCTGAACCTATTTTGCAATTACAGGTCCATCTAATGGCAACTTTTGTGGCTGCTACTACCATGATAAATCTGTCCCTTTTTTGAGAACAAACAAAATGATGCAACTGGTCTAAGGCTAGTTCTTAAACTTACCTGATGTTTTCGTTGTTCTCAATGTCGGTGAGAGTGCTTTCGACCGCCGAAATGGGGCTCTCCCTTCTCCCTGGTTCTACTTTGTAAAACTCTCGAGGTAAACGAAATGGCTCCGATCGTGGCCATGGCGTAAAAGGCTTTATATGGAGCCAAAGCCAGGCTACACATATAGGTATAATATCCAGCAACTAGATAGATGATGTCTAGTCTGATTTCGATCCGTGACTGACCAAAGAGAGAGAATAAATAGGAATTGAACTCGGGTTTTGAATTACAGACACCGTGGAGGATAACTCCAGTGCAAAGAAAAGAATCCAGCAACCATGGAAAGCTATGATTTGTCCCTATTCTCTGCAACCCCAAAGAATAGGCAATGTGAGAATCGAAGCTATTTTTCTTTCTCCATGTATGATATTCAAATGGACAAGTATTAGTTTTCTTTTTCTAAACGATGTCAAATACGAAACGTGACATGCTAAACATTTTAGACGAAAGCAATGTATTATGAAACAGATTCGGGCAACCATTCTGTTTTCATAATCATACCTGTAACCAAGCGAGCAGTGAAGGTGCAAACATAATTGCTGCGAGAAGATGCAAGATCAATAAGCCATGACAATGATGAAATATCTCCAATTGTGTTTCCCCAAAACTTTTTGAAGAGCAAGGACTGGTGGAAAGGTCTTCAATCAACTCCTTCAAGTTCGATTTGTCGGGCAATGGAAGTTTAAATTGTTGAGAATCATTTCCACCTTGTAATTTTTGGCTTCGCACATGGCTGTGAAAGGAAGCTGTCAAAGAACTAATACAAAAACATGGAATAATACTTTGATCTTCTTTAAAATCGTAAGTATTTTAAGGAAAGACTCTTTTCAGACCGGCTGCCAGAACTTAAGATCTTATAGGTTTAGCAGAGCCTACATTTCAAACCCATTTTGTCTGGCATTGTTTGCCATTACCTTATCACTTATGAGCGTGTCCAAAGATTCAATTATCAGATAAGTACATGCTAGCAAAGCTTCTATTCAACTACACGCTCTTAACCACTAAGCCTACTTTGTATTTCAACTTGTAACACACGTGAGTTGTGTGTATCATACGAGATTAACAACCTTATCTTAGTCTCGGATGCCCAATTACTTTTTAATTTGTTAAAAGAAAAACAAAACTTTCGAGAGTCCTAGTTTTCAACATATGATTTTTGGTGGAATCTTGACATTTGTATTTGAAATTCATTTCAGGTTTTATAAAACATAACATTTCTTAGAAATCCCTTTAGGTTTCCCCACAAGAAGACAAAAATAATTATGACAAGGGTATACTTAAAAGTACCTGGATAGCGCATTGTGGCAACAGAAAGCATGGAAAGCGAGTAGCAAAAACAATCCCATTGCTGGATGAATAAAACATGCCAAGGTAATAGCAGAAAGAGCAGTAGCCAGTAACGGATCGACCAATACCCTTACAACCTAAAATGAGTGAGTTAGATGATAGATCAAATTGGAAATCAACAACTCATAACCTTCCACTACAAAACAGATGTAAGTTAAGTTAATGGACAATAAGGGACAACAAATTCTATGCTACTCAGAATTAGATTCTCCTGTTAAATATGAAAAGCATAAATTTGAAAACAGATCATTTTTCGAATCGTATGGTAGACCAAGTCATGGATCGCAAAGTTTCTTAAGGCAACAGATCTAGGATGCACTTGGGACACATGTTAGGATAGTCAAGGTTCATAGCATCAAACAAGCATAGTACTGCTCAATGAGAAATTTTAAAAGCCTAAAATGATTGTTAAGTTTATTTTTAGTTCACAACAATACGTCTAAAGGTAAAAGCACATTATAGTTATTGGACAACTTGAGCGAAGCACACAGCACATCATGACTTGAAATAAAGATGACAAAAGAAATCGAACCATTTCTGGCCTGTCTAGCGAGATTTTAGTTCTAGTGTACTCTGAAATGTAAATGGTTGACTGCATTTATTATCATAGATAAAATCAAACCTTTGATAATTAAAAATGTGAAAAAAATTTCTAAAACAACTAACCGCTAAAAAGCCGACATTTCTTTCCCACAATTGCCACCTGCAACATGTCAGTAAATCATTTAGGTATATACTCGCTAGGAAGATAACCAAATAATTTAGGTTGAATCAAACTTATTCTTCGAACAAGAACAGCACAAATAAAATATCTAGGAAAAAAGAAAAAAACTTGAAGTAGAAGAAATTTTTTTAAATTGCAAAAACAAAATGCTTTTTCGAGGAGAAATTGCAAATGTAAAATCATACTTGGAATTCCAGTAAACAAATAAACGGCATTCATAACCTCGGAAAAATAACTTGACTACTATTGTCAAATATGAAGGCATACACCCATGATCGAGACCACAATAAATAATGCATTATGCAGGTCATGATCTCTGATTATTTAGTACCAATAGTTGTTTAATACACGGACATTCCATTAGCCCCCCCCCCNCCCCCCCCCCCCCCCCTTTAATGTAGTTTGGTTGAGAAGTTTCTTCCGTCAGAAAATGCTCAACATATCATCTATTCAATTAGATTCCAGTTCTGTGAATTGTACAATGGAGTAATAAACTGACCTTGTCTTGATGAAAACATGCACAACCGCCATCACATAGAATATCAGCTGGGATACCAAAACCACAGTAATGACAGCAGCATTTGCTAACAAATAACAGATCACTGAGACTGTGGTGAAGATGGGCAGAGGAGGTAGTGGTTGAGAAGTTACAAGTGAAAGGAACAAAGATAGTAAAACGGGTACAAAGACCAAATAAAATAATGGGAATGGTATTCTCAAGTTGGATTCTATAGATGTCAGCATTGAAGGTACAGGAAAATCTTGATTCCATGCTTGCGCTTGTCGCATCAATGCAAAAAAAGTAACAACAATACATAAACCAACTATCTGCACGAAAACAATGCACAATGTAAGCTTTTTTAAAATACTTGGAATACATGAGATAACAGCTGAAAATCAAGATTGGCACTCAGTTGTTATTTTTTTTAAATAAACATTAATATTTAATTTTCAAGCCGCTGAAATAAGAGTGGCGTTCAACAGGTAGCAAGTAGCAAAAGATTTGACGAGTCACCACAAAAGCATGTCAGATAGAAAAAAGGAGGGGAAAAACAAATAAATAGTTATGGGATTCAAGAAGTTTAATGATATCTTAGCTAACTTATTACTAATGAATGGAGCAAATGGGAGGGAAACGCATTCAACCGTTGTCTTCCATCTAATACTGTAGAAGTTAAAACTCAAATAAAGAGTCTCAATGGGTTTTCCTAAACAAAATAAAATTCAAATTCAAAAATAAAAATTTTGGGTTTCAATGGCCACCAGTGTAAAATCATGATGAATATATATCCCTAAAATCATCAATGATCTTAATGGCTAAGTGAATTGTATTTGTAACCAAATGTTTAGGGAAAAGGTTCAATTTCTTTGTTTTTTTTGGAGTACGGGATATGGTTCAATGTTAAATCTGCTTTAGTGTAGTAATAAATTGAATATATAACAGCATGATGAATGAATCAACAATCTTAACTTCCCGCAATTACACATTTAACAACTCTGAATATCATAATTAGATTTATCAAAAGATTTCATTTCTTTGAGAATGAACTGCTGATTTGAACAGTTAAAACCTTCAGAACACAAGCATAAAATGTTCCAATCAATTTTTGCCATAGTTACCTCACGAGAGTGTAACAATTACAACCTCGTCCAAACTTTAACCAAACACAGATCCATTTGATTCACATAGTTCCAATATTTTTCACGAGTAAACATATAAATAAGAACTTGTCCAATGAAGGAGAGAAGGAAATATCCTAAACCACGAAGCATGAAGCATAAAAACAAACAAATAAATGCAGGACTTTTCTTTCACCGGGGAATTATGTAAAACATTTAGTTGGCTCTAGAAATAAGCAAGTATATTTTAAGACACTAATAACTTGTTACCTGTGAATTATATAAAAGCAAAAATCTGCCAGCAGCTGCACTGAGAGAGACAATAACGCTTGGTTTATATGAACAGTGAGGATCTACCTGTAGAGATGAAAAGAGTTAACGAGATCAAAATTCCAGGTTATTATTACGTAAGGACGGATAAAAGAAGAATTGAGGAAAATAATTCATACCAACAATAGAACGGTTGTTTTCTCAGATCCTGCACTAGAACTCCAGAGTGCTGGTGAGGAATCAACAAGAATTGTTTCAGTCTGAAGATTCGGGAAAATGTGAAGCCCAGATATATCATCCCAAGCAAGTGCTACTGGTGGAAAACAACGCAATCTACACAGTCCTGGATTATCAAGAAAGTAAAATAGGGTGGATGAATAACTACATGAAAATGTCATTTAAGCTCCATCCCAACTCTCAACAACCGAGAGTTTCTTTAAGTCCATGACGGATTCGAAAAGCACATAAAAATAGTTAGTACTTAGTAGATAAACCAAATGACTCAGAACCTTTAAACATGTTATGCCTTCACTTTATAGCATAATAAAACAAAAGTTCTCAGTAAACTAGAATGGTTCTGATAGCATATTGCAATCTCTAGATATTAGATATTAGGTAACAATATAGATTATAATTAATGCTAGAATGGTTCTGATACCAAGTTGTAAGTGTAAATTATCTTGCTTACATTTATTTATTAATATAGCTATAACTAAAGCTAAGATTTACATGGATAATTAAGGTCATTCCTTCAACAATAACATTACTGCCAAAGTTTAAACACCCTAAACTTAGTTAGGAAACTTGTGCTCGTCAATGATCACTAATGATGTGAATATGAAGTGTATACCGATGATATTTAGACTATTAACACGGAAATTGAGGATTAATAAGAGAACTTTCACATGAATGCCAGTTTCCTCTACTCATTTTCTTTTCATAATAGGGAAACTTTTTTTTTCTTTCAAATGGAATGTACAAGCCTAGAGCATACAAAATCCAAATGAGTGATAAAACCTCCTCAAACCTCGGTACAAGACCTCTAATTACAAAAAGTTCTAGAGACCAATGCCCACAAAGAAGCTTTAAACTTCACACAAAGAGGCTTTAAACTTCACCAACTCTCAAACCTCAGCACAAGACCTCTAAACTTCCCTGAAGATTCTATTACTTATCTCAAGCCAGACCCCCAAAAGATAGCAAGGAAACTAGCATGCCACAAAACTTTACCTTTATCACAAAAAGGCGAACCCAAGAGAACCTCGTCAATCATAGCAGAACAGTCCCTTTTCCAAACCAAACATAAGTTAAACGAATCAAAACAATGGCCCAGAGAAGGTGATGCAAATCCTCGCACTGACGGCTACAAAGAAAACACCAATGTGGGACAACACAAAAGAAGAATGTATCTGGACACGATCCATAATGCTGACTCTCCCATATAAAACCTGCCACACAACAAACTAACCTCCCTGGGAATTTTAACCTTCCAGAGAGAGGAGCAAGTAGAGGGGGGATGAGACGAGGTAAGGATCAAAAATGAAGAACAGAAAATCGGTTTCTTACCCCAGTAAGGATGAGTCCCTACCCCCACAAGGCACACACAGACCATAAAGAATAGAAACAAGTCTCGCAACATCTAAGGCCTCTCTATCAGAAAGATGACACATAAAATTCTAAAGAAGATTAAATGTTTGCTTGCTCAGTAGCACATTGGAAGATTAAGTTAACATTTGCATTCAGTTGAGCGTTTCTACATGTATTCATCCCATGCAGTCTCCAGAAACCCAAGAATGTGCCAGCAACATATGCCCTCTCTTCTTATGTTGCTCTCAACTTTCGTTCAGGGTCGGGGTTCTCCAAGGTTATTTGGAAGCTCAAATTCCTGAGACGTGGAAACAGGTGGGGAGGGAAATTCTCTTCGAACCATCAAAGACTTTTACACTTCATGAATGGCTCAAACTGCATCCAGTAAAAGACTAAACTTTGTTATAAAAAAACTGGACTGAATTTGCAGGTGGCCTAAAGAGGGTAGGAGGGTTTGGAAGAGGAAAAAGAAGCCTAACAAATCCAAATGCTATAAACTTTTAGGTTACCTTTATCATCAGAGAAAACTCCATCTTATTATTTATCCCACTTGAATATTCATCAAAGTCCCCACAGGCAAGGAAAAGGAAGAATAAGAAGTTGCACTATATAACTTATTGTAATAAGAAAATGAAGGAAGAAATCCACGTTGAGAATATAAATTTATCTATCGCAAGTTACATTATAGATAGCAAAGATACATAAAAAGAATATTACATAATATATATAAGAAAGCATTGAACTTACTATTGTTTTCAATACCACCAACTTCGTCATCTGGAAGTCCAGAATTCTTAATCCCACAGCCTGTGGTTTCAAGTTGCAAGGTAACTGGAAGAAGTCCTAAGCTAATGGGGAATGATAAGTTCAGCACCAGAGAATGATTCTCCTTCATAAATATGTCCTACACAACAATTAATTTTAAAATAGTCCAGTCATCAAGTTGATACTGAGACACTAAAGCGAAAATTTTGGAGCACTTAAATAAAGCATCTTCATGAGGTATTTACATCATTATAGTAATTGGAAAGAAGCATTGACCAAGGTGAGATTTCCACCATCCCTGCATCAGGATTAAAGAATTGCCCAACTGCCATGGAAATTGCAGGTGGAGGTCTGCCTGAAACAGTCTGAACATCAAATGGTTACAACACATGCGAACTAATTCTTACATATTGCTAATTTTTCTTTTTAAATAACTAACTTTATAAAAAAGAAAAGTAGAATGCACACGCTATAAAATTATTCAAAGAAGAAACCAACTTTTAAGATTGTAATCATTGAACCTAAATCTATAAGAAAGTTAAGAGAAATCAAGCAAAAAAAAAACACTTCAGAAACTTTTTGTATCAGAGAAGGAAAATCTCAATGGCTATTCTTTTTATGGAAGTAGAAAAGAAAAATCTAAATGACAATGAGTGAAGATCAATACCGGTCGAGGCGCAACTGAAATTGTAAGAAATTTGAAGCCATGCATGTCCTCAGGTCCCAACATAAGTACAGCAGAAGGAGGCGCTTGCTCAGTCTGACTTCCAGGTTCAATCTAATGAGCATAGCACAGATCAGTGGAAGAGTAAAATCCTAAACCTTCATATGTCTGGTCCACGAGCAGAAAGATGTCACAGAAAGAGAAGGATCCACGTTATAAATAAAACTAGTACCTGTCTCGGTGCTGGTCCTGAAGGAATTTGCACCATCTTTGAGGTCACTTCAAAAACCCTTTCACTTAAAGATAAGCCAGCAGACTTCCCCTTTTCGGGCCAAAGATGAAGCCTGACCCCAGAACATGGTAACAGGTTCGTTACAAATATAAAGTGACTTTTTCCGTTTGACCCCTACAGAGAACAAAAAAATTAGAATCTGAGCCCAGGAAATAATGTAAAAGGAAGAAATAAATACCGTCAAACTAATGGGAGGAAAGATTACCATAACAGTGTCAACAAAGTTAACGAAGTTAGTTAAACAACATCCCAATGCTTCATCTTGTATGGGTTTCATAACTAATACAATACCTTATGGGACTGACCTTATATCAAGAAATACATTAGATCATGCAATAAATGAAATAATTAACACATCGAGTCCAAATTCTCAAGATTGCAGTTATAATTATTACTGAAGCTAACCAGTTTCTCCAAGTCCAACCACCGCCTGCGACCATCCATGGCTAGAACAGAGACAGTACTCGTTTGAATATATAGGTCCCTCTCTAGCCCATCATCATTCCAATGAATGTTTTTGGGACAAGCATACGGAGATAGAACTGCAGATCCTGCAATATACCATTATGGCTATAATTCTTCTAAATACAGAGGTTGAATTACACAACTTTTTTCGTATATGGACACTTCAAAGAAAAGCTAATGAGTTTAATTCAAAATTGATCCTGCTTCTGTCTTCTAATTTATCAACACGGACCCTATGCAAGTGAACAAAGAGTTAACATAGAAAAGACCAAGAAAAAACCTCTTGCATGCAAAAAAATATATATATATAGAGAATGCTCAGCTGGTAAAATTCATGAAAATAAAGGAAACTGATCTTGTTTTCTTTTTCCCAACCACTATATTGATAAATGCAATAACTAACAATTTGGTCCATCCATCGGAATAGTGTTTTTTCTTTTTTTGGGATAGGAAACAGAAAATAACGTAATAAGAGAGAATAACTAATAACTTCAATGTGCATACACAAAAACAACTAACAACTTCAATGTGCATACACAAAAACAATATAACAAACTACCAGACGCATTTTCCACTTTTTTAGCAGGAAAGTGGGCAAATTGTTGAGAATTGTGTGATTGGGTCCTCCAATTGAAACTCTGTGGTATTCCACTATGCAGCATTCTTGTCAATATAGAGAGTCTTTTTCGAGGGGCCAAATACGGTTGGCCTGTAGTGGAGTCCACCAAACTAAGAAGGCTGTGTGACACCTAGACAAGAAAGAAAATTTTCAAAACAATCTAAGGACAGCTTATTCTTTCAAACTTGAAGAGAATTATACCTGTACAACTAATTGATTACACCACAAAATTGCCAGATGTTCCATTGATAACCACACATTTTTAACACCTGTACTGCTGATCATAAAGCCATGTGTAGGAGGAACAATCCCATCCAAGGATTCTAATTTTGACCTTACCTATAGACAAGGATAGAACTATCAACAGGAAAATAATAAATGAACCAGAAAGATAATACCCTTTACACAAACCTTGAAAAATATTTTTTTTTTAGGTAAGAAACTGCACTTTCATCGAGAATAATGAAAGAATACAAGGACATACAAAAACAAGCCCCAACAAAAATGGGAACCTTGATAAAGATTTTCAATTATTCAGACTGGCATAAAAAGACAGGTCCTTATAACTTACAAAACAATTTTGCAAACATGCACAAGAAGAGTTCTAAGAAATTAATTAAATCCCAAAAATCCATCCATCCTCTAAAATTACATCCTCCCCAACCAAAAGATTACTTCAATGTCAGGTTTTTTTTTCTTATTTTCTTTTTAGAAAGAACTATATGAATAATTGCAAAAAGAACTTGAAGTGACACATCACAAAGATGCGTGACTTTTGGCTAGATCTACCCATGTCCTTTCATTTCACTCCATAAAAATTTCTGCAAGGATTTTTATTTCTTTAGTATGACATGAAGCGATACCAAAGTGAGTGAGGGTGAGGGAATGTTGAATGGGATGCATGTTCATTGTGGAATGATGAGCAATCCTAAGGTGGGGGAAGAAATAGAGATTCTCAAGTTTGAATAATTGAAACATAAACTACATAAAATTTGACAAAAATGAATCAACCAAAGGAATTTATTTTGGCATTTATTGGTCGCAGATTCTTTTCAACCACTAAATATATCAAGGCCACAGGCCTTCATCAGAGTCGAAAGTTAGATGATACAAACATACAGTCGATGTATTCAAGCCAACTATGCATATGAGAAAACTATTATCCTTTCAATAGAACCTAAAAGGTCAAATTCTACTTTAATCAAGAAAAAGGTCCCACGTTGCACTAATTGGCAAAGAAGAAATACTGCAAATGTACCTGGTAATCATGATAACCCCCAGAAATTGAAACTACCACAACATGTGAAAGTAGAGGATCAGATGCAAAATATCCACTTCGAGTAATTTGAACCTCATAGCCCTTCCTCCATTCCTCATTTACACGAGTGAAGTACCGACCCAAAGATGGCTGCAGGGCTAGAGGAGGAGATCTGTAACATGTAAGACGAGATGAAGCACGAAATTAACAAACCAAAAATGTTCTCAGTATCATGAAACTCACTGGTGAGGGCTAGAAAGTGTAAGAACTGTTTCAACGGCTGATTTTCTAAGTCCAGGATGCACGACTGCAGCTCTAGCAACAAACCCACCAATAGAATGGCCAACCAATATCACACTTCTAGGCAAACTTCCAGAGTCAGCAGCACCTTCTTTTGCTCGGGCATTAAAAGATTCTTTATATTGATCTAATATCTGCACAAACAAGTTAAATTGATAATCAAGTGGAGAAATTTAATAAAAGTTCTTTGGAGGACAAACCCACACCATGAAACCATTACATTCAAAACGTAGAAATAGACTGGAAAAAAGAAAATGATTTGCATTATTCTTGCACGAAGAAAGAGATCGGAATGGGAAAATATCAGGAAACTAAATTAAAAAATAAAGAAATATTATGGCTTCTTTTTACATTGGATCCTGTAGAGATGTTAATACGTTCTATTTGGGACTATCAGCCACTTCTTACATTATTCCAAAAGTTCCATTACCCTTTTCCAATTAAAATTCTGAAATGGATAGAGAAGCCTGGAAAAAAAAAACAATATTCCTTCCTTCCATATCACAGATCCATCTTCCCCCCCCCCCCCCCCCNTCCCCCCCCCCCCCACCACTTTGGTGGAAAAGTGGAAAATAAAATATCTTGAAAATGATGTAATTTATAAGACAACTAGATTACAAAAATTTGAGAGCAATACCCTGTGGATGGCGTGTACTACATATTCTGCATGTTCTTCAAGTATCCCTCCATCCATTGCAGAATGTTCACCTTCAAGATCCACTACAAACCAATCCAGCCTACGCGTGTAGTGGTCTGGCAACTGAAGGCCAGCCAAACTAGTGCCTGCCTCACCCTCCACCCTATCTATGTTAGCCTCCTGATAAAAACTCTGCTCGAGAGGGCCTCCTTGATAAGCCCTATCGGATTCTGCCGCCAAGGATCGCACCTGTAATCAGGAAATTTTACAAAAAAAGCATAACTACTATTTACAGATTAGAAAGTAAAATTTACAATTAGTTTCAGACTTTCAACAAAAAAACATAAGGGAACATGTGGTAAGGGAATCTATATTATATGAAGCAGAAACAGGAAAGGAAGAAGAAGACCTTGCCTGCTTGTAGCTACCTCCATTTCCTGGAATGAAAAGGACTGGAACACCATTAAGTTTCTTAAGATGCTCCTTGAAATCAATCTTTTTCCATCCTTCGTGATACAAATGCAACCCATATTTTTCTGATGATAAGCCCACCGGTGAAGAAATTGGAATATATGTTGGATACATGTACGTCATAATACAACCATTAGAAATTGGTTTTAGAATTCCATATATAGCAGCAAGGCTGATCCATACTGTCGCAACTATAAGAACAGCAATTCTGATTTTGGCTCTAAGGTCTTGCATCATTGGGTCAGACTACCAAGTCCTCGTTTAGCTCTCTCTACAAAGCTCCCATAAATATCGGTTTCAAATCCTACACAAAACACCACAATATCCATAATCCAACTCGAAATCCACCCTTTCCCGAACACGAAGCTCCCATAAATTCTCGCAAGGCACGCTACTTCTCTTCTAGATAAAATGCAAAAAGTATTCAATGTATTTTCTTGTTCAGAGGACATGAAAAATCAAAACCAGACACTTGGATTTAGATCCACTTCGGCATAAACATGGAGCATTAAGAGTAGTAGCAGTAGTACCAGAGTAAATGAACTCTCTATAGTTATTCAATCCGACGGAAAACCGCCACACAAAAACATCCAGAGAAACAGCAACACAAGCAATCAAATGACAACACGTCAACCATCAGATGCATTAGACTTGCAACTCTTCGAGACTAAACAACAAAAAAGGAAATCTACAAAAATGAACAAAATCAATTACGAACAACTCGTTGAGAATTCATAGAAAATCGTGCTAATTACACATTACGAACAAATCATCAAATAGAATCAAGATGAACTAAAATCATTAACCAAAAACTTAGGAAATTGATCTGGTGGAAACACGAGGATTGCAAACCGCAAGAGCATTAGAAGAAGCCAAAGGAGTTGAGAGAACGAAAGCTTACCCGATCCGTGAAAGCGCAAAGGAAATGGCGGGAGCAGAAGAGAGAACTAATCAGATCTCCGAATGAATCAGAGAGCTTTTCTTCTTCTTTTTTTCAATTATTCCCTTTTCGAAACCCAAAAAGAAAATGTGAAGAATTCTTTTAAAGAGAAGAGCTTATTATAAAAGGAAATATGGAATAATGGTAGCTCGACAAAGGGATTTGACCAAATTTTGACTCCTGAACGACCGTTGTGTTTGGAAATTCAGGTGTTCAACTGACGTGGCTAGTTTTTACTGGTTGGTGAAACTTCATTTGCGGGAATTTTATCACCGCCCTTGGATGCCCCGCCCTTGATTAGGATTTCATTGTCGGGGAAAATAAACAATTTTTTTTTTTTTCTGGAAGCATATTTAAATATTAGATTTTCAATTTAAATAATTTTTCAAAATGTATCTTATAGTATTTTTATATCTTACCAAACTAAATATTAGATTGAATATAAATTATTATTATTATTTTTTTTAGAAATTTTGTATAATTGCTATTTTATATGTATTATAGTACAATTAAATTGATTTTATAACCCAAAATACATTATTTATTGAAGAATATAATATTTTAATTTAATATTTCAAATTATAAATTTAAATATTAGGGAACAATAAAATAAAATGTGTTATTCTCTTCATTTTCGTCATTAACGTCATTAAGATAAAAAAAAATTAAAGAAAATAATTTTATAAATTACGAACCCATAACATGAGACACAACTTCTCGAAATAAAAGACAATCTCATCTAACTACCAAATTTGACCAACTTTATGTAGACTTGGCACGGGAGGTCAACCATTATAGGTTTCATTTATTTCAATTCAATCAAATAAGATATTTTAAGTGATGTCGAACTAAATTAATTACGTCACGTAAATTTATTAGATTAAACTAATTTATTGGATGGACTAGTGTCATTATTTTGACATTATTTTATTTTCTAGATTTTGTCATTTTAATTTATTTTGAAGACGTACAAATTACTAAAATAAGTATGAAAGCAAGATATAACACTAAGAATTATTACGTGTCATTTTATAAATTAATCCTCTCAAAAGCCCCTAATGTTATAATTTATTTCCACCATTTCTCGAAGGGAGATTGTGCAAAAAAAAAAAAAAAAAAAAAAAACAATATAGTGATACACTACACATGACTCATAGGTTTACCGAACATAGTTCAACTAGCATAAGCTCTATCAATTTGACAAGCAAATAAAAATTTTGGATCTTCGAACACACTACAAGAAGGCTGGAATGCCAACCGACGTCTATTATTGAATTTATCTGACTCAATAATACCCTATTTTTTGAACGTCCAGTGACTTTTCATTGAATGGATAAGTCACCAATCCCTAAAACGGACTGTGTAATGTACTTTATCTGTTGGGTTACGGGTGGACATTTTACTAGAGGTTTCTATTGAATCAATCTACCATTCGCCAAGATTTCATAATCCGCTATCGACCTTATTCCTTCCAATTCATTGGGCATTCCAATGAAATATTCCAATGAAATAAAAACAAAACTTGTATTGTGAAAATACACACTAAGTATGCACCAGTATGCACCTATCAAGCACGACTATAAAACGTATGTGACAATTGTAACGCTTAATTTATCTTTTTTTTATTTTTTATTCTCTTAGAGATGAAAATTAATATTTTTAAGGGATTGAAGGGGTTGCCCATCAAATCTTTAAATATCTGAAATAATAATAAAATTAGCTATCATTATTTATCTTAATCATCAATTCATATCACAAGTCATCTAAACTTTATTCATTCAATTGGTCAAGGAATGGATCATCAACATATATGTCAAATCTTCAAAATTTTCACTATCGATTATCGATTATTGAACTATAATTTAAATTTTAGACGACAAACATCCCTTCGACTTCCAACCTGATTAAGCAATTTATTGATTATAAAGTGGCATATATTCAAGTTGTAGTTATTAAAAAAATAAATAAATAAACGACTTACAATAATTAAACATTATCTCAATATCATCAAATATTCACGTCATAATCATAGGTCGTGTGAATATTCAAGTTGTGAACATCAAATATTCAAGTTGTGAATGACAAAAAGAATTTGAACTAATTTCTTTAGAGACACATTCGACTATTCATAAAAATATCAACAATTGAGGCAGTCACATCAAACAATTTATCAAAATGAAAGCGACCCATTTTTTCGTTCCTTACCCTTCGAGTCGACATTAATAATATGTACATACCATAACTTACATAGTCATACCAAGCTATACAGTCTGGTTTGCATTAGCAGTGTCCCCATCACTTCTCTTGTTGGTTGTTGTGTTCTTTAGTATCTGTATAGAGCAATTAGCTGATGTATTAATGGGTTCTTCGAAATTATTACAAAGTCAAAGATTATCCAGTACAATGATTCAGACAAAGACCGAAGATGTTCATACGTAAGTGCTGAACAGTGAGAATATGGTTCAATTTCATCACGCATATGAACAAATAGTTGAAATCAATCGATTAAACAACAAAGTTTGAGGCTTAGACAAATATAATACTACACCTACACCTCCTTTGTTGTTCGACACTTCAATCACTTTTTCAGTATCTCTTCGAGGCGACATGGCTAAGTTGATGTACTCTCCTCCCAATCACTTCTTGCTGTTCCCCGAAGGAGGGTAGACACGAGGCAGTGTGCCAGTAAGGACACTGGATTTAGGGGTGCTCCCATATTGATTGGAGGAAAGAAAGAGTGCCAGCGAGGATGCTGGCCCCGAAGGGGGTAGATTGTGATGTCCCACATTGGTTGGGGAAGAGAACAAACCACCATTTATAAGGGTGTTTAAAGCCTTGAGGGGAAGCCCGAAAGGGAAAGCCCAAAGAGGGCAATATCTACTAGCAATGGATCTAGGTCCTTACAGTTTAAGGTATACTCTACACCATGTTAGGAATCACGACTCTTCACAATGGTATGATATTGTCCAATTTGAACATAAGTTCTCATGACTTAGTTTTGGACTTCCCGAAAAGCCTCATACTAATGGAGATATATTCTTTACTTATAAACTCGTGATCATTCCCTAAATTAGTCAACGTGGACTCCCTACCGATCCTCAACAACTTGTTGGTACAAGATATTAATTAATGAATTAATGAATCTATAGCATCAAACAGTGGTTTATTTCCCATTCTTTCAAGATATGGAAAGTTCGAAATTCAAACATTTAAACAAAATGATCCATACGGTTAAGAATGGATAAGAGATTCCTAAACAATAAATCCTCAGCTGGTTAGAATGCTAAGGATCCATAATTAATAATGGTCACAAATAAGATACAAAAAACCAAGTGTTTCATGAGATGATGATCCAAAATAGTTGTAAAAACCAGCTATTACCATCGTTAAATTCTCCACCGTATTTATTGAACAATAAAATAATTAAGAGGCAAAACTAAATGTCTATCTACTCTAAATGTAAATATTCTCTTTCCCTCATTGCACAAATAATTCTCTGTTGTGCCATGGCCCCTACAAACCTACCAAAATAAATTACCCAAATAATGCAAACCTACCAAAATAAATTACCCATATAACTATACCACGAACAGATACTATTTGGGGTTCCGATGACGGCAAACGCCTATCTAATAGTGTTAGGTGCTTACCGACCCCATCTAAGAATGGATCCAAAAATCTCGATGGAACTTGACTGAGAAGGAAAAGGATAAAAGATTCTACTCTTTATAGTTGAGAATTAAGAAAATTAAATGAATAATAAATGGAAATAGTTGAGAATTAAGAAAATTAAATTAATATTAAATGGAAAGAGCAATACATGCATATAATAAAATGTCCCTGTAATAAAAGATTAAATATGATAACTATCCTTAACAATAGTCATGTTTTTTTCGTTCAACAATATCTATTGCTTAAGTCCATCGACATTATACTATATCTTGGTACATTTGATCTCCTCATGTTGTATTAAATCAATTGATCAGAAATACACAATTTATAATCAGTAAAGGTGTAATAGATTATGATGTTCAAGCAAGTTTAATTGATACTTGAATTTAAAAATGTCTACCTCTATGAGTATTGAATTTTATGTTTTGTTTCAACAAAAGGAATATTGAAAGATGAGTAATAGACTAGCAAATTCTAAGAAAAGATCCAAAATATAATGGAAGAAAATCAATACTTCCAGATAAAACAGTGATGAATTTGATCAAACCTATTGGCAATTCAATGATGTAACCAACCAGAAATAAATGAATATGAAAATGAGAAACGATAACCATAAATATGTGAAAGGAAAGGAAACGTAATTAACATGCAATGTTTAAAAACAAGAAAATGGAAGCGAGGGGGGTTGGTTGACGTACGTGTCTAAGCATCTGATTCTCATTTTGTAACGTGGACAGATTCTCTTCAAGCTCGGAGTTCCTTTTCAACAAGTTTGCTGCTCGTATTTCCAAGTCGCCCAAATACGCCTTTTTCCTCTCCCTTGCTTGCTGTGCTGAAACTCTGTTTCTTAACAATCTTTACGAGAGAGAGAGAGATAAAGTGTGTCACAAAAATGAGATGCTGCAATCCCTCCACATACGATACGAGTGAAGAAATTGGCAGTAATACGCTACTTTGGTCCCCATTCTAGACCTAGAAACCTTACCTCTTAAGCCTTTTACTTTCTTTGTCAGCGGAGCTTCGTCCTCTGCTCCTTACGCCATCTGATGCAGGGGCTTTACCAGATGCTGAAGTGCCGCCGGCAGCAGAGGCAGAGTTGCCGCAGATCTGCGGCACTCTGCTTATCTCCTCCTCATCACTTCCCACTCCTATATCTTCGGTAAAGAAACAAATCATAACGTAATTCTCCCTCAAAGAAACAAAAACAGGATGCGATTCCTGGAAATTAAGATTAATTAATTATATACGGTCCTACATCAACAAAATTTCAAAAGCTTGAATCAACAAGGAGAAACTATCAAACTGGTACGAATTCAGGTTAGAATAATTTATTTCATTCCGAAACAGATTCACTGGCAATTTTACCGTACAAATAGGCCAGGAAAACAAACGATGATCAAATAAAATCATTCACAGCCAAGCCAGGTGACTGATTTCTCAAAACAAACTCGTCTCCATCAACCAAAAGAACAAAACAAAACTACAGAAGACGTCCAATAGCACTTCACGTACAATCTTTCCACGAGAAATCGTAAAGACAAAACAAGGAACTAAAATCAAACCTTCTTTAACATCAAGTAGAAACGCGGAACTCGACGATCTTTCGCTGCTCGATCGCGTACGACCGGCGGAGGCGGCGGCGGTGGTTCGTTCCTGCATTGCGCCGGCGAAATCAACACCGTAAGAAGTTGATGTGCATGAGTGAAGAGGGGACAATGACGTTGCTTAAAAAGAAAAGGAAAACTAGAAAAGAGCGGGATACGTTCGATAACAGTGCCTTCATAGGACAGCAAGTTGCTTTGGGTTGAATCCGGCCGTTGATTTTGTCTTAAATCCGACGGTAACTAAAGAATCAACGTGGAGGGAGATGAGCTTTACAAAGTGAGATCAATCAAAGGTTGTAAAAGAGGAAGCGTGGAGGATGTTGGAGCCGTGAGATTTGATACAATTTTGAGATATGCAGATCCGTATACGTCAGCATCAAAAAATGCTGGTTAAAATTTCGTTACAGCTAAATTTCATTTATAAATTACAGTAATTATAATATTTTAAATTACGGTAATTAAATCAGCTTTACAAACTTGTTTTTAATTATTAAAAAATTATTGGAGATAACAAGGTTAAATTTCTAAGGTTGAAATTATGTAAAATGTTATATAAGGTTGAAATCAGCTTTACAAACTTGTTTTTAATTAACTTGTTTTTCTGGTATTTCTTGTTCTCTCCCCTCGAATAAGGGAGGCTAATGAAGCTCTCGAATAGCTTCTCCTTAATTGAGGTTCGACTCTTTTCACTGATATGGCTAAGTTTAGGACATGGCTCTAATGGGTTATAGAGCTCTCGGTTTAGGGCATGACTTTAATGGGGTTTATAGAGCTCCCGAATAGCCTTCTCTTAATTGAAGCTCGACTCCTTTCTCTGACATGGCTAAGTTTAGGGCATGGCTCTAATATCATGTTATGAATTACGATTCTCCACAATGGTATAATATTATCCACTTTGAGCATAAGCCCTCGTGACTAGAGCACTTGTGACTTTGCTCTGGACTTCCCCAAAATGTCTCATTCCAATAGTATTACTCACTTCTAAACCCATGATCTTCTACTAAATTAACCAATATGGGAGATTATATTCTCGTCCCCACCCTGCTTAATATATATATATATATATTTTTCATATTAAAAAATAAAATAGTTAATTTTGAAGCTCTAATTTTAATATTAAAATAAAGACGGTCATAGATTTTTTAATTCTTAAAAGACTACAGTGTAATATTAAAATTTAAATTTTAAAAAATTATATCGATAGAACACACACACACACACATATATATATATATATATATATAGATTTATTTGCCTACGAAATATATTAATTCATTAGATTTTTTTACAAAGATTATATTAAAAAATGAAAACTTTAAAATAATTATTTTTCAAAAAATAATAAATGGAGAAAAATTACCAGTGAGAACTCGATTCTCCCAAAAATAAATAGAGAATTTCACGAGGATAGAGACGGGGAATGATTCCCTTATCTTTGCCCCGTGGACATCTCTACTTTCAATTTCAACTTCGGTTTTCATCTCAAAATTTGAATCTCAACAAAGTAAGTCACTCACTTAAAAAATGATCTCGTTATTGGGCACTCGTTAACAAATCGTTCTTTATTTATAAACTGATCTGATGCAATAAATAAACATTTCCTTTATAACTAAGCTGCCTATCCTCAGCTCCAACACAAAACAAATGGCCTTGCAACACCAAATCCCCCTTCATTCCAGCCGTTTCCCAAACAAATTTAAAAAGCCCCATAGCTCTATCAAGCTGCCTCACCCCATTCCAAACAACCCTCTCCTCATCACAGCTCAAGATCCTCCCCATGAACACCAAATACTTCTCCTCCTTCTCAACAGCCTTCAACAACCCACCACAAAGGTCCACTTCTACATCCCTAAAATGCCCAAAAAGATAGTAAAGTAAGAGAGTGAACAAGCACCTGGATGAGTGGCCCAGCGTCTTTGACAGCTTCTTCTGCACCAGGCTTTCTTGATGCTTTGCTTCCTTGAATCCAATGCTTTTATCGGTTAGCACGTCTCGGATCTGTGTAAGCCCCTCCTTCATCACCTCTAGCTTTGTCACATATTGATGCAAACCCTTTTCGTCTTTCAGCGTGCTGATTAGATCGGTGAACATCTCGAGCATGTCTTCCCATTTTGGAGATGTCGATGAATCGACATTGTGTTGCAATGGAGCTGGCCGCATCCATGAAGTGATGTGAGCATTTGAATTGGTGGCATCATTCAAGAAGTTTAGGCAACTTGAAACTATTTGCTGCCCCATTTTGATCCCTTTGTTGGGTGAGTGATGAGCCAGTGGATCCAGCTCCATTTTTAACTCTTTCAGCACATGATCCAATGCACCAGTCCAAATGTGATGTTGTGTAGCCTGTTGAAAAGAATAAATATAAAACATTCAAACATATAATCTATCTGTTTAACCTTTTACGTTAGTAGTGATTTATCTCAACCCCGATAAGTCAGAGAGACCACGTATCAAAAATTTATTGTGGATGTTACATGATTCAAACATATAATCCAAGTGTTTCTTAACAATCCCATATCGAGGTATTGTGGATGTTACATGAATTTTATTTTCTTTGAGTTCAACAGCATGGGAGGGTGGGGATTCGAATAATTGACCTATTAGTTGTGGACATATGCCTTAACCAATTGGGTTATGCTCGAGTGGACAGTTGTTCCATGAAATTAATCGAACTAACTAGTAAGCAAACACCAATGGACATCAGCTGTTCATGCATTTAGCTTTATAAATCAAATTAATACTCAAAGCTCACATATGAGGAAAATAAAAAGCATATATATATATATATACACACACAAAAGACTAAGTATTTCCTGTTTAAACAAACCTGTGGGCATATGGTGTGGCGCACAAGCTTCCTTTGTTGGGCAGACACGTTGAGGAAGTTGCTGACCTTGGTGAGTGAATCAACAACCATTGGCTCTCTTTCGCTTGAGTTTCTGAAACATGTCTGAGGCTGCCAATTTGTAGCAGTCGATGCAGCCATTTCCGTTACTCTCCTCTGAACCGACGGAGAACCAATGAAGACTCTTACAAGAGACTTAAAAATACGCATTCTCTGTTCAATTCGCTCGTCCAAAATGGTTGAATCGTCGTTAACATTAACAAGTCGCCCATCGATCAAATCCACATTCTTCAATGAGCAGCTCAATTTTTTTATCTTCGGAAATGCCTTCTCGTACCAATCGGCTGGCAGCCGCTCATGATCATCGAAGGAGTCCTCTGTGCAGTGATATAGCATCGGATTTGAATAAAACGCAGAGCGTCTCGTAATGTTGAGATGAATTACGCGACAGACGAACATCAACCTCTGAGAATGCTTATACGCCATAATCATGCCTCCAAAATCACTTCATGAAGTTAATCCCTTGAAAAATTCCGAGAAGTAGCTTCACATATTTTCGTTGGTTCAACATCGAACAGCGGAGTGGCTATGCCATAGCCTGAAACTTCAATGCGGCATTTCGTCGAACAGGTGGAGGGCATACAATACAGAAATGAAAACCGCCAATCCAGATAGTTGGAATCCTTGTCTAACCAGAATGAAATCGAAGATCAGCTTACCGGAACAAAGAGATTGAGAACATTAAAGCGAATCGACAAATTTCGGCCGTCGGGCAAAGATCACTCACCGCTTCTTAAACCGAAGAAAACCAATATTTTTTTGTGTTGGACTTCGACTTCGCGTTCTTCTGAGTCTGCTTTCGATTTACCACTGATTTTAAGCTTCTCACAAATCTCTCTTCCATATTCATAGATTCAATTGATTCAATTGGATTGAGATATTTTTAAAATGTTAGGTTATGTTTACATTTAAACAGTTCAAAATTATTTTTAAAAGCGGTTTGAAAATAAATAAAAATTAACATACATATCAACATTAAAAAAAACAAAAAAATTAAGTTGATAGAAATTTTCAATATTAATCAACTATATTATTTGAATTATGTTGATAAATTATATTAATAGCCCCTGATTTGTTTTTACCTATTATATATGTCTCACGATTTTAAAACACGTTTTTAGAAAAAAAAAATTATCGGAATCTATCATATACATATTCTATAACGACACAACAAGTTAATAATATATATGCGATACATATCCTTGAATGAATAATATTTGTCGATTAACGTTTACATATATATATACATACATATACACACACACATGCATCTATATATATATAGAAAGAATCACTAACAAAATCCCAAATCTAGATTGAGATCGTGGGTGGAGACTAATAGTTAAATTAACACCTCAGATGGCGAAAGAATCATCGTATGCCCCGATGATAGATTATTACGAGCCATACTTGGCATTCAGGTATCCACTTCAAAAGAAACCTGTCTAAAACTATCTATAGGTCGTAGGGTCATGAGATGGATCCAAAAAAAACAGGGGATTGATTCATATATACATGTGCACGGCGCGTGTTGCCACACATTAATTTGAAATCTGCGTAACTTCACCCACATACCTCAATTTGTGTATCTTCAACCCGATAATATTATTATATTATGGTAATCATTCAAATTTTCAAAATTTTCGAGATGAATGTTAATAGAAAATCATACAAAAAAAAAAAAATCAAATATAAACCGTCTCACATACTAGACTACATTTCAAACTTGTAATTAAAATGCATAGAGATCAAATCTATTACTAGAAAATAAACATAGTTCCATTGCAATAAACAAACACAAGAGACCATAACTAACTTCAATACCATGGCGAATACACTGAGTCGGCATTTGAATACATCTCCAAGTCATTATTCATGATCTTATTCATAAGTAGTGTAGCTCTTTCTCTGGCTTTTGTGGATCCTCTCACAGATAGATCTGCAACGACGCCTAAAAACTCCGGGAACCTCAATGCGTCTCTCAAACAACCTTCACTCTCGTCGAACAATTGCAAAAGGATCTCGGTTGCACCTTCTTTACTCAACATACACCTCCCTTTCAACACATTGACCATTGAATAAACGATCCGATCGATTTTTATCAAAGCCCTCAACCCCTCCTCGAATCTAGCCAAGAGACCGAGAACAACAAGAGCAGTGCCAGCGAGATCCTCTCCACTGGTACTCTCCACTACGTCGACAAGAACCGAGATGGCTCCTGATCGAACAGCCACCGTGCAGTTTCCATGAAACTGGCCTAGTTCAGCTAGAGAACAGAGAAGGTGATGAGCAGCAGGAACACTAGGGACAGTAAGTGCTCTAACCAACAACTGTATGGTACCAGCTACCCCAAACTTAGCCTTGTTCTTGTCTAGCATTGCAAGACTACAAATCAATGAGGACGCTAACTTGACGGTCTCGGGCGAGCCCAAGGATATGAGCGTATTGAGATGGTAAATGGTTTCCATTGATGCAAGAAGCTTTTTCATGTCATTATTCAGAGAAAGATTGAAGAGAATAGACAGTGAAAGGGATTGGACGGTGGAGGAAGAGGATTTGGAGAGAGCTATAAGAATTGGAATTGATCCATCTACTTGTGCAAGCAAGTTCCTGTAGAGGGGACTAACCTGGGTAATGACAACCAAGTCTTTAAGAGCCTTTTCCTGAACGTCATGAGCGTCCGACCGAGCATCGGCTACACACTGGGTTATATTCTTATGTGCAGTTGCAACACTCATCGACCTCATGGACGATGATGATTGGAAAGATGCAACTGACATGATGCTCAAACAATCTTCAGGGAAAAAGCATGGACAATACAAGCCTAGAGGTTGAGAATGATCACAATATCTTGGCTCTAATATCAATTAGCATCCCTTTTTTCTAGCTAGTGGCTGGATTTTGGAAACATCATTGCGATGATACCAAAGTATGGTAAGGAATGTTCTAATAATAAACATAAATGGAGATAGAAAATGATCCAATCATCCAAGAACCAAGCCGGAGGTATAAAGAAATGTACCTTGTAGAATGATCCGTCCAAGGAGCTGAAAACAAGAAAGTTTAGTCACACAGCATAGTTGATTACTCCCCCAAACAAAGTAATCTATCATAAATAAGAATTGCCCTGGTTAGTATTTTATTTATCCCCTTCCCTCTCTACTCGAACCAACGTTGTCAACCATTTTGGTTTTCCATTTTAGCTCTGATCATGAAGTACAACTCCTCTCGAGTTCTCGGACGTGCAACATATTCTGTGTTGAAAAGAAGATAATGGATCATAATCAGAATGTCCGACTTTAAAGGGCAAAACACGTGGAGCTCAGGGAGACATACCAACACAAAACTGCGAAGGAATGAAAGGAAAAGATGCAGTAGGCTGTAGCATTATTAAAGAAGGAGCAAAATGTAAACAGAGTCAGAGAGGGAACTCACCAAGAGGATGATGAAGAGGAAAGATTTTGTTCCTTCCTGAGGGATGCCATCTCCATCAACAGCTGAGTTCGCTTGGGAATCTGATGAAATTTGCAGGACAAAGCCACGTGTTTATGATGCAGCAAAAAATCGTCTCAGACCGAAAATTCCATGTCACCGAGATAACATGGACACAATGAATTCTTGATCCCACCATAAACTATAACGAAGAAATTTTACTAGCTTCCCGACGAATTGAAAACCCATATGTCTAAGTAAAGAATTGAAAATCCAAGTCAAGATTTTATGTAACAGCCTAAGCCCACCACTAGCAGAAATTGTCCGCTTTAGCCCGTTACATATCGCTGTCAGCCTCAGTAGCACTACGGTTAGGGAGAGGTTTCCATACCCTTACAAGGAATGTTTCATTCCCTCTCCAATCAATATGGGATCTCACACTTTATTTTACTATTAGCAGGAATATAGCTTGAACAATGGAACCAATGGTGATATAAAGAGGCCTAGTCGGAAAGGGGACAAGATCAACCCAGAAATAGCCAATACAAATTCCAATCGGGATGATAAAACAAGTTTCACACTTATTATATATCAATAATGACCTGAACAGATGAAGACTGAAACTTTCGTGATGAAATAAAAAAGTTGGAAACAAACAATTTATGGAGGTATGTTCCAATCCATCAACTTATGGAAGAAACTGTCTTAAATAAAAGACATCTACTCCATCCAAAAAGAAAATAAAAGCAAAAAAAAAACTTAAGGAATGGTGCGCTGGTAAAGAGGCAATGCTCCCAAAGCCTCGCGTTCTGCTCTCTCCTTCTTTACCTGCAAAACATAAACAGAGAAAAAATTAAAAAGGAACTATAGCTTCATTAACACTGCTTTCTGCTGTTCAGTAAATACCCATATCCACAAAAAAATCGATACTAAATTAGATTGTTTAACTTAGCTAAACGAAGTCATCAGAAGAAATTAGGAGGATTAAAATAGGTCAACGGCGAAGTACAAAGCAACAGTAGGATGTGGCACACACAATCCCCAAAGGTATTCTAGACTAAGAAATATTCCAAGAACTCTTAGGAGTTGTAGTACTCAAACGATCCAGCATATCGCATAGAAGCTCTCTCTACTGATACACAGCAAATGAAAGTCATGAATCTTAAACAATCTGGCAATCAAATAGAAGAAACGAAGCAGATTAATTTGCAGTGGTCATTAAATAATCAAGATTCATTCTGTCACAGTTTCCATCCTCGCTTTCCCTCCATCCTCTTCAGCTAATAAAAATTTAAAAATCCAAACTAATGAAACCTAAAATTCTAATGCCCGACAAATAATGTTCATTTGTAGATGAAGTAATTTCACCGCGTTGGGTTACAATAAGAACAGATTAAGAATTCTTATTCAACCACAAACAAAGTCCTACATAAGATATGTATTTGCTTCAAAATAAAACATATTACCCTAAAGTTGATATTTATCTAGAACATGAAATCTGAAATCATGAAGAACAACAGAGAACAGATCGAGAAGCCTCAAAGGGGAAATTAGATCACGGTAGAAGTACATCAAAAAAACAATTGAGCTGAAAGTAGATAAACAGACGCCATTTGAGCTAACAGATGGTAAATAATATCAAAATCAACAACTCCTAAATACAGTTCAATAGGATACAAACTCAAGAACTACAACCGACACTACGATATAGAGCAGCTGCCTTATTTCTATGAACAAAGCCAGACATTTATTCACTAAAAATGACAAAGCAGGTGATATGAAATAATAGGACTTACAAGTGCCAGAATTTCCTGGAGATAGCTCCTGAATGGTGTTTGCATGGCCTGCCAAAAAGTTACAAATATTCAAATGAATAGCCATCTAATCATCATTTGGCTTGCTGCACTTAGTTTGGGAAAACCAATTAATCAAATATCATTACGAGATAAATTCCTGTGACCATAAAGAAACATAACCATCGAGTTCAACAATGGATCCCAACTACTGAGAATAGTGCACGTTCAACAACTATATTAAGACCATGTAGAATTAAGCCAAAACACATAAACACAACTTTGTGATAACACTTCTTCCTTCCCCACTCGAAGTGAAACCACTTCATTGAACAAATCGTAGCATTTAGGTATTCAATAATGATAAACAACCAACACATTTCTGTTTTTCCACGAGGCTATTAACTGATCTAAAGGGGAAATAAACAACCATAGTAGAAGAGAACCTGTAGATTATCAGGAAGATACTGATGCTTCATGGAAAGGTCCATGGCCCGCTTCAGACGCTGATTGCGCGCATCCACAATCTCCCTAGGGAGTCGATTCAAAGCCTCCTTCACATCAATATCGTAGTACGGATCGTACAGATCGTCGTATCGAAGTCCTAAAAATATTAATACAAGCCAAAATCAATCGCCATAGAGAAAAATTCGAAATCAACGCTAAAAGAAAGATCAACGCGCAACAAACAATTAGGTTTCTGTTTTTTTTTTTTTACCATAATTACGGAGGCGCTGGGTGAGCGCTTTCATGTGTTGACGAGCGAACCAGTTCTTCTTTGGGTCAATGAGCGACTGCAGAAAAGAAGCCATTTCGATCTCTCTGCTTCTCCCTCCACAAAAATTCTCTCTGATTTTCTCAGTGCCCACTTCGGCTTCGCCTTTCTCCGGTTTTCTGGAAGAATCGCCTGGTCGAGCTGTTTCCCTTGTAAGATTTTGCGACGGCTCCCAATTTGAGCCTTACAATTGGGCCGGCCTGTTAAGTATAAGGCCCAATATATGGCCCAACATCTTTTTGGACCCAAATTCCTCAACTGAGCGACCATAGAGATATCCACTAGGCAAGAAAGCTTGCCGTTTACATATTTTAATTTTCATCTTGTAAATTCATTCATTTATTTTTAAGGTGAAGGGATTGCCCGGAGAGATTTTTTGTTTTATTTTTTAAATTTATTCTCAACCATAATAATATCACAATAAATAAAAAATTAAAAAAACCGTTAAAAATATATATAGAACTATAGGTCTCAACCAACATAATTTCTAAAAAATTAAAAATAAAAATTTAATGTTATAACAAAGTCTTTTTAACAAATTATAACTATCAACAATAATAATTAAGACTATCAACAATAATAATTAAGGCACCCTTCCCACTTTTTATGTTAAACAAGAATTCCTTGCCCGAATGCAAGTTTTAGTGACTTGAAAATTCCTTGCCCGAATCCATGCGAGTCTTAGTGGGTCACGTCACGCTAGTTAATATATAAATCTGATAGATATTAAAAAAATCATCGACCAAACAACATTTAGTTTTATTTTTTTAAAAAAGTTTAACCATGGTTATAACATAGGATTAAGCCATTAGTTTTTATGATGGTAATAGAACTTAGTTATGCTCACATTCACACATATTTAACTCTTCAAACCAAATAAAATATAGAAATGAAAAGGATTAAGAAAAAAAAAAGGACAAGCTTATAGAAACAAGGATGAATAGCATTACTTGAAGATGAATCTGCAAGGGAACATCGACACAGCTCATCCAAACCAAAATAACTAAGGGAATAAAGACATTAGCTTTTCTTTTGAAAGTTATGGACATCATCAGCTCTTAAGTAACCTGAAACTAGGCATCATCCACGAACAAAATCTTTAAAAATAAATATTAAAAAAAAAGTATTAGAAAAATGCTGACCGTCCTCTCAAATTAAACACTTGTACCTGCAGGCCCCGCTGCCCTTGAAACCAGTTCAGTTCCATGAATAAAGAACCCTCCAATTGCAAGGGGAATTATTCAATTATTATTATTAGCTTATAAGACTCATATTATCACACTTCATGACTCCCTTGTAAACGCCAATTCAGTAGCTAAGGCAATGTGATCGCTGCCCCATTTCTGCAAAACAGTCCAAAAAAAAAAAAAAAAAAAAAAAAAGCAAGAAGTTAAGCTTCAAAAAGTGGTAACGATTCTTTAAAGAAACTCAAAGTAACGAGCAGTATCTTCAAGACAAGTTCAGGTGTTGCCACAGGGCGGTGCACGTGCCACGTGCCATTCATCGACACTGGTAGGGGTGAGAGAATCCCTGAAGGGGGTAATGAAGGCATACAAAATGATTTAAGAGAGAATAATTTCTGTTGGATGAAAGTGTCCCACGTTGGTTAATTTAGGGAATGGTCATGGGTTTATAATCAAAGAATACACTCTCCATTAGTATGAGGCCTTTTGGGGAAGCCGAAAGCAAAGCCATGAGAGCTTATGCTCAAAGTGGACAATATCATACCGTTATAGAGAGTCGTGTTCGTCTAACATGATATCAGAGTCATGCCCTAAACTTAGTTGTGCCAATAGATTGGCAAATTCTCGATGACTAAGATTTCAAAGGAGTCGAGTCTCGATTAAGGGGAGGCGTACTTTGTTCGAGGGGAGGTGTTGGATGAAAGTGTCCCACATTGGTTAATTTAGGGAATGAACATGGGTTTATAATCAAAGAATACACTCTTCATTGGTATGAGGCCTTTTGGGGAAGTCCAAAGCAAAGTCATGAGAGCTTATGGTCAAAGTGGACAATATCATACCATTGTGGAGAGTCGTGTTCGTCTAACAATTTCATCTATGAAAATTTTTGGGGCATCGAACCACTGAAGAACCTATCCCTAATGGACTTTTCTCCATGTCCCAGCAATTTCTACCCAGAAAAAGCAGAAAAATGCAAAACCAATTTCCATTATAACGATGAAAGCATAAAGGGCAATGCCACGTAAAAACAAAAGATCAAATCCAAACGAGAGAAGCCTGGAAAAAAAAATGCAAAAAGAAAACTTTAATTATTTTTGTTAGGAAACGGTAACCATTCATTGATATGATGAAAAAGGATATAAAAAGTTCCTATCTAAAACCGATAACAAAATACAGTAACACGATAGTTTGTAATTGAAAATAAAGAAGAATCCAGAAATTACTAGCCGCATTTGCAAGGACCTGAGAATGTTCAACGAACACCCATTTCCAAAACACTCCAATTCTTGAATTTTAAAACCAACTTTAAGCATATATATATATCTTACCTTTGTAGGAAATCCAGGAGTCAACTGCTGCATGACTTGTTTCTTTATAGGGGCAAGCGCCCTAACCGTCTGGAGACCTTCTGAACGCCTATGCAAATATTAAACAGAACGCGATGATATATATCGATAGATAGATAGATAGAAGAAAAAGAATCAGAAAGTGATGATTCTGAAATTATAATGAAGTCAAAGTACTAATTTGATAAATCAATTTCTAATATAGCCTATGCAAGTTCAAACAATACATCTTTTTTCCGGCAAAATACCTTAAATTCCAGATAAAAAAGGCACTACATTAATAAGATTCATCAACTTATGAAGTACTTTACCATATATAGTCAACAGTGCCCAGAAAACACCTATTGTAACTAGTCGCCAGGGGTTCTCCATTCAAGTCTCTGGTCCCGGAAAAGTCCTGCAAATATGCCATACTACAGAATCACGGAAGTGTTTCCAAAGGAAGAATACATTTAGGAAAAAGAAAAAGAATCATATCAAGTGGTTGTCAACATTTGCATTGGAGGAAAAGAAATATATTGATAGAATCTTCTACCTCAACTTCTGTATATGTGCTTCTAAGCTTTAGAGGGTGTTCGATTAAGGGACAGTCTGCATTGCCAGTTGCAGTTTCTATTTCCATGGGAGTCCATGATGAGCGATCATAAATAATATTTTCAACCTCAAAAGGCTTAGTATTCAAGCCTGGTAACAAAGCATCTTCAACTCCAGTGTGTGAATGGCCAACGGATTGATGAATCTCGGATGAAAAGGGATCGTCAACATCATGCAGAGCTGAGAGAAACGTACGATCATCCTCAGTTAAGCCTCCATCTAACGCGGCTACATCCTGCTCATCTGCGACTAAAACCTTAGGTCTCTCATCCACTGCTGCTGAGTGAATACTGAGCGAAGACAATGATGAGCCAGCTTCACTATTTCTAGCACTGTCAGCAATGGAGTTTTGGCGAGTAGATGTAAGAGGAGCATTCTCCGTGTCCAATAAATTTGTCGGTGAATCAAGCTGTGCATCATCTAAGATAATATTATCGACACTGTTTTTTCTTTCCTTGTGAAAATTGTGGTCTGTATCAAAACCATCTGTAGAAGATTTATGGTTGAAACGAGAGGTATGAACTTTCTCCATCTGTTGTTTCTCAGTTACATTCAAATGAAGTTCTTCAAGGTCAGTTCCTAAAGAAGATTCTAAGTCGCCGACTTTTTCACTGGTATGATCAACAGTAAACTCATCTTTAGGACATGTGATTGAACTTTCGTTGAAGCTGTCTATCTTTTCGCAGCCAGCTACATTTTTGTGGTCAAAAGAAGTACTATGCTGACTTTCCTTTTGCCCTTCAGAATGAAGAGTAATACCCTTCATTCCAAGTTGGAGATCGTTACAAGAATTATCAGATGCATCAAAGACACTGCAATTACTATCAGGGGGCAACGAGAGGTTCACCGGTGGAAGATGTGGACGATCTTGTTTCTGTGTGTCAGATATTGAACTATCTGGCTTCCTTTCAATATCTCTAGATTCTGACCTCAGTTGGAGAGGAACTGAAACATTGACAGTCTGAAGCCTGCACATTTGACAAGGTCTTAGTTTGATTTGTGCATAAACCACCTATCTTTACGACGGTCGCATTGCAGACTATCAGCCAGAGCAAAAATTACCGAGGATTATGATAGAGTGGTGAAGGTTGATGAATCTCAGCAGAAGCTTGACCTGAAACCTTGTCTCTGTCCAATCCAGACAAATCCAACTGTAATAGAGTGAAAATACATTGATTATAGGATTTCTGCCAGACATCTTAACTATTAACATGGAGACAACCCTTTAAAAAGTTTTACCTTTTGTTCCGTAATGAAGTTATATAATGCACTCTGCAATTAAAAAAAATATATTATTACTGTAATCGTATTAAAGAAAATTAAAATTAAAGACATCAAAAGATCAAACTGCATCACACATTTACTTCAAGGGACTAATAAGAATGCGCAACAAGATAACCTTTGGTGTACAGTTAAAATCCCCGCAGAGAACAATCGGAGCATTGTTCCAGAGTTTTGAAATGGAAGCAGCCTTCTCCAAGAGAACCCTGACCTGTTTACAAGTAACATAAAAGCTAAGCTTACAAAAGCGATCATGAAAAGATTTGTAACTTGACATGATAGCTATACAGAGGGCCTAATGCATGCCCCCATACATCTTCACTGGAGCTTTAGAATTGCATTATGAGGAAAACTTTTACAGCATAATGCTGACTTGCAGTATCAAGGACTAATAAGGAGCAGCAACTGTACTGATCTATCTACTCTATCTGATAAAGAGAATAGAATCTGAGAATCAGAGAATACCTGGCCAAGCTTGATTTCTCCTCTTTTAGGGTTGTACAGGACATGTATATTACATATTACAACTTTATTGAGATTTGATACGCTGCAAGGATAAAGGGGAAGAAAAAAGAACAAATATCAAGGGAGCTCTAAATTAATTCTAAAGGAAAAATCATGAAATGAAAGATCAAATGTTTAATTAACCTAAATAATTAATACCATTGTTCATGAAGCTTCCTCAAGACTAATTAACTTAAAGACAGCAAAGAGAGCTTAATAGCAAAAGATAACTCCTAATTTACCTAACTGGTGGAGTAACTGAATTGTCAGCATTGTCCTGACTCTGCTGTTCAACAAAAAATACTACTGAGCAACAAATTATTAAATGCAAGTGATAATCAATAAAAAACCGGTCAATGAATTTAAATTAAAATAGATACATACACATAAATTCATGGTTGAATTGATATGAAACAAGACATCTCAATCATGCAAAGTGGACTTCATTTAGTCTTAGATGGTTACAAATTTTGGGTGGATCATAATCTAGACTTTAAGATTACATAGTGGTTAACTATGGTCATAAAATATGAAAGGTCGAAGTGTTTTCGTAAAGAAGACTTGGAAAATGTAACAAATAGAGCATTTGTGCTTTTTTTTAGCTAAGGGCTAAGTTTTTTGCAAATCTTTGTAGTTTAGATTGCATGTTTAGAATCATTCAAGCATGACATGATCGATCCTACTTGTGAGTGATTCGTATATCAAACAAGTGTTCTTGCCTTGAGATATTTGATCAACAAGATAATCTGAATCTCATTTTTCCTTGGAGTGATTCCTCGTTTTGAGGTTCTTGGATATATTTAGATCAAAAAGTCTTATTCTTAAATAGGGTTGTTAGATCAAATTCCAAAGAGTTGCAATCATTTGGAATGAAATCAACTTGCTTTGAGAGTGTTAGCATTTGCAAACCAGGGGTTTGCATATTCAAAGCGTTTATGAGGATTCTTAAATTCAACTGGCTAGCATTACCATATCAGTAGGCATCAACATGTCTACATTAGGATGGACGTGTGCTTCGGATATATTTAATACAAACATACACAAACTAGATCACACAACACAACCAAATTTTTTACACTAGATGAAGCAAGCAGAATATGATGTACACCTCAAGAACACATATCTGGGCAACATTGTCCCGAAGTCCAAGTTTATTGAACTCAATATACTCCTCGTGAAGAAGCTTGAACCTATGAACAAAATCATAATATCAAATTTCAGAACACTTCAACAGAACAAACTTCGCAAATGTGTACCGGATATTTTATCCTTCAATTGCAACTTTTTATGTGCTTTATTGTTACTTCCATTTTTCTTCCTCCTTTATGGAGTTCGTAATTTTCGAGATTTAGTCTCTTTTCATTATATCAAGGAAAAGTTTTGTTCTTGTTCAAAAAACAAACTAAAATAATTACAGTATTTTGAGATGACATCTGAACAGAATCCTAATCATGACAGAGTTACCTGTATCAGTTTACAGCAAATGACAGCTACAAAATTTCCCAGTGCCCATTTCATAAAGCAATACGAGGAATCTTAACAACTTAGACAGTCAGTTCAAAAAATCTAGTGCGTGCATAACAACACAAACCATGAATTGAAATCCTAAATTATATGACATTAATTAAAAAGAATGCAGTAAGGTTGTATCACATGTAATCAAAATGAGGGCTCCATACAAGTATCCGACACTTCTGCATCTTAACAGGATGATGTTAAAATTCTTTCTAACTACTGCCTTAATAACCTGTCCCCCCGCTTTTGAGACTAAATAAGCTAAATACTGCATACAACAAAAGGTTCATAAATAATTATTAATGAATCTCAATACCTTGATACTCGCCAAAAGATTGCACAACCATCAACTGGAGGTCCAGTACGCATCTACACCTTAATCAATATATAATCAGACTCTCAACAAGAACCTTAGAACTATTTCAATCAAACAATCAGGCAAGAGCCAAATTTTCAGAGAATTCCACGTTTCTATTGTGATCATCATTCCATTATATTAAAATTTAAGATTCGACTTGCACTTATGCTGCAAATTAAAATATTCATTACACACAACTAAAACTGTTCCTCCATCTAAAAAGAATTTTAAAAAATAAAATGGGATGGGGACCTTCTGTTTTATTTTCTCAGACATATTTGTTACATTAAATAATTACTAGTGATAAAGATATTATACCATCCATTACTATATGATACTTTGAGATCTTAACTGACCAAAAATGGTGAGCAACTATGCTCATTCATAATTGACTGCTGGAAAATCACAAAAAAGATGGAAAATCAAAGGTTCTTTCGGGAAAAGAATCCTTGACCAAAATTAAAAAAAAAAAAAACGACAATCCTACTGTAAGCTAACAACTATGTGCACCAAGAAATAACAATTTTGAAATTACAATCTCATCTCATGTAACAACCAAATGCAGAAAATTTTTGTTGTTTGGAGTAGATAATGCACAACCCACGAAGACCTCTAGAAAATTTTTGGCAACAATATATTGAAATTTTTGAAAATTCCAAGCTTACCTTCCAAATTCCACTGAACCCACGAAGTTTCAATGCTTCCTCTAAGTCAGGGAATCTATCAACCTCCTGGGAAAAATTTTGTACACAGTGTGGCCATATATGAGTAAATTAAAGGTAAAATGGTATTAAAATAAAAATAGAAATGTAAAATTCCTCGTCAACACCAAGCACAATTACATGCACAAGCCACTATATAAAGAACTGAATGCATGTTTAACAAGCCTGGACATTAGACAAAAAAAAAAAAAATCAGAAATGTCAATAGATTGATAGCTAACAAAATAAATAAAGTATATCATATCAAATAACCCAAAGTTGTAACAGGTATATACAAAAGATTGAAATATGTCCAACATTTTGCAAAAATGAATGGAGAGCCTCTCGAGGATTCAAAATTTAGAATACCAACTCATGACAACTTTGAAATTTCAATTTCTTCTAATGATCTTTCAAGCCATACACTAAAGTATGATGAAGGTTAAATGAAGAGCAGAGGCATAACACTCGTGTTGGAATCTTTGAATAATCGCATACCAAACAAGTGAAAAAAAATCCTCCTTAATATTATGCCCTGCCGCTAAAAGAGTTCCAGGAACATTAATCAGTTCACTAATAAGTTTGAGCTCTCTCTCTTCCTCATACACCAATTCTTTTGATTGCTACGTCAAATTGTCGAAGACACTAATGTAAATCATTCGGGCAGAAAAGGATATCCTTACAATCCATGTCAAACCACTGACTGCAAATACAGAAATCTTAACGTCTTTCACTTTCAATATTGACAGTGTTTTTATCACATGGAATTTAGTCTATCTTTTCCTTTTTTTTTTTTTTACAAGAAATAAAAATTCAAAAAACAGAGTTTGCAAAGTTTGAACTTCAAATGAAATTAAGACAAAATTAGTGTCCAGTCACAACACTTGTAGACAAGGTACCTGGCATATTTTAAACCATAACTATATGTCAAGAGAAGGCATAATATACATCTACCATTACCTGAAAGCACATTATGTCAGTAGACCATAATCCAAGCTCAAACAATATATTATTTTTCCTCCATTCCCAATCCAACATGTAATGGGGAATATGATGGTAGAGCTTTTGCTTGTGGTCCATGGCAAGGTAATCGGCTAAGATGTTGTATGAAAGAATTGTAAACCTCTCTGTACAACACCAAAACAAAAACAAATAAATAATTGTAGCAGAATAATTTGGGTCTTCCCCGTCAGGTCAATGATTCTATAGCATGGGCATTCATTCTATTGCATGGGCAAAGCAAACAGTCAATGGGATAATGGTTGGAGATACTTTTTGAAGATATGGCTTATGAGAACAGGATTATTTGAGTGGCGGAGTGAATTTTTGGTGGTCTGGTATATCATTAATTTTCTGGGCTTCTGCTGAAGCATCCCAGATAAGACCCTTTTTTTAAAAAAAAAAAAATCCTTTTCTTCCTTCCCCGTCCCTAATCAATCCGTTCCTCTAATTATTATCAGCATGCATAGGACGTCAATAAAATCATCTTAAACGTCAAATTGCGCGAAATAAACTGTCGGTAGATAAAGTGAGTGGCAACTCCTTACAAATGGTATTGGAACCTCCTAAAAAGTTGTCTAAATCATCCATTGTTCAGGGTTCAAAGATGCAGCTGAAAACTTACAATGAACCGAACTTACTCATAGACTTGCACTAAAAAAGGAACGACTTCTTTATCTTTTAATGCAAGCGAACAAATCCAATTCTATACTCCGATTCACATGTCAAACCTATCGAACTTCAAAAAATTAATCTGAAATTCTACCCTTCAACCGTTAAAGTGAACTACTGATATGTAAGTGCCCAACACTCGGAGTGTTTTAGTCTCCCCATCCTTATGGTAACTACTGAACTCCAGTAAAGAACTTACTGAAAACTTTGAAAACTAAAACAAGCGTCAAGTTCCCTTTACGTATTCAACAGAAGGAAGAGAAAGCAAATTACCGCAAGTAGCTGGAGGAGGTGTCCTTGCATAATCCCAATGGCGGAAATCTAACGGCTTCGGAGGTCGAGGTCGAAATTGCTGCGGCGTACGAACACCTTGATTTTGATGAAAAGGCGGTGGCTGCTGGTTGTAAGTGTGAGGATAAGGTCCCCGATACTGATGCCTTTGAGTGTGAGCTGGAGCCTGTCGGAATTGGTGATTTCCACCAAAAGACGGAGGTCTAGGATTCTGAGGTGCAGCATACGATCCCGCATTGTTCACAAAGCCACCTCTCTCTCCTTGACGGAACCCTAGGTTGGACTCCCGAACAGACTGGAAATGAGAATCACCGCTGACGAATTGACCTCTACCGCCAGAATATGGCCGTTCCGACGAGAATCCTCTGCCGCGTCCGGACCGGCCACCTCGGTACTGCAAACCGGAAAAATGAAGTTACCGTTCAACATAGAAAAGAATAGATCCTTCTAAAATGACATTACCAACGGGAAGCTGTAACATACAGGAGGACGAGAAGACATGGCAGCAGATGTGTCGGCGGCGGCAGTGGCGGTGGATACGGCGGCGGACAGTTGATGGAGCGGAGGAGGAGGAGTAGCAGCGCGCCTCATTGAATGGCGGGAGAGAATGTGAAGACTCGGGGACGAATCTTTCACTTTTAACTATTTCCTACAATCAAAGGCAAACATTTTAAACCATAGCCAATTATAACTGCATATTCTATATGATCCAAATGGACGGTCGAGATTTGATCGTGGAGAGCCCCGGGGAACTGCAGATTACGACTCTCGCTTTTTCAGCCGTTTGATCTAATCGTACTGATCAGCGTTTTCATGGGTTCGATCAAATTGCACGCATCTCCCATTAACAAAATATATGTTAAATTACCATTGTAGGCTTGCCATCTAAGTTATTTTAAAATTATTGTTATATAACTTTTTTTAGAATTCACGGTAAACAAAGCATATGAAATGAATGAGAGTTTACTATGAGTGTAATGGAATAAGCCTGTCTGGTTGTGAGACCGACTGGTCGAACAGAGACGAAAGTCGGCCATAGTGATTCGGGAGTTCCGTGTGAAAGGGCTCTCGCTCAACGGATCAAAAGGTACGTCAGGGATAACATGCTGATGACTCCCAAGAGCTCTTATCGACGGAGTCATTTGGCACCTCAATGTCGACTCATTACATCCTGGAGTTGAAGAATCCCAAGGATTCGGTTGTTCGCCGATTCAAGTGGTACGTGAGTTGGGTTTAGAACGTCGTGAGACAGTTTGGTTCCTCTGCCATCAGCTTTCTTAGAAGGAATAGCTTTCCATGGCGGACTCCACGTAATTCCTTGACACAAAGGAATGGAGCCAATCAAGGGCAGGTTTCCTATCAATCAGAGCCCGCCACTCTTTCTTTGGATATATCATAGAACGTATCCATACGAGTAGGAGACTCAGACGAGTAAATGATCGAGTCAACTACTCCATTCGTCAGCCGTTTTGCGAGTTGAATAATTCAACAAAAGAAAAAAATGATGATTAAATTAACAAATATATATATATATATATATATCTAAACTTTGCTATATAACTTTTAAATATATGAATTTTTTATAAAAAAAAAACTCTTTTTATTTTCTATGAAAATCGTTAATTTTTAAAATTGTTTAGAAATATCTTTTAAAATAATGTTTTTAAAATACCATTACAAATGTTTTATTAATATCTTTAAATCTTCGAAATATTTCAAAAATATTATTAGTGTAAAAACATAATATCACGTTTTTTAAATATTTATGAACTTTTTAAAAAATATATTAATACTTTTAAACTTAAAAAAATATTTAAAAAATTGAAGAGGAAGATAAACTATAGAGGGTAAAGTTTTTATTATTTTTTTAAACTTAATGTTATTTTTAGAAATTTACCGTTCTTTTTTAAACATGGTACTTACCTAAGGTATTTTTTAAAATGGTAAAAAAAAAGTCAAAATGTATTAATAAAATTCTTTAATATTTATATTCTTAAACGTATTATTTTCAATACACTTAAATATTTGAGGGTATTTTTTTAAAAATAAACTACTAATGTTTTTCATAAAAAAAAAATAATAATAAACGATTTAAAGTTTAAAAGTACTATTGAAATAAAATATAAATTTTAGAGATATTTATATTAATTTATTAAAAAATATACATATATAATAACGATTATAATGAGTATAAATTCTAACCTTTGTACATTAAATCCGAATAAATGGTATGTATTTAAAGAAAGATAATCCAATAATAAATTAGTAGATAAATGATATTTCAATAAAAGTAGAATTAAAAAATAAAATAAAATGGATAAGATACGCAGGACGCCAAAAACATTTCGCAATCCAGCAATTTTATATTTATTATAATAATTTGGACCAAATTAAAAGATTAATATTTTAATTTAATAAAAATAAAAAAACAAATCAAAATCGGCGCCTCACCTCCCAAACGCCAATCTATCATCAGCTATCGATTTCATCAGAGACGAAGGAGAAGAAGGAAAGGAAGGGAAGGGAAATTATCTTCTCCGGCGAAAGAGGATGTCATGTTGTTCGTCCTTATCGGCGGCTCCTACATCCATGTCCTTGATTTCGAAGCGCAAATTCATGAGATCTGTTAATAAACATGTGATCGTTTCCATGAATTCTCGCTTCAGAGCTTCTGCCGAAGTTCCTGATTTTCTTCCTGCCGATTGGTACGCACACAAACTTCGAGAATTCCGATTTTCGCTGATTCGCTTTTTGTTTCCGAGTTTTTGCGTAGAATTAATCGAGATTAGATTTGATTCTAGAGGAATGGGAAATGATTTTGTTCATGTTCAATTATGAATCGATGTATTTAAGATTTTCAATTAACTTCGTGTTTTTATCCAGAAATATGACGCGACTGTGTTTCTAATGACCTTGAAATTATTGAGTTCGACAAATTGAATGTTTGGTTTCCATAAGGCTCTCTTTGGGCTATTGTGGAAAATTCCTTATTTCTGTATTGTTCGCTGATGTTGAAGTTTCTAAGAACAAATGTTTGCTTAGGAATCAAATTCCTTATCCATTAGGTTGTCGATGAGTTTGGCGGTGTTGGAATTCATATTCCTGCTTTATTTTATCCTTTCATTCTCACAGCCAAACAGTTTCATGAAACTATGTGCGACTTTGGTAGGTTTGGGATGACTCTATCTATCACAGCTTAAGCCCACCGCTAAACAGATATTGTCCTCTTTGAGCTTTCCTTTTCGGATTTTCTCTCAGGTTTTTTAAAAGGCGTTTGTTAGAGAGAGGTTTCCACACTCTCATAAAAACATGTTTCGTTCTCCTCCCCAACCAATGTGGGATCTCGAAACTCACACCCCTTCAAGGCTCAGTGCCTTGCTGGCACTCGTTCCCATCTCCAATCGATGTGGGACCCCCAATTCATCCATTCAGGGCCCTGCGTCCTGGCTGGCACCTCATGTCCACCCCCCTTAGGGGTTCCGCCTCCTCGTTGACACATCACCCAGTCTTTGGCTCTGACACCAATTGTAAAGCCCAAGCTTCCCGCTAACAGATATTGTCCTACTTGGGCTTTCCCTTTCGGGCTTCTTGTCAAAGTTTTTAAAATACGTCTGCTAGGGAGAGGTTTCCATACCCTCCACACCCTTATAAAGAATGTTTCATTCTCCTCTCCAATCGATGTGGGATCTCATAGATTCTATTACCGAAACATTTGTTTGGTAGACAAGTTTTTAATATACTATTTCATGTTATTGTTTTCAAATTTCTGTTACTTGATCACCCTAAATATTTTATTCTCTTTGGCAGGCATCAAGCACACAAGAAGAATCCTCTAGGTCCAAGTTTACATGTAACTGTTCACCTATGCAAGTTAGTACTAGATATTGTAATTGTTTCTCTGTCAATATCTTTATCTTGAAACTTCCTATATATAGTTCACTGCAGAGGAAGCTATTCAACGCCAGCTAGATGCACTGAGGTACAATGATCGACCCCATCAAGATTATGGAATTGAGGTCATGTACCAGGTAGTGTGCACTGTGAAGGCTCTTCATGTCTTCATATTCATGTTTGTGTAATGACACAGTGGCCTATAAACTAAACATCTCTCAATAAACGACAGTTTGCTGGGTTCGATCCTCTTCAAAGGTCGACATATTTCGGTCCCTTCTTCGATTTGGGACAGGTATAGTGTGAAACTTCAACAATTTATATGAGCAATACTGTATCTGCTCATTCTTTTCTTGATTTGATGCATTTTCTGACAGTGCAGTTTGAAAGATTCAGACGGGTATTCCACCATTCGGCGTATCGTGTCTTGCTCGGCCATAAAGAGAGAAAGATCTTGAGCAGTTTGATTGTAGAGGAGGTAAAACAGCCTCCATATTGAGCTTGATTGACTCCTATGTCTAGTAGCTAACTTTTGAGTACTTCCTTTGCCAGTAAATTTATGTACTGTAAAATAATATCTTGTGGATTTACAAACTCCGAAACAGAATCGATTCAAGCAGCGGGTATGGATACGAGGTTGTCGCCCGAAGGAAGAAGAAATATTTCAATTCACTATGGTTCAGGTTAGGCTATGTCATTTTGAATTGGTTGTGATCGTTAGTAGTCTGCTCAGAATGTTATATCACTATACTTTATGCTAATGGAATTCATATTATCATTAGATTGATAATTTCTAAAACTTGGATGATTATTGGCAGAGGGTTGGCGGCTCGTGGGATGGGTATTGGCTTACAGAAAGTGTGCTTAACGATGGAGATGCATTTAGTGGAGGCTTAGCCTACTAAGGAAAAGGATGGCTTCGCTCAAATTGGGTGACTGGTTAGTAAATTTAGCATAATGTTGTTCAATTTGTATATTTGAAATGTATATCATAGGTCTGTATTATAATTTGAACCTTTGTAAGATCATAGAACTTAGAATTTGTATATATTATTTACATGGTTTCGTTCTACTGCTTCTACCTTTGACGGTCTCTCTCCCTCCGTCGAGTGCATGTGATTAGGATGTTCTTGTGCTAAGTTCGGTTGGTCGAGTTTTTTAAGTTTATACCTTTGACAGTCTCTCTCTCCCTTTGTGTGTATGTTCGAGTGCATGTGGTTAGGATGTTCTTGTGTTAAATTGAGTTGGTCGATTTTTTAACACTCCCATAAGCAAATATGACTGAATACAAAACAAACCGGTAAATTGAAATGTTTATATAAAACTTAATTCTATGTCTAAGGAATTCTGAACTTTAGATTTTCAATTTTATGTTTATTAAGTTTGTGAATTGTATCAAATAGGTCGAGAATCTAGTGGACACCATTGAAATTTTGGGCATAAATTTGAAAATTGAATAACCTATGGAGCACTTTTTGGCACTTCTAAAGTTTAAAAATCAAATATACACACTAAACTTGAAATGTTAAATACTAAACTTGAAATTTAACCTTATAAAAATAAAAATAAACGGGTTGTATTACCATAACGTGAGCAAAAATGTTGTTTTGCAACAAAAAAATACACCATCACACACAGTGACATTCTTATGTAAAGGAAATAGAGCTTCATTTGGTGGAGCCATCACCAAATATATTCGACATTATTCCAGCAGTTCAAATTTCCACTGCCTTAGATATACAAGAATGCCAATGCCATCATATCATATGGCAACCTAGAGACCAAAAAAATGACACCAAGCACTTGTGAAGTTCTTACCTGGTTTATCACAGCCAAGCTTTTACATATACAGTCAATTGGGAATCAAAAAATAGCTTAGCACTCGAGAAAGTGAACCACAAATCCTCAAGCTCAGAACCAACCAAGTACTAGAATTAAACTGCCTTTGTAGGCCATGTAGCTTGAGCAGACATGATTATTCCTACAATTACACCAAATAGCCCGAGTGCGCTTCCAAAGATCTCGATCACAAGAATCTTTACAAAAAGGGATGAGTTTTGGGCATCAGACAATGCACAACTGCTTCCAATAACCCCTACGCATAACCTATACCAAAAAAAGATATCTTCCGATTAAAATTTCAGTTCGTACGTTTTTCGTTCTATAAAAGAGGTCATGAGAGCCTAAAAAGTATCTTTAATGGGTCTTGAACTTTCAATTTTAGGTCTTATAGGTAATTGATATGTTCAACAAAAACTAGTTAATGATATAAAATTTTGAATTTTATGTCTAAAAGAATTCAAAACTTTCCATTATTGAATAAATCAATAACCTGTTAAATGCAAAATTGGAAATTCAAGAACCTATTAAACATAAAATTTATATTTTAAGAATTTACTAGACGTTTTTTAAAAATCATGATCTGTCAGACACTTGTGACACTTGTTTATGAATCTGAATATTTAGAACTAAATTTGTAATGTTCAAGAACAAATAGACTATGAATCTCAATATTTAGAACTAAAATTTGTAAGGGCACAAACCCGCAAACCAGGTTGGCGAAGCCCACAATAATTCCAGAGGCAAAAATTGAATATCCTGCTCTTAGGGACTCAGGAGCATAAATTTTGGATGCTGGAACACTGTCCAGTTTTGTCTGTAGGATGATGGCCACAATGACACCATATATGGCCACGGCTTCACAGAAAATTACGCTGAAATAAAATAAAGAATCATTCATAAAAACAGTCCAGATTTCAAGGTAATCACCAGATTCTTGTTAACCAAACGTTAATACTGATACTATGGATGCTGAAGAAATTTAATATACTGCACAGATAGAAAAGTAGAAGAGGTCTGAATTATATCCAAATTCTACAGCCTAGACAGAACAATCTCCTAATACTTTCTATGACTAAGCTTAAACAACAATTGATCAATCGGTCACCACGAATCAATTGAAAACCTCGCCGTAATTACAGTTCGATCTTCCCCAACCAAGCCAAAAAAACAACTCTATGAAGACTGAAGAGGAATACTGAGAAATTAATGCATACTCTAACTCGACAGACTACAGACATCCAAGGAAATGTTAAATCGAGTTCAGAAGAATCCAAACAGGACCTCTTACCTAATTAGATTCTTCGAGGTAATACGCGGAGCTTTAATTGCAGCACCGATCAAACTGCTTCCGGTTATGTAGATCCCCCTGAGATAACGGCAATCCGCAATTAGAGAAAGAAAGCGCCGCAACAATGAAAGATAGAGCTCCGATCAGAGCTCGACAAAGAGTAACCCTAGCATGGAAAATAAAACGAAAACTGAGCTTGAAGAAGGATAAAATGGAATACCAGGCAGCTCCGAGGACGGAGACGCCGATGGCTATGGCAATGCCGACGGCGGAGAAGGTGTAGGGAGAGATTCTGACGAGCGCGTGTGACCAAGAGCGTAGATCTCCCGCCATATTCGAGTAGGACATTGTGGATCGTTGTTTCTGGTGAATGTGGGAAGGGAATTGTTCTGAATCGTCGTTGTCTTTTTTATTCTTGATGAATGATTCCCCCAGCACTGCTGGACGTGATTCCTTGAGTTTATATTCGGGTTCATTTTTATTTTTTAAGATTAAATTATAATTAATTAATTAATTAATTAACTACTTTATTTTGGGCTTGCATAAACATTTTAAAAGTAACTACTTTTCCTCTAATATTCTAACATTTTTTTTTATTAAAATAATTTTTTAAACTTCTATAAAATATTAAGGATTATATTTAATATAAATACTTCAAAAATAAATTGCAAAATTCAACTATATAAATAAATGTTTATTTTATTTAAATGGTTAATTTCTAATAAGAAATTTATATTTAAAGAAAGTTTTAAAATTTACTTAACAAAAATAAAATAGTAGTTTTAAAAGAGAACTACAACGAGAAATTAGCTTCTAATATATGAGTAATATTACTCTTTTAATGGTCATTTTCGTATAAATAATAAACAAATAGCAAAAAATACTAAAATGGCCATCGCCAATCTACAAAATTGATTAAAATAAAAGAATAGATTTTATATTAAATAAATGCTCCACCTTACCATCAACCGTTTGTAGTCCAACGGTTAGGATAATTGCCTTCCAAGCAATAGACCCGGGTTCGACTCCCGGCAAACGCATAATCCTTATATTTTTTTTTTCAAATTTACCCTAACTTTTTAAATCATGCTTTTTTTTAATACTTGCTCAATTGAATATAATTTTAAGTAAATAAAATACTTATTTTATTAAAAATAATTAAATATTTTTTTAGTTTAAAGATATTTTAAATAAACACTATACTAAATTTATAATTTAATGTTATTTTTTTGTACTTAAAAAAATAAAAATTTATGATGTAGATCACCAATTTAATTAGGGACCAAATTTGTTTGTAGCTAATGTAATTTTTATAGTATAAATTAAAATACTACAAATTTGTAAATATAAAATTAGTATGTTATAAATTTTTAGAAATAAAGAAATGTTATTTAACCCAATTTTAAAAAAATAATTTTTTACACATTTTACATTTTAATTAATTGATATTTGAAGTTCCCAGGTTGTTTGGAGCGGTCAACGGCTATATGTTCGCGCGTGTTTTTGGCGCGTAAATGTGATTTTGTCTATACAAAGAAGGAAAGTTCCGAAACGCGCGGTAATTGGCATTGACGGAGAGCCTATGAATGACCATCTTTCCCCGTTTTCGAAGCCCTAGAAAGATACCCATTTCTCATTTCTCCTTTCTTCTCCATTTTCATCTGGCTTCTTCCTCCTCCTCCTCCTCCTGTTCCTGAAATTCTCATCTCAAAATGTGATTCCGATTGGACTACGTTTCTTCACGCTTCGATTCCAATTTGTTTCGATTTTGAATCTGGATTTTCAGGTCTGGAGCCATTGAAGAGGAAGCCAGATAGAAGAACACTCGAGGATCTTCCTTTCATTTCTTGCGAATCTCGTAAATGACGTTTTGAAACGTGTTGAGATTTCCGTTTTTTTTTTACTTGAGCGTTAATTCTTGTTTTTCTCTGGCTTTCTGTGGTTTATAATCTCTTGATTTATATTTTGTATTACGCGAATTTGAAATTTCAACGATAAGAAACAGAGAAAGAAAGGAGGAGGAGAACGGTTTTGATTTGTGAGTGATTTCAATGGGGAAGCCAACGGGAAAGAAGAAGGAAAATGTCGGGGATAAGCCTGGAAATGCTAATCCTAAGCCTCCCCGGCCTTCCGATCGGAACTTGAAAGCGTTTGATGAAGATACGGCCATCTTCATTAACATGTCCCAAGAACTCAAGGAGGAAGGCAAGCGGCTATTCCAGAAGCGAGATCACGAAGGCGCCTTGTTGAAATACGAGAAAGCTTTAAAGCTTCTGCCGAGGAATCACATTGATGTCGCTCATCTCCATAGCAACATGGCTTCCTGTTATATGCAATTAGGGATGGGCGGGTATCCACAAGCGATTAACGAGTGCAATTTGGCGTTGGAGGCTCATCCGAGGTACACCAAGGCGCTGCTGAAGAGAGCGAGATGTTACGAGGCATTGAATTGGTTCGATTTGGCATTGAAAGACCTGAGTACTGTTTTGAGCTTGGAGACTAATAATCTCTCTGCGTTGGAGATTTTGGATAGTGTCAAGAACACAATGAGAGAAAAGGGTGTCAATATCGACGAGAAAGAACTCGGTTTAACAACTCTAAAGCTGCCTCCTGCAGCACGTTTTCGTAAGATTGTCAAGGAGAAACTAAGGAAGAAGAAGAATAAGAAAGTCGAGGAGAAGGTTGATCAGGTGCCTCAGGTTGATCAGGTGCATCCGGTGACTCAAGTGCCTCAGGTTAATCAGGTGCATCAGGTGCCTCAGGTTGATCAGGTGCATCCGGTGACTCAAGTGCCTCAGGTTAATCAGGTGCATCAGGTGCCTCAGGTTGATCAGGTGCATCAGGTGCCTCAGGTTGATCAGGTGCATCAGGTGACTCAAGTGCCTCAGGTTAATCAGGTGCCTCAGGTGCATCAGGTGACTCAGGTGCCTCAGGTTAATCAGGTGCCTCAGGTGCCTCAGGTGACTCAGGTGACTCAGGTGCCTCAGGTTAATCAGGTGCCTCAGGTGCCTCAGGTGCCTCAGGTTAATCAGGTGCCTCAGGTTGATCAGGTTAATCAGGTGCCTCAGGTTGATCAGGTTGAAGATAAGGAAGTTACAACGGTTGAGGAAGATAAACTGTTCGTCGAACCGGCCAAGGAAAAGCCAGTCTCGAAGACGGTGAAGCTAGTATTTGGAGAAGACATAAGATGGGCGGAATTACCTACAAATTGCAGCATTAAATTGGTGAGCAAGATAGTTCGAGACAGATTTCACAGCTTAAGGGGTGTTCTTGTGAAGTACAGAGATCAGGAGGGTGATTTGATTACAATCACTACGACTAAAGAGTTAAGGGCAGTTGAAGCATCTAGTCACTTACAGGGTTCTCTTAGACTGTACATCACAGAGGTCAGTCCTGATCAGGAACCAATCTACAAGGAAACCGAAAACCAGGAGGCGCTCCCAGAGCTTGATAAAAGAACAACTACAGTCGAGGACTGGATAATCCAGTTTGCACGATTGTTCAAGAACCAAGTCGGAGTTGATTCTGATTCTTACTTGGATCTTCATGAGCTTGGAATGAAACTGTATTCAGAAGCAATGGAGGACACTGTAACCGGCGAGAATGCTCAAGAACTTTTCGACATTGCAGCTGACAAGTTTCAAGAAATGGCAGCTCTGGCATTGTTCAACTGGGGGAATATTCACATGTCCAGAGCAAGGAAGCAGCTGTTCTTCCCAGAAGACGGTTCAAGAGAAGTTTTACTTCTTAGGATTAAGGATGCATATGAGTGGGCAGAAAAAGAATACAAGAAGGCCGAAATTCGATACGAAGAAGCTCTAAATGTAAAGCCTGACTTCTATGAAAGCTTCCTTGCACTTGGGCAGCAGCAGTTTGAGCAAGCTAAGCTTTGCTGGTATTATGCAATGGCGAGCAGAAGCAAAATTGATTTAGAGTCGAGCTTTTCCTCGGAGGTCTTGCAGCTTTATAACAAGGCAGAAGACAGCATGGAGAAGGGCATGATGATGTGGGAAGAAATGGAGGAGCAGCGCTTGAATGGACTCTCCAAAAGTGAAAAATACAAATCTGAGTTGGGAAAGATGGGATTGGAAAGACTGTATAGTGAGATACCTGCTGATGAAGCTGCAGAATTGGCTTCAAACATGAGATCACAGATATATCTTTTATGGGGCACCATACTGTATGAGCGCTCTGTTGTGGAATATAAACTTGAGCTACCAACCTGGGAGGAATGCTTGGAGGTGTCGGTCGATAAGTTCGACCTCGCCGGTGCCTCCCAAACTGATATTGCAGTTATGATAAAGAATCATTGTTCCAATGAAACTGCACAGGAAGGTAAAGTACAAGCAGACCTCCTTTAATCTTTGTTCATAATCCTTTTGTGTTGTTAATAGAGCATTTTATTGTTTTGAGCTTGCAGGTTTCGGTTTCGGTTTCAAAATCGACGAGATCGTACAGGCATGGAATGAAATGTATGATGCTAAAAGGTGGCAGTTTGGTGTTCCATCTTTTCGCCTCGAGCCTTTGTTTCGACGTCGGGTTCCGAAACTTCACTTCACTTTGGAGCATTTTTGAGTGTTTTGTTGTTGATGGGAGATGTTTTGAGGCATTCAAGTAATATTTCAGCTTTGATTGCTTCAATTTTCTGGTGTTTTTCTTCCCACGGACAGAAGGTAAAAGAGCCTCTACTGTTCTTGATTATCTCATTTACAAGCTTTCCATATTCCATTTGTTTTCAACTGTGAGTTAACCCTGATAGCATGCTCACCTCGCTTTTAGCAAAGAATACTTAGAACTTCTAGTTTGATTCGACAGATGTTGAACAATAATCCATGTGTGAGATCCCACCTCGGTTGGAGAGGGAAACGAAGAATTCTTTATAAGGGTGTAGAAAACTCTCCCTCGCAAAACGTTTTAAAAACTTTGGTTGGAGATGCGTTTTAAAAACCTTGGGAGGAAACCCGAAAGGAAAAGACCAAAGAGGACAATATCTCTAGTGGTGGGCTTAGGCGGTTACAAATGGTATTAGAGCTAGACACCGGTCGTTCGGTCCCCCCGCATTCCTTATTATACGAGTGTAGAAACCTCTCTCGGACGCGTTTTAAAATCTTAAAGAAAGCTTAAAAAGGACAAATATTTTATGGTGGTAGGTTTGGGCTGTTACAAATGGTATCAGAGCCGGACACTGGGCGTGCCAACGAGGAAGCCTCTTCCTAGTAGATGCTTTTTAAAAACATTGAGGGAAACCCCGAAATTGTTACCAAATGGGAAAATTTTGAGATCAACTACATTCCCATGAACTTAAACTTATTACTTCTATGAATGCATAATCCTAGCAGCAACTTCCATTCTTGGCCTCCGTCAGGGCAGAGCTCTCATAATCTGGTTGATTTATATCCCATCTTGGAGACGCAATCTTGGCTTCTCCGAAACTCGATCCTTGCAACTTTCAGTATACATGTCTGGTTTTCAGTCCCGGATTCGATACAATTTCTTGCGATGAACTTAGCATGCCTGTTACATGTTTCATATCTTTATCTGCCAAATGTGTAAAACATTGCATGGATTATTATTGATAGAAGTTAGTGATGTTGTGTTCTTTGTGTGGTTGCAGATGTTTCAAGTCGTGGTTTGGTTGTTCTCATAGTAATATTCTTCATTCAAGACAAGATTGGCGATCCAACAACAATGGTTATTTAGGGCAGAGGAGGCAATTCTATAATTAATTCATTCTTTAACGATGTTGAATAAACAGAATCTGTTTGTGAAATTTGAAAAGCAGATTGTTTTGGAATGAATTATAAAAGCAACACCAAATTATGTGTTTTTAATATTGATATTTGGGCTAAATTAATAAAAATAAAATATCTTTAAAATTTATATTTTTGCCTTAAAAAAAATATATTTACTATTGGCATAAAAATCCTTAATATTTTCTTTAAAAAGATGTATAGTTTCTTTTAAAAATTTAAGCCTTCATTTTCTCGAAAGAAATTTTTTTAATTTAGTGGGCCCCACACTCAATATTTGTCAAAAATAGCAGAATCAAACACGTGTCATAGTCGTTGGCGGGAAGCCAAACAGCACTTTGCTGGTTGTATACGCTATAAATAGAATCAGCCATCGACTTTCTTCCTCTGTTCTCTCTCTCTCTCTCTCTCTCTCGGATTTCTTTTTCCCTCTGTTCTCTCTCTCTCTCTCTCGGATTTTGGATCAAAATGACCTTCTCGGATCATCCTCCTCTGTGTATCTTCATCGACGACGGCTGAGAAATGCCTTAGCGACTTACATTCTTCTTCTTCTTCTTCGTGTACATTGCTGGTAGCGATTCTTGATCTCTGCAACTACCGACTCAATGTGATTTTACATTTAGGGCTTCGTTTTCGGAATATCGAAAAATTTGTTGTGTTTTACGTCTAATGCTTCTTCTTCTCTACTTTTGGTTTCTAGTGCTTGAATCGGTAGGTTTTGCTTTACTTTTGAGGTAGAAATTATACGAGTGATGGATTACAACTGGCATTGCTTATCTCCAGGCATTGTAATCGTCTACAATGTTGAGGTTCCTCTACGGTGACGGACTTTTCGGCATTGAAAACAGGTTTGCGTTTGGCTTAATCTTTTTTTCCTTGCTATTTACGGCCTCTGTTTTCGTCTTCTTGATTCGTACTGGCGTTCAAATCAATTATCCTGTAGTACTAGAACTTGCGTTGTTGAGAATGCTGAATTGTTCGTCTCCGTCGTATTTGTTTTACGGATAACATGTTTTAGTTATCGGATGGAGTAAGTAGCGTTTTGTGCTGGTAATTTAGTTGCGGCGCAGTAGCCTGAACACATCTATTGATTATGCTGAATTGTTCGGCTCCGTTGTCGTATTTTTTTTTTTATGATAATGTGTTTTTGTTATTGTATTGAATAAGTAGCGTTTTGTGCTGGTAAACTAGTTGAGGCGCAGTAGCCTGAACACATCTATTGATTATGCTGAATTGTTCGGCTCCGTCGTCGTATTTGTTTTATGATAATGTGTTTTTGTTATCGTATTGAATAAGTAGCGTTTCGTTCGCATGAATTTTGTTCTGGTAAATTAGTTGTCGCACTGGAGCCTCGATGCCTGTATTTCTCTCTGTCTGCTTTACGTTCAATTAACATGCAATTAGCTCGCTGCCTGTAAGCATTGTATTGATGTTTGGGACGTAGCATCTTTTGTCGACATTATGCATATCGTATTACAGTCGTGGGTGAAATTTTGTCGCGTAATCGCATAAGCATAGTAAATTGACATAAGATATGAAGCATGTTTTCTTTTGACATTATGTTAAAAAGTAATAAATTCAATTAATAAGTTAAAGGTGAATTTAATCTTTATATATATTCTTGATCACTCATATTTTGTATTCATGCATAAATGAAATGTTGTTCATGTCTCTGAATTACTGCATCAGTGTTTGGCTGAAAGCTAAACATACAATTATTTAGTATTATTGTCTCAAAATGTCCCATTCTCTCTAGTTTTCTCTAGCATCTGATCCAATTTCTGTTTTTTTTTTTTTTTTTTTTGTATCAAATCTCCTTTTTGGTATTTTTGAAGACACTCTTAGAGAGTTTAATTCATGCATATTAAAAACAAGATGTTGATTTTGTAACTTTGTCCTCCAAGTTTCCTATTTTGAATATTTGAAAAGAACTAAGACTAAGGGCATTCAAGGTTTAGATTGGATAAGGTTAGGTTGAGAAATTTTTAGATAACTCAATTGTTTAGATGGTAAATTTTTTTTCAACTAAACTAATCCAATACTAAATAATAAATGTAACTCAATCCAACTTAAAATTATTGATTTAAAATTTTGTTTTTAATAAAAATAAAATATTAAGGCTTTTAAGAGTTATAGGAGGTATTCACATGTGTGAAAATTTGTCACTTGTTTGTCTGGGTCTCACATGGCCAATTTTTTATTACAACATTCTCGACTATAGAATTCGGCCCGAAGGATCAACTCAATGGGCGGGGCAAAGGAGGTATGAATATTGAATTATTATATGCGTTTTTAAAAATTACATTCCAGAAGCTTCAAGTTTTAGTTTAGAATTGTTAGGAAATAAATAATTGTAGAATTAATATATAATTATGGCGTAGACTGCATACCCAGATTCTGTTTTTTTTTTTTTTTTTTTTTTTGTATGTTTTTATTGCCCTAAAAGAAATTAATTTCAAGTAAAAAGTATTATAATTGATACTCCTTGAGGAACTTAGAGAATAGAATGTCAGATGTTTTACTTTTTCTCGATTTATATTTCTATTCTGTCGAAAATGTACTATTTTCTTGGAGTTGCAGAATAAGGTACGAGGATGTGTAATGTTGTTTTTGATTTGTACTTAATTATATGTAAACTTTTAATTTCAACGAGATAATTATATGTAAACTTTTAATTTCAACGAGATAATTATATGTAAACTTTTAATTTCAACGAGATAAGTTAAAGGCCTGATTTCAAACAAACCTAAATAGAACAGTTTTTCTTTCTTTTTCTTGTAAAAATAAAGCTGCATTTGATAATTGACATAGTTTTAGTTTCTTAATTTTGAAAAATACTTTTGAAATTGTAGTAATGTTCTAAAAAAATGGGGTTCGTTTACCAGTGAATTTTTAATTTTTTTAAAAAACCTCAATTCTTCCTTTTACATACTGGTTCAAATCTCACATCTCAACATTTCTTTTGATTTCTTTTGATTCGTACTTAATTATATGTAAACTTTTAATTTCAACAAATAAATTGTAGGTAAACTTTTAATTTCAACAAATAAGTTAAAGGCCTGATTTCTTGGATGAACTATAGAAAGCAACCACAAGTAAGCAACCACAAGTTTTTCCATGGAGGGAGTATTCATTACCAATGACCTTTCAAACACGCCGGGAATCTACCGCTCCATCAAAAATATACTAAAATTTAACTTTTAGAAGAGTGGATTGACGAACATGTATTTTAAAAAGAGAATGTGAAGCTCTTAACTAAATTATAAGAAAAAGGCAAATAAATAACAAGTTTTAATAATTTTTATTACTTTCCTACCTAATAAATCATTGAATTTTAAGCTTTTGAGTCCCTACCCTAAAATATTTGATAATTTCATAAAATGAGCAAATCCATTAAATTTTGTATCGAATAAAATTATGAACTTTTAATTTTGTTCAGATGATTAAAAATAATCTTAAAAGTTAAAAAGAGAGATATTTTTAAAATTTCAAAACCTATTTTTTTAAATTCATGAACCAATAAAAATTTGAAAGTTTAAAACTTCTCAGCACATGCAGGAGAATATTGTAATTTTAATCGTACCTGTTGGGTCGGTGAAGATTCTTGACAAGAGTAGTCGGCATAACTTACGGAAAGATTTATCGGCATAATTAGGACCGATTAGAAGAAAGTTATCTATCAAATATTAAGGCACATATGCTGATAACAGATGGGTCATTGGCATTCTCTACAACCATGATGAACAGTTTAAATTAAGGCAAGACTTTTTCAAAAACTTAGATGAGAAATATTTGCAAAATATCTTAAAGAGAATAGACAACAATTTCATATGAATATTGATAAGCAGTCGGCAGTACATTATAATTGAAAGGATTATAGCTCAGATGTTCAATTTCAAATGCCATTCTATAAAAAATTCTAACCAATTGGTAACTTTTTTTATTATTATATATATACTTTTTATAATCTATTAGGATCTACGATCTTGTATAAGAAATGACCCTAATAAAGCAGGCAACATAACGTAGTATCTTTAAACATGGAGGCATCAATTAAAGGTACTAATTCAACATGCAGGTGAAGGCAATAATCAAAGAAAGATACCAGTCGAATTTGGCAACTGCTGCTAAAAGGCTAACAAAAGATGATTCGCCACATGGATGCTCAGCTAGTTCCTTCTAGAAAAGAATACGAGTATCTTATTACGAAATTGATAGGGCAGTGATGAATCAATAATAAACAGAATTTGGTACTCTTTTATAGTGGATGAGTACCTTGAGAAGCACGATCAAGATTGTATCACAAGCCGAGAATATGGATCCGATCCATTGTCGTCAATCCAGCCACCATCCATGCTTTGTGAATGAAATTTATAAGGCATTTCCAATTCACAACCTGCAGACAAGACGCAAATGCTCAATGATTAAGAACATCAGCATGGGCAAAAGTACTAAAAATGTAGAATGTTTCAGTGTATGTCGAAGAAGAGTACAGAAGGTCATTTGTATAAATGAATTCGAGTTTGCAATTACTTACAGCTGCAAGACCTCTAGAAGAAACATAAGTGTTGCATCCTTCAACATTCATCGTTATTTGACATAGCATGGGAAGCAAGAAGCGAACAGAGTTGAAGGGGCTGTCGTTTGGAAATAAATTGAGAAACAGAGAAACAAAGCCTCAGGTATTTCAGAAATGTGTGATAAACACCATATTGTCAGTAACTGAAAGCTGACAAACCTCTGTTCATCTTCACCTTCTACAGAGAGCATATAGTCTAAGAGTTGCTTCACTTTTTCTATCCATGCATCGGGGGTTTGCGCAAGATAGCTGGAATAAAAGAGAAAATAATGTTAACTTGAGCTAATGTGAGATCACACATCGGTTGGAGAGGGGAACGAAGCATTTTTCATAAAGGTGTGGAAGACTCTCCCTAGCAAACACGTTTTGAAAACCTTAAGGGAAATCCCAAAAAGAACAATATCTGCTAACAGTGAGCTTGAGCGGTTATAGGTAATCTAAGTGAAGATAGAAGTCTAGTCAGTTTGGAGGGACCAAACAATAAACGATCTACCGGACCAGAAATGAGAGTACTCTAGACTGTCAACCACTATATGGGCATGAAGGAGCAGGATTAACACACCTCACAAACATTAAACTAACTGAATGGAGAAAATTCATATTTGATATATTTCGATCGTCTTTGGTAGCTGATTATCGTTCTTCGCTTTCTAGAGAAAACTACTTCGAAGATTGCTTAGTATCCAACTTGTACAAAACCTAGCTTCACTAAAAAATAATCTAAAATTGAAAGCTGTAAAATTTTAACCAAATATACAACAAAACAGCCCACTTGTATATGGTTGGTTCGGTTAAGTCATCAATTTCCTTAATTTGTTTATCAGCATAATTAATTAATTATCCAAGTGATTCCATCAAGTTAGCTAAATCAAATGGCAATAAACCTACAAGTAAACATAGAGTTCATGCTAATAAATGAAACTCAACCTACTAAATAGTTGACATCAAATTAGTTGTGCACCTTGATCTTCACGAACATTTGATATCGACTTAATTATCTCTTCCACCAAAAAGAAGGCAGTAGCCACATTCCGCTGCTTTAAGATAACACTCTCCTTCAAGGAGAAATTCTTTCAAGCATCATATTTCATATAGGCCAGCACCATACCGATCTCAGCTCTTGACTTCTCTAAGACAAGTATTAGACATCTGAGAATATACATGAGAAGTTAATAAAACATCATTACTGGTAGCAATCACTGAATACCTGTCGGATGGAATAGGATCTCAAACATCAGGTAATTCAATTTCGCCTATCAGCCAAACTTCTCCTAGAATAGATACCATAGACACAGCCAAACTAAGAGCCTGAAGAAAATGCGTGAAGGATAGCTGAAGGATAGCTGAAATTCCATCACGCATATGTTTGGACCAAACATTGGAGGGCACTAGACACGAAAGACATTTTAACGTGATGTCTGAAACATATAACACATCAGCCAAACAATAACAATCTGTAATTATGAAAAAACCAAGAACTAACATGACAGAAAATTCTGCAATTAGTGAAAGATAATTAAAACCAAAAAGAATGTCCAACTGGATAAATCAACCTACAATTGATGCATTAGTCAAGAAACTACGCAAGTAATCTTTATTGTTAGCACCATTAATTTCAGCTTCCAGATTTATATAGAATGGAGACTCCAACAACGGAAGCAGTTGATACAAGATATAAAAATTCAAAACGCTCCTCCAAAACGGAAGCTCCTGACCTACATCGATTAAGGAGCTCAGACCAGAAAAGAAAGCATAATGTATATCTCTCTCTGGAAAATCTTGTCCACGATTAAATCGATTATTTCCTAATGGTAAGAACCTAAATCCACAGAGCAGAAGTGAATTCGTGGTCAATTCAGGACAATGAAGTAAATAATTATATTGCAAATCTGATGTCGTGCCTTGTGATCAATCTAATACATTATCTCAACAGAACATCAATAGTCAAAGGAATAAGGAGGATAACTCATCGTTCTAGTTACCGTCAATAATCAATTGACTGATGTAGAAATGCAACCAAGAGAAAGTATACGGATAGCCGACGCATTGGCTGGATTAGGCCTCTAGTATCAGCGGAATCTCCGAGACGATCTCCAGAAATCTCAGGAACATGAAAAAACGCAGCCAAACCAAAATCCTAACATACAGCTACAAATACACATCGCAATTCTCCTCTCCAGGTCAACTAATAATTCCTTACCAATGCCTAGAAGTTTTAAACGCTATTTTGAGAACATATATGTGCAAGTTTACCGCGGATACCAAAGTGTTAAGGAACATACCAGTCCTGAGAAGCCGATCAAGAAACTTCGCTCCAACAGCATAGTAAACTCTAGTAAGCGAGGCACGATCGTCCACCTCGCAAATTATAGTGACTAAGAAAAGGCCAGCGAGACGCTGCTCGTCCTTCAAGAGCTTCAAAGAATCTTCTATGGATTCCGACGGTGTTCGCTCCTGCTGTAACTCCTACGAAATAGTAAAACAAGAACAAACGTGCGTACAGTGAGAATACTAAGAAATGCAATACTGAGTTCGTGAAAAAAAGAGAGGAAGACATTCACCATGAAAGCAGAGAACTCAAGACTGGAGAATGAACTTGAGAATTCAAATGGAGAAGAGTATTCAAGCGGTAACCTCTTTCCTTCGTCTTCGCTGCTTCTCTTCGATGTTACGGTTTACGAGAGATCTCCCGCCTCCGATTCCAAAGCCCGGGAAATTGAAGAATGCCGCAGGACCATCTATTTATAGTTGAGCCGGCCCATTATCTACTTTCGTGATTTATCTGGGCCGAACCATAACCGTATTTCGACCGGGGATCGGAATTATATAAGGGTATAATCGTAAAATCACTATTTTCTTTCATTTAATTTTAGCATCGAACCACAAATTGTATATTTTTCATTTTAGATTTAAAAATTAAAAATATCAAGTATTGCTATTTTCTATGCTTAATTATATTAAATATTGACATTTTTTTTTACTTTTTTTTTTTTTAATAATAATTGATTTTTGTTGAGGGCAATTTTGGTAATTTTCACCCTTAAATACAACGAGGGTAAATAGCAGAAATGATTCCCGTTCATCACCTTAACAAAAATCGTTTACCGACTTATATTTTTAAAAAATCGAATTAAAATTACAAAAGTGACTCGTATCAAAATCACTTCCAAACATATCAAACTCTACAATATAAGTTTAACGGTAAATATATACGTCAGTATAGAGTTGTGTTATATTAAGTAGATGCATTAAACGTGAGGGTAATTTTGATATTTTTACTCGTGAATACAACGAGGGTAAATTTGTGAGTTAATTTCCCGTGTATCACCTCGAAAAAAATCATCTACCAACCGATACTTAAAGACTTGACTGTTGGATGATGGAAGTCCCACATCGACTAATTTGGGGTGTGATCATGGGTTTATAAGTGAGGAATACTAACTCCATTGGGATGAGGCCTTTTGGGGAAGCCCAAAGCAAAGCCATGAGAGCTTATGCTCAAAGTGGACAATATCATACCATTGTGGAGAGTCGTGTTCGTCTAACATGGTATCAGAGTCATGCCCTAAACTTAGTCGTGCCAATAGATTGGTAAATCCTCAAATATCGAACAAAGAACTCTTAAAGAAAAGGAGCTAAGCCCCTCCTCGAAGGCCGTCAAAAATGACTAAGACTCCAAAGGAGTCGAGCCTCGATTAAGGGGAGGCGCACTTTGTTCGAGGGGAGGTGTTGGATGATGGAAGTCCCACATCGACTAATTTGGGGTGTGATCATGGGTTTATAAGTGAGGAATACTAACTCCATTGGGATGAGGCCTTTTGGGGGGTTTATAAGTGAGGAATACTAACTCCATTGGGATGAGGCCTTTTGGGGGGTTTATAAGTGAGGAATACTAACTCCATTGGGATGAGGCCTGAATACTAACTCCATTGGGATGAGGCCTTTTGGGGAAGCCCAAAGCAAAGCCATGAGAGCTTATGCTCAAAGTGGACAATATCATACCATTGTGGAGAGTCGTGTTCGTCTAACATTGACCACGTCAGCTAAAATACTCGTTTAAACTATCGATCGAGAAATATGCTTGTCAGTTAAGGAGATGGTCGGCAGGTGGTGCTGGTCACGTGCGCTACAAGAAACAAAAAAGAGATCAAAACAAAAAGGTGTGACACGCGTCGAGCTCTGATTGGTAGAGGCATTGAAATTCATTGTTGGATTCTATGGCGGGTGGCTGTGGCAGAGATCCCAATGGAAGTGACCACCACATACATTCATTCAGTAACAAAAGGTCATTTAAAAGCACAAAATAAATAAATAAATAATAATAAATTATTTTATTTATTTATTTTGTAATGGATGCATCGAATTTGTATAATCTCAATAAAAAAGCTCAAGGCTTTTGCTGAATTGGGAGTTGTGTTGGCTGTATCCATTGAAACTAAAATGAAAATGTTTAGTTAATTGTTGGGATTAAAATAAGATTTGTAATTTGAGTGTAGATGATTGTGTTTATTTAGTTTAATAATTTTAATTGTAATTTTAAATAATTTATATTGTTGATTTGTAACGGCCCGGATCCACCGCTAGTTTTAAAGCCTTTAAGGGAAGCTCGAAAGGGAAAGCTCAAAAAGGGCAATATCTGCTAGCGGTGGATCTAGGTCGTTACACATGGTATCAGAGCTAGACATCGAACGATGTGCCAACCTTCTCGTTGTTCTCCAAAGGAGGGTAGACATGAGGCGGTGTGTCAGTAAGGATGCTAGCCCCAAAGGGGGTGGATTTGGTGGCGGTCCCACATCAATTGGAGAAAGGAACGAGTGTCAGTGAGGACGCTGGGCCTCGAAGAGAGGTGGATTGTGATGTCCCATATTAGTTGGGGAGGAGAACAAAACACCCTTTTTAAAGACGGTGGAAACTTTCCCCTAGCCGACGCGTTTTAAAGCCTTGAGGGGAAGCCCGAAAGGGAAAGTCCAAAGAGGACAATATCTAGCGAGGGATCTGGGTCATTACATAATTAATTAAAATAAATGAGCACGACCGTAAGTGGGTAATAGACGAAAGGAAAATAGTCCAAGTCCGCTTTAACCCGTTACATATCGCCGTCAATTTCACAAATTTAAAATGCGTCTATTAAGGAGAGGTTCCCACACTTTTAAGGGCCCAGTGTCCTCGCTGACACTCCCACGATGTCTGGCTCTGATACCATTTGTAACATCTCAAACATAGGGAGAGGTTTCTATAGTCTTAGGAGTCCGCGTCCTTGCTGGCACACCACTCCTGTGTCTGCCTCTAATACTATTTGAAACATCCCAAATTCATTGCTAACAGATATTTTTCACTTTGGCCCGTTACGCATCACTGTCTACCTCACAATTTTAAAACGCGTCTACTGGGAATAGATTTTCACACTCTTACAACTAATATATTTTATTCCCCTCTCCAAAGAACAGTATGATCTCACAATTACATCTTACGTATTAAAAATATTATTTATAAGAACCCGACAATAAATAATAATAAAAATAATATAAAATTGAAATAAACGTAACAATAAATAAATAAATAAAAGTTAAATATAACCCAAATTAGTTTTTTAAAATTGATGAATTTAATTAAATACACAAAATTTTAATTGAAAAACTAAATTAGAGAAAAGCCATTATGGTTTACCCGGTTTGAGAGCCAAACTGCCGCAAATTTCTCCTCTTTCACTCTCATCCATCGCTCTATATATTTCTCCCATTTCTCTCTCCCACTTCCATCACTTCATTGTTCATTTATCTCTCTAAATCAATCAAGAAGTTGCAGAACACAGCCATTTTCTTCATGATGTTGAACGACTACCATCCATTTTCATTTACTCGCAAGCTCAAATCCTCAATCCTCTGTTTCCGTCGCGATCATGGCGATTTCCTCGAAAACGAAGGCGATTCTTCTCCAAGAACCCCTAGATCGCCGCTGAAATCAATGGCCGCAGAGTTCCCGGAGCTTCGAGGAATGTGCAGGAATCTCGTCGCTCGGATCGGCAGGTCTCGCCGCCGGTACCATCACTCCGCCGATTTCCGATACGATCCTTCTAGCTATGCGCTTAATTTCGAGGACGAACAGGTTCGGGATGATGATGAGTTTCCGATTAGGGATTTCGCTTCCAGATTGCCGGCGTCTCCGCCGACTTCCCCGAGACTTTCGCCCGCGAAATGAGGACTGCTAATTAGCATTACCGCCGCCGCCTGTAAATCTCGTGATATTTTGATACGGTGGGGACGGGAATCTCCATTGATTGTAACTGTATAATACTAAAACCTTGTAATTTAATTTTTTAGTTTAGAGAATTTGAATTTTCGGATTCTTACTGGAAAATACATACTTTCAATAAAATATAAAATTAGTTTTTATGGCCAATTTATTATTAACTTTTCTAAAAAAATTATTTTTTTTAGAGAAAAATCGGTATACTTTATCTAAAATAAAATTGTTTGAATTAATCATTTATTCAATTGTTTTTAATAATAATAATTTATTAATAAATAAAATATCTATTTACTTAAAATTAAAATTTTAATTTCAATATATATTTTTTAAAAGTTACATTCTAAAGTCTTAACCCATAAATAAATAAATAAATAAATAAATATCGTATCATAAACAAAAAAAAAAAATTATTATTTAAAATAAATCACTAACTAATCAAATTTTCATTTATTTGAATCTAAGTTGGATGAGTGAGAGTTCAAGTTATTTATATTATTTATTCAATTTTTTTAATAAAAAATAAAATATTAATATGTAAAAAACATATGTTAAGAAGAGGTTTCTACACTCCTATATAAGAAATGCCCGTTTATCTCCAACCGAGGTAAGATTTCACAATTCATCCTTAAATCTCCAACCGATGTAAGATTTCACAATTCATCCTTTAAGGACTTAGCATCCTTGATAGCATATCGCCCCGTGTTTAGCTCTGATACCATTTTTAATAGTCAAAACCCACTGTTAGTAGATATTGTCCACTTTAGCTCCGTGTCCTCACTGTTTTAAAGCGCGTCCGTTAGAGAAGATGTTTCTACACTCCTATAAGAAATGCTCGTTCCCTTCTCCAACCGATGTAAGATCTCACAATCCATCCTTTAAGGACCTAGCATCCTTGCTAGCATATCGCCCGGTGCTTAGCTCTGATACCATTTGTAACCAGCCGAAACCCACTGTTAGTAGATATTGTCCACTTTAGCTCCTTGCGAGTCCTCACTGTTTTAAAACGCATCTGTTAGAAAAGATGTTTCTACACCCCTATAAGGAATACTCGTCCCCCTCTCCAACCGACGTGGGATCGCACCGTTTCATTCAACTCAAACTAACTTTGAAGAAAATCATAAACCAACCCAACTCGTCAAATTTTCATTTGTTTGAATCTAACCCAGACTAACTCAAGTTCATAACCCAACTCAAATCGTACGAATGGGTTGGATTCGTCTTCCTTCCATATATGATACCTTTATATTAAACTTTAGATTATATATAATACTGTAAGGAAGAATGCAGAGATTATTAAAACTGTACACCATATAACCCCCTCACCTTTTTTATACGCATACACATGAAGAAGGTAAACAAAAATCATAACTCCAATCCATGTGGAGTATCCAATTCATTTTCATTAATATACTCCTAAATATCAACTTCTAATTTTTTTTTTTTTTTTTTTTTTTTTTTGTGAAAAATAAAGTCGAGTACCTATTTTTTCCGATCCTTATGCTTGCCTGTCACACGACATATATTTCTCCGTCCCCATTCTCGTCCTGTTTTAGTTCCATCCCGAGCTTCTTCGGTGAAAGCGATAACTATGTTCGTTTCGCAAGCTATAAATGAATATAACTCCAACAATTAGTAATGGGGTGGGTTCATATGCTGCAGCTAAGTGTTGAACAGGAGTTTGTTGGCTGTTGAACCAAAGTCATTTGAAACGGTCGCTGCTGTTTTCACCTGCATTACTTCTTTCAAATTAAGGTTGGTGCAAGTTACACGAGTTATAAAAAAAAATAATAATAAAAAAAAAATAAATTAAATTATAAAAAATACTCATATTCTTGTAGAAGTTGTGATCATAGGCGTTTCAAAACTAGAAATTGGATGAAAAATCGACGTAGTGTTGACTAGAATGCTATTTAGATACGTTGATTTTTCTACTCTGAAGGGTAGTTTTTTAAATGTGTATGAGATCCTAGGTACTTATAAGGGTGTGGAAACCTGTCCCTAGTGGACGTGTTTAAAATTTTTGAGGGGAATCCTAGAACGGAAAGCCCAAAGATGACAATGTCTACTCGTGGTGGGCTTGGCATATTACAAATGGTATTAGAGCCAGACATCGACATTGTGCCATTGAGAGCGCTGAGCTCCCAAGGGAGATGGATCTCCCTAGTATACATGTTTTAAAATCTTGGGGGGAAGCGTATACGCGTTTTAAAACCTTGGAGGAAGCCCACAAAGGAAAGCACAAAGAGGACACTATTTGCTAGCGGGGGGCTCGAGAGAAGCGTATACACGTTTTAAAACTTTGGGAGGGGAAACCCATAAGTGAAAACTCAAAGATGACAATAACGGCTAGCGGTAGACTTGGGCTGTTACAAATGGTATCAGAGTTCGACACTGGGCACTGTGTCATCGAGAACGCAAGGCTCCCAAGGAGGTGGATCTCCCTAGTATACACGTTTTAAAACCTTGGAGGAAGCCCACAAGAGAAAGTACAAATAAGACAATATCTGCTAACAGTGGGCTTTGAAGGAAGCATATACGCGTTTTAAAACTTTGGGAGGGGAAACCCAGAAGTGAAAACCCAAAGATAACAATATCGGCTAGCGGTAGACTTGGACTGTTACAAATGATATCAGAGTCAGACACCGATACTGTGCCATCGAGAACGCAGGGCTCCCAAGGGAGGTGGATCTCCCTAGTATACACGTTTTAAAATCTTGAGGGAAGCGTATACACATTTTAAAACCTTAGAAGAAGCCCACAAGGGAAAGCACAAAGAGGACACTATCGGCTAGTGGTGAGCTCGGGAGAAGTGTATACGTGTTTTAAAATGGGGGGAATCCAGAAATAAAAGCCCAAAAAGGACAACATCTGCTCGGAGTGGACTTAAGCTGTTACCGTATATGAAGGGTCGGGAAAAAGATATATACCTTTTGCGTTTGCTTTTCAAGTTTGTAGAACTCGAAGGATTGCTATGCCAGTTTCGCTTCCTCTGGTTAATGAACCAATTGTTTATCTGTTTTAATTGCAGACCAGTTTCTTGCACCAACCTTGCCTTATCTTCCTCCTAATAAGGCCATAAAATCAACCATTAATGTTCCAAAAACATTAAAATTGTGTAAATGAGCTCAACTTACAGTAGGATAAGGCCACTTTGAATGTGATTGCCACCATTGTTTTAGAACAGAGGTGGTATCACCAGGGAGCTTTCCAGCTCTCCTTTTTCTCAGAATTTCTTCCCTTATATCCACAATTTTCTCCTTGTAACCCTGTCGGGAAAAAGCTTCAGGAACAGTTTTAAAAGCAAAACACTAATGTAATATAACACATTCATTACCGCTTTTAATTCATGCTTCAGTTCTTGTCTGACCCTTTCCATTAAGGACCTCTCAGTTTCTGTGGGAATAAGAGGTCCAAATCCCATGGTGTCAGGACAATCTAAACTCGCTTCGAACAAGTTTGCATCGCTGTCGACCTGGTCGTCGTCGTCGTCTGACATTGTCGCTCCCGTGCCTTCGCCGGGTGAAACTCCTAATGTAGTGAAAACAATACAACTTTGCTGTTAAATATGATCACTAGCTAAAATACTGATGCTCAAAACAAAACAGGTCGTTCCTTGGTCACGATTGACGAGAACTAAAGTTTCCACGGAGATAAGGATTACAACTGTGGGATTCCACATCGATAGGAGGGAGGAACGAGTGTAAGTGAGGATGCTGGGTCCTAAAGGGGGGTGGATTGCAAGATCCCACGTCGGATGGAGAGAGGAACGAGTGCCAGCGAGGATGCTGATCCCTGAATGGGGGTAGATTGTGAGATCCCACATCGGTTAGAGAGAGGAACAACTGCCAATAAGGGCACTGGTCCTCAAAAGAGTGGATTGTGAGATCTCACATCGGTTAGAGAAAGGAATGAGTACCAACGAGGACGTTGGTGCTCGAAGGGGGTGGATTGTGAGATCCTACATTGGTTGGAGAGAGAAACGAGTGTTAGCGAGGACGCTGGTTCTCGAAAGGGGGTGGTTGTGAGATCTCACACCGGTTGGAGAGAGGAACGAGTGTCAGCAAGGACGCTATGCCTTGAAGGGGGGGTGAATTGTGAGATCTCACATCGGTTGGAGAGAGGAACGAGTGCCAGCAAAGATGTTGAGACACGAACAGGGTGGATTGTGAGATCCCACATCGGTTGGAGAGAGAAACGAGTGCCCACAAGGACGTTGGGTTCCAAAGAGGGTGTATTGTGAGATCTCACGTTGGTTGGAAAAGAAAACGAAACATTTTTTATAAAAGAGTGGAAACCTCTACTAGTAGACGCGTTTTAAGAACCTTGAGAAAAAACTCAAAAGAAAAAGTACAAAAATGACAATATCGGCTAGTAGTGAGTTTATACCTGTTAAGCTTTGAAGCGACTGCTCGATGTCCCAGCAAGCCATGACAGCTTCCATGGCATGGACACGAACATGTTGCTGGAGTTGTTCTTTGAACGAACAAAGCAAAAGAACATAATGCGTCTGCAACACGAACATAGAAACAAAACAAACCAATCAAACAGCCATTTGAACAACCTCCAAATCTCAGTTATAATCTTCACTCACTCATTTAAGCATCTAAATAAATGTTCATAAATCAATATCAACAATCAGACAGAGCAGCCAATTCTCAGCTGCACTGCAACGACATAAATTTTCTCGACCCAAGCAGCCAGAGAGTACAACTGAAACAAAAAACATGACCAAGCGACAGAACAACCGACACAAAAATAATTTCTGGTTACTGTCTTTACAATTTGTCCATACGTTGTAAAAAGCTTGGTAGCTCAATTAAATGGCAGATTCTAGTTATTTATTACCATATCTGCCATACTAATTATGGCAGTCTCCAAGTTGCAAGTGAAATTATGAACCACTAATTTATCCATTAGCAGTTCATCCAGTTCTTCTAGAAATTGAATCAAGCCAGAAATTTAGAACAATTTCTGGTAAAAACAGCAATTCCAATCCAAAAAATTTGTGAAAAGATTAAATTAGAAGGATTATGAGGGAATATACCATGAATTGATCGAGGTCTTTGTCGTCGCCGACCATGAGCGGCGCGGTGTGGCCCAAGGCGGAGTACTTAGCGACAACATTCTGAGACTGAGCGAGCTGTGCGTCAATCCTCGGCAATTGGTCGACGGGCGTGGCGATGCGAAGACAAGCGACATGAGCTGAAAGCAGCTGTTCATAAAGCGGATGAGCAAGAATCTCGGCTTTGTAACGAGCATATTGCCAATTCAAAACCCCTTCTCCACCACCACCGCCGCCGCCGCCAGGTTCCACCGCCATGCCCTCGCTTTTGTTCAATCCATCGCCGCTATTGGCATCGTTAGCGGCACCGATCATAGCGTCACCGGCGGCGGCGACATCAGCAATAACATCGCTGTGGTTTCTTTGGAGAATCGGACGGGAGAGCCATTGGTTAGAGGAGTGAGAAACAGTGGAATCGGATGCAGTGGTGTGAAGGTTGAGGAAATTTGTATTGACGGCGGCGGTGGCGGTGGTGGTAGTGTCGGTAGAGTAGTGAGAATGGGGGTTTTGGTTACGGAGAAGTGCGTTGTTAAGCCAATTCGGTGCCGTTTGCGGCGGGTGGTGGTGGTGGTGGTGGGATTTGGGGTCCGGGAGAATGGTACGCAAAGAGGCATCGGAAAGTGGCTGATTCTGCGGCGGTTGTTGGTCGGAGAAGTGGAGGGGAAGGTCGTGGGAGAGGGGATTGTGATACGCCATGGAAGAGCAGAGAGAAAAGGGAAGGGAATTAGTGATTAAGTAGCGGCCATGGCGGTCGATCCTGTAAAGGAAAAAGGGACATCAAATTCGAGGAACCAAAAAACCTGTAGAAATAAAGGAGGAAGAAAGAGAAGATTTACAGTTGATTTTGTTGCAGTAATCAGAAATAATGGAGAGGAGAGAGAAAGAGGAGAGGGAAAGGTTTTTCCAATGGTGATTGGAATAGAAGATTGGATAGAAGAGAGCCAAAAGGAGATGAGGTTCTTTCTACCTCTACAACTCTTCTACTATAAACAAAAAAAACAAGAACATCGTACCACACAAAAAAAAAAATGATCTTGTTATGTTTTTTTTTTTTTTTTGAACTAGTGTCGAGTTACCCGTTTAATAATTATATTTAGATTTGAGTTTAGAACGTTTTGGTCGAGAATATAATGTTTTAAAGTAGTTGAACTATATTCAAGTTGATGTTTATTTTGATATCAGATTGAAGCTGACATTTTGATTTGTAATATAATTATATAAATTAGTTGAATGATGCTCAAATTGATGTTTTTGCAGCTATATTTTACTTAACCATAAGCAGAGGTGAGATTCGAGCAAGCATCTAATCTTTTGGTCGATAATATAACGTGAGATCTCGCATCGGTTAGAGAGGAGAATGAAACACTCCTTATGAGGGTGTGGAAACCTCTCCCTAAAAGACACGTTTTAAAACCGTGGGGCTGGGCCAAAGTGGACAATATCTATTTCCAGTGGGCTTGGACTGTTACAGATGGTATCGAAGTCAGACATCGGGCGGTGTGCTAGCGAGAACGTTGGGGCTCTTAAGGAGTGGATTTTGGGATCCCACATTGGAGAGAGGAACTAAATATTTCTTAGAAGAGTGTGGAAACCTCTCCCCAATAGATACGATTTAAAACTGTAAGGCTAACGACCATATGTAACGAGCCTTCAATGTCTTGAAGTAGTTGAATTGTGTTCAAATTGACGTCTTAGTAATTATATTCTTACTTGAGATAAGTGGATGTGAGACTTCAGCATTTGTCCTTTTAGTTGAGATAATATAACGACATAAATAGCTGAGTTGTGCTCGAGTTTATACCTTAGTAACTATTTGATATACATTGCACAAATCGCTTGAATTCAATGGAGATCCAAGAGAGTTATCTCATTTCGATCTTTTTTTTTTTTTTTTTTTAATATTATTGATTGTTGCTCAAAATAATATTTTAATTAATTATAAATTTTTAATGTACCAAGTTGTAAAAAAACGCTAAATTAATAAAAATATCTTTTAACCTTTTGAATTTTAAAATCTTTAATAATATTTTTAAATTCTAAAAAATATTCAAAAACATCTTTATAATTAATTTAAAAAAAAACCATAAAATTTCAAAAGTGGAAAGGTATATTTAAATTTTTTAAAAAAAATTAGTAATATTTTGAAAATTATAGCATATATTTAAAAAATTTAATAAAATTTTTGAAAATTGAATGATAATTATTTAAATTAAAATATTATCGTCTCATTTAAAATTAAATTTTAAATTATTGATATTATTAAAAAATTTAAAAATTCATAAATATTTTTTAAAATAAAATACAAATTTTATTAATTTAGGAAAAAAAAAGTTGGGAGGTGGATTTAATAATAATTGTAAAATATCTTATGTGCTACGTGTTTTGGAGATACCCAACAGCCGTCTACGGATTAATTAATTATTTTAAATATATTGGAATCTTGTTTTTTTCCTTTTATTCCTACTTTATTTAGGTTGGTCCCTCGTTAACGTGTCACGCCAATTAAAACCTATATTTATTCTTTATTTAACATAAAGTCTTATGATCATCAAAATTTAATGTTTTGATTATAAAGGTACGACTTTTCATTTATATTACATATTCATGATTATTATATTGTAGCATATATTACACGAAGACATCCTTAAATTGGAATCGTACTCAGAACTTTACTTTCGAGCTTATATAAAATTAATCCAGCTCATTAAAATTAATCGATAATTTATAGTTATCGACCTTTGTATGTTGAACGATGATTGTGACTGATTATACGAGCAGAAGATGGTATGACGTTCAAAGTAATGCTTATATTCCTCTTTCTTACAACGATTGTGACGTCCCACGTGTTAGAATTTAGAATATGTGGGATCCTCACATCGGTTGGAGAGGGAAATAAGCATTTTGGTGTCCGACACTAGTTAGAGTAGAGCTAGACCCTCACCCTAGTAGATACGTTTTCAAACTGTTAGGCTTATGACTATACGTAATGGGCTAAAGTAAATAATATTTGCTAATGGTGGGCTTGAGCTGTTACAAATGATATCAGAGCCAAACACCAGGCGATGTATCAACGAGGACGCTTGCTACCAATGGGGATGGATTGTGAGAGAGCTAGACACTGAGCGGTGTGCAAGAGATGACGTTGGGCCCACAAAGGGGGAGAGGGGTGGATTGTGAGATTGCACATCTGTTGGAGAGGGGAACAAACATTCCTTATAAGGATGTGGAAGCCTCTTTCTAGTAGACACGTTTAAAACCATGAGGCTGACGACGATATGTAACGGGCCAAAACAGACAATATTTGATACTAGTGGGCTTGAGCTGTTACAAATGATATTAGAGTTAGACACCAAGCGATCTTCTAGCGAGGACGCTTGCCCCCAATGGGGACAGATTGTGAGAGAGCCAAAGATTGGGCGGTGTGCCAGCGAGAACGTTGGGCGCCCAAAGGAGGAGGGAGGTAGATTATGAGATCACACATTAGTTGGAGAGAGGGAACGAAACATTCCTTATAAGAGTGTGGAAACCTCTCTCTAGTAGACACGTTTAAAATCACGAGACTAACGACCATACGTAACAGATCAAAGCACAGCGGTGGAGTTGGGTTTTTACACATTCAGATGTGATATTTGTTCTTTTATTAACACTCCTTTATCGGGATGTCGTAATACGCCTACTTCTTGTCTACTGTTACTTAAAAATAAATACGACCAATAGAAATAAATAAGATTATAGAGTAATTAATAAGGTAATCACACTACACGTGAGGAGGTTAAAAACAATTAGTTAAGTGAAAATCATGGCTTAAACATAAAAGTTTGGGATTAAATTAAATTAATAATGATTAAAAAAGGCTTTATTAAAAGTAGTTCCCATCCCATTATATAAAGTAGACAAGTGTATCTAGGAGGGAAGAGGAAGTTCGTTAATGTCCCCCCGAGTTTTGGAGCGTGGTTGCCACGTCATCCACTCTGGCGCGAGTGACCGAACTAACCCATTAAAAAATTAAAAAATTACGACCACGTACGCAAAAATATAATTTATTTACCTAATTTTACTTTACCCGTTCCACCTGCCACCGGTTGGGGAAGTAAGAAGTGGCCGGTTTTCGCGTTAGATAAAATGACCGGCTGAGCCAGTGGCAAAGGAGAGGGAAAAAAACTAAAAGAAAAAGGTGTAGGGGACCATTGATTACGTTGGTTATCTCTCCACCACTCGCGGGATAGCGACTGGTTGACACGCGTCGTTCAGTGGTCGTTTGGACCACATGTGGGGACCGCCAAGGCAAGCACGCTCGAGATAAGCGAATGAGAAGCGGAAACGTGGCGAAAGGAGAACTGGGGACCATAAGGGGGAATTCCTTGATCAATCTGACAGCCGCCGGCTGAAATGAATGCGAACCGTGGAGTGGTCCCCACTTTGGGGCGCTCTGCTCGGGTGGGGCCCATGCGTGGAGATTGGAGGCACAAACAGTAGGTGGGGTCCACTAACTAGGCCTCCTCTGAATAATTTAAAAAATAAAAAAAATAAAGAAAAGTAGTACTGTTTGGTTTTAATGCCGGTCTACGCGAGAAAACCATGGTCCCCTGCTTGGTTTTACCTACCCCCCCCCCACATCATTGAAATTTTCAACATTAAATTTTAAATTTTGTTTTATTTATTTTTAAAAAAATTTTAATTATCATAATTAGTTTTATAATTGGACGAAATCACAATAAATTATGGCATATATGGTGGAATTTTGTTAAATCAATTCTAATTTCATTCAGTAAAATTTGTAATTTAAAGCTTTAATTAAAATATAAATTTAATAGAATTACTCAAAACAAAGTATGCTTAACTATGTTAGAAATAACTGACTTTCCACAATGGTATAATATTGTCCCCTTTGAGCATAAGTTCTCATAGTTTTGTTTTGGGCTTCCCTAAAAAGTCTCGAGATAGTATTCCTCACCTATAAACCTATGATCTTCCACTAAATTAACAAATGTGAGACTCATCAACAAACTATAGAGTTATTATGATTGAGTCAACCAAAAGGAGGTGTAACTTATTAATATAAATAGTGACTTCCAATTTTTTTTAAGTCTCTCCTAGTCATTATATTTTTAAAATAGCTCTTAATCCCTTGATTCATTCATGTATCTCTCTTTTACTTGAGTGTCACTGTTAATAGATTTTTAACTTAATTTTTTCTATCAACGTGAACATATTTCATTAAGTGTAACGTACTAGTTAAAAACTTGACAGCGAGTTAAAAAAAACTATCACAATTTTTACTTTTATTTTCTTAATGTAAAATAAGCAGCTACTGTAAATGGGCCCTAGAGAGAGAGGGGGGGGGGGTAAAAAATAAGGTAAGTGGTCAATGAGTTGAATTTAGAGTACGGTAAAAAAGAATTATATAACCCAAGGATGCATCATTATTACCAGGCGTTCAGATTCCATGATAAACACTAGGGTTTGAAAATTCAATGATATAGAAACAAGAGGCCAAATTAATTAGAAGAGCATAGGGGTAGAATTGTCCGCATCGGTTTAGAGGAATTTTGGGGGCAACATTTAATTGTTTTATAATATTCAAAGTCTTGGGGTGGGAAAATATGTATTAAAGAACTCTTCTTTTTAACGTCTTTTCTTGTGGAAAATTATGAATTTTTCTAATTGGTATCTTTATATTATGCCAACAAGGCTGGAACCAACTATCTCTAATTACGTCTACTTAGGATATTATATTTTCCACGTGGATAATTCAAAACTCACGTATGGTATTTTTCTTCTTCAATTTTTTATTTTTATATTTTAATGAAAAAAAAGGAATATAAAGAAAAATAAATATTATCTTTTTCGTTTCTTTTATTTTCTTTTAATTCCTGTCCATCTGTCAGTCCATGTTTGTTTCCATGCCTTCCTCCTTTCCTCTCTCTTCTAACCCCCATTTTTTCTATCCTATTTTTAGGTTAAATTACTAATTAATAAATAAAAATATCCTTAAATTTTATAATGAATCTAAAAAAGTACTTAAAATTTTTAATAATACCTTTAAATTAAAAAAAAAATCAAGAAACCGAAAACTAAAATTATTTTTTAAATAGTTTTAAATTTTTTTAGATCTTTTCTAAGGTTTCCATCCAAAATTAATAATAGAAGTTTTAAATTGTTGAAGGATATTTTTAAGACTTTTTTAAAAATTTAAAGATATTTTCAAGACACCATATAAAATTTAAAATTATTTTTATTTGTCAAATATTAAAAAGAAAAAGAAAAAAAGAAAAAAAAAACTCTCTCTTAAATATATTTTTTTGGGTTAAACTAAAAATTTAGATTTATTTCACTGAGCTATTTAAAAATATTTTATAGTTGTTTGAATTCTTGATTTTGAATATCTAATTCTAAAATTTCATAAATATTCAATTTTGTGATTAATATGTAAAATCATAATTTAAAAAATGAATTATGGATAAACTCATAGTCTAACCTACGCAGGTAGCTTTAGAACACATTCACAAAGCTCATTATATAAATGAAGCTTAAAGCTTAAAATTGTAATTGAATGTCTACATAAATTCTCAAGAGATCACTTAACATAGAGTTTCTCACAACAAAACTTGTTTAACAATAGAATTTCTATGATTGAGCTACCGGAAAAAAAAAAAAAAAAAGTGCACATTGTTGGTGTAGGCAATGACTTTCAATTATTTTCAGTATTTCTTAGTCATTCTATTATCAAGATCGCACTTACGGTCCCAATTCATTCATATACCCCTCATTTACTCGAGTATCTTAAGCACCAATAAAATTTCTTAAACCAACCTTATAATTTAATAAAATTTTTATAAAAACATCCCTACGGCAGGGTCTGTTTTTCTAAAGATTTTATCAAATTAAGGACTAATTCTAACACTAAAATCATAGTTAAATTCTAACAAGCTCAAAATTATAAATCATAAAGATGTAATTTAACACAAATAAACATCAAACAAAATAAGCCTCTGGAAAATTATTTATAAAAAATGGAGAGAAAGACGTGAAAAGAAAACACAAAAAAAAAAAAATAATAATAATAATAATAAATAAATAAAAGATATGGAGGGAAGGGAAGGGTTTTCATGGGACATCCGCCACCCTTTTGGGCTTTGGTAAAAAACCCGACTGTGACCGTCAACCTATCATGCTCCGCCAACCATTGTCTCTTCCACGCTACTGTTGGCCCCACACGTTTCACACGAGCTGAGCTAACCTAACCTACCAACAAAAACTACAAACCAATCATGGATTTGAGGGCTTATTCAATAATATTAAAGCTTCCTCTTCTACCTATCTCTTCCACCGTTCTAAAAGCTTCATTCAGATTTGATGAAACGTAATGGTGACTTAATAAACTATTAACGAGACGATGTTTTCAAAGTTCTTGCAAATGTTAAAAACGTTAAAGCTAACCGACATAATGTCAAGTGATTTTTCCCGAGTGGATAGCATAACTTTGACTTAATTTATGAATACGAGGGAATCCCTACCGAAAGCATATATCTCTATATTCACTCAACCCACTTGTACAAAAAGAGAGAGAAAACATATGCTATGAATATTGTTGAGGTGTACGTTTTCACGCCTCCAACTAATTTGATGGAAGTGGGTGCGATGATTGGATTGTCTTTATTGCTTACTCCATTATTAATGGTATATTCGTAGTCTTGGATGAGTGACTTTATGCAACAGCCCAAACCTACCATTAATAGACAATGTTCTCTTTATGCTTTTTCTTCTGGACTTCCGCTTAAGGTTTGAAAACGTGTTTACTAAGAATACTTTTCCCCCCTCTAATCGATGTGGAATTTCACACTTCAGTACGCTATGGGTCAAACAATCTGTGATAATCCATTAATATTAACCCAACATGTCCTTTCAAGTGGATATAGGTTCAGTCAAAGACCATTTCAACTATTGATGGAAGTGACCTAACATTCCAAGAGAATTTAATGAGATGGAAAAAGGAAAAGGGAAGGGGAGGGGGGGGNGGGGGGGGGGGGGGGGGGGGGGGGGGAATGCTTGTTTACGAGAGTCGCAAGCAAGCATGGATAGACATAAAAGAAGAACGTATAGATGTGGTTTGCCTTTTGTCCTAGACTCATAATTTGGTTAGGACAAGACGTGGGGTACCATTCCTTTTGGAAGAGCCCTTTACAAAAAAAGGTCATCAACTTAAGGAAGTAGATGATGAATACAAGGCTATCACTAACTTCAAACCACACTTCTTTGAATTCCCATCTCATCAAACTTCCTTTCTTACAAGACTCTCAAATCTTCGTTCTACGCCTTTCCAAGCTCGATTCGAGTTTAAAGAATAATTGTTGTCTTTCAAACAAGAGATAAAGATTTAAATTTATGAGTTTGAAGAACAATATCCAAATTTATGACTTTCAAAAGAAATTTACCATGTCCTAACCGGTTGAAGGGCTATTACTAAAATTTAAATTGGAACGATCTAACAGACAAAAGATATGACAATCAAAATCACTAGTTTGTTGAGTTTGAAGAACAATTTTGTTGTGTTCTTCAAACTAGAGGAGAATATTCGAATTTATGACCTTCAAAAGAAGAAATTCACCATGTCTGGGCTATTACTAGTTTAAATTGAAATGATCTAATAGACAAAGTGTATGACAATCAAAATCACTATTTTGTAGAGTTTGGAGAACAATTTTGTTGTCGCATATTCGAATTTATGACCTTCACTTAAAAAAAAAAAAATATGGCAGTCAAAATCACTAGTCAGTTGAAATGAAAGCTACCAGGGGGAGGCAGCGTGTGCATAAGGTTAGTTGCAAATACGCGTGAAAAACGGTGTTGACCAGTACACCAGTGCCCCCACAAGCGCAAAGCCTTATCCAAAATTGATATAACGTATGGAAAAGGAACAGACACTTTACGATGTGGGACTGTTTAAATCAGCTTTTGAGGGCGCAGTTGTGTCAAAAATGGATTAGAGAATTCAAATAAAAAGGCTACAATCCTGCCACTCTCTGTGTCCTACAGACCCAAAGGAGAAAGAGGCAGTAGAGTACAAAACATTAAAAGGCTGTGTGTGTGTGTGTGCTGTGATTAGATGGGTGAACTTGAGATGTAAATGACAAGATGATGATATGATGATGATGGTGAAATAGTGATTGATAAGATGGGAGTGCGAGGAAGTCATATCATTAGGTCATTCTGTTTTGAGGTTTTTCTTTGATGAGTTTGTCTTTAGAATAGATAGAGAGCCCACATCAATCCCTCCATCCATCCATCCATCCATCCATCCATCCATCCATGTCTTCCACACACATGTTTCTTGGCGCTGATTAGGCTTTTGCTCTATGGACCACTCCTATCACTTAACACAAAAGCCACCATTTTGCATGGACCACCACAACCCACTTGTCTATCAGTTTTTGTGATTCCACACCCACTCCTCCACATATTAACAACAAAAGTATTCAAACTTAGGATAGGGAAAATGATGTTTATGAATTCCAACAGTATTTTCATCTTTAGCAACTTTCTTTTACTATGGAAATTATCAACCAAACCAAGTATCATGAGCTATTGCAAGCATGCCAATGGTTACTATTTTTTTTCTTCCTATAGGGTAGTTAAACAGTACTGAAAACTCTTAGATGGATCATTTTTCTTATATAAAATGTTATAAAATCAAAATCAATGTAAGAACCAAAACTTATTGCTAATAAATATTGTCCGCTTTAGTCTGTTATGTATCATCGTTAGTCTCATAGTTTTAGAACACATTAGAGAGAGGTTTTCACTTTCACAACTTTATAAGTAACATTTCGTTCCTTTCTACTCCATGTATGATCTCACAAACAAAACAAAACTTCACTCAAGAAATGGTGAATAAAAAAACTCCCTTGGTGGCAGATCCAAAGCGGGAGGAACTGTTAAAGAGGAGAGGAAAAAAGGGCTAAAATGGGTAAAAAGTAGTCCACTCTTTCCAGCTGTCCCACCATTTAATGGAGGTGATAAGATAGGTGAAGAAAAAAAAGGGCAATAAAGGACGTATGCTATGAACAAACATGGCCTTTGATGTTGTGTTTTCATTGCTATTCTAATGCAGCGTCAAACCATTCTCCTAAAAAAAAAAAAAAGTAAATAAAAATATCCTTTAATTATTGGTGGGACCATCTCAAACATTTAAAATTAAGAATTTATAAAGACAAACACTACAAGAAGAAGCATATTTCCCCCTTTGCATGACATAGATTGCACTGCACGTGGCCAAGGAACTGAGAACGATATTGGCATCGTTCTATGAAGCATTGGGAAGCAGCCTCAAAGGCCATACACTAAATTCACGATGGGACATAACTGTTTAATAATTTAAGGCAATCAAAGAATATTGGTCTAAGTGTATAAATGTTTTGGGGGTTGTGAACAAGGTGTGATGAATAAGGAATTCTAGGATGGAGTGATTGTAACCAAAGGGCAGAAAAAGAACACTCCCATACAATATTTATTTATATTCATTGTTCCTCAAGTTTCATCAACAAAACAGAAGAGAATTGACCATTAAAATCTTGACGAGGTTAAAAAAAAGTGTTGATTGTGAAAGCACTTCACATCATTATACAGAAAGGCCCGTGTGCATGCACTCTAAGAAACCAACTATCAAAAGAGGATAAGGACATCACTTTGGCATCCTAAAAGTAGATAGTCCACTTCTTTCAACGTACTCAAGTTCATCACCGTTGGTAGATATTCTCCTCTTTGGGTTTAAGATGTTATAAATGATATTAGAGCCAGACACCGGACAGAGTGTCAGTGAAGACGCTAGGCTCTCGAGAGAGGTGGATTGTGAGATCCCACATTGGTTGGAGAGGGAAAACAAAACATTTCTTATAAGGGTGTGTAAACCTCTCCCTAATAGACATGATTTAAAACTTTGAGGGAAGCCCGAAAGTAGTAAGCTTGGGTGTTTTCTTTTGTATTCCCATGTATTCTTTCATTTTATCTTAACCTCCTTTGGAGTGTTCTTTTTGGCATTTCCCGTACCTTCGTTTATTTTATATCAACGAAAGCACGACCTTTCATTGAAATAAAAATATATTTTGAGATACTTTAAAATAAAGTATTTGAAGATGTAATAAAGTGAGTGTCTACAATTATTGTCGCATAGCCTTTGGAGTCCTTACATTTGCTCCCATTTCCATTCCAATTTCATTTTCAATACAGTAAATTGTTTCCATTTCTTCGACTCTGTAATCAGAGGGCGACTATGTCCCAAAGCTTTCAGGCTACCTACTACTGCCATTACTCCAACACTACTCCAACACAAGCCATTACAGCTCCTACCCTCTTTGTTTCCAAGAAACAGCCACTTGACTTCTAGCCAAACACAGTATTAGGTAAAAAAAAAAAAAAAAAAAAAAAAAACACGACTCAGAAAAGAAACATTTTTTTATAAGAGTGTAGAAATCTCTCCCTAACATACGCGTTTTAAAACTGTGAGGCTGACAACGATATGTAACGGGCTAAAGTGGATAATATCTTACAGCAGCAGGCTTAAGCGGTTACAAATAACATCAGAGCTAGACACTAGGTGGTGTGCCAGTGTGAACGCTAGGCTCTCAAAGAGAGTGAATTTTGAGATTTCATATTGATTGGAGTGAGAACAAAACATCTTTTACAAAGGTATGAAAAACTTTCACTAACATACGTGTTTTATAATCGTTAGGCTGACGGCAATACGTAAGAGACTAAAGCAGATAATATCTGCTAATGGTTAAATTGGACGGTTACATTGGTACTACTATCTACATGACAGGGATATTTTCCTTTAGAATCAAAATTTCTTCACCCGAAGGAATGAATTCATGAACAGTGAACCAAGTTAAATCATAGGTCGGAATAACAAGGCAGATGTCGCAAATTTTAAGCGCCTAATTTTGAAATGCCTTATTATCTCTGTTGATTGCTTTCCCTAAAAAGTGCCGCAAAAGAAAGAATAACAAAATCAATCGACCGACATGACAATCAAAGTACAAACAATCGATCGATAAACAGTGAAGATCAATATCGATAAAATGTGGCAACATCAAGAGGTGAACAATTAATGGATAAAGCAGTTAGGGTTTTACAGCATTTGGATAATTACGAGGAAATGCTTGCATTGTTCATCACTCAATTCGCGCACTACGGAACAGTAAAAGAACGAAAAGAGTATTTGGAGCATCTGGCGTACCTGGCAGAGCAGATTTCTAGAGCCACAAGAGAGCAAAATATCAATGAAATCTGGTGAACGGTGATTTTTCGAGGGAAATTTCGAATTTTCTACTTGAAATAGGGAAATGAGATCTGTTTGGTAGAGAAAAAAAAGGCTCCGTCCTTTTGTGCTTGGCCGTAAAAGACTAAGCCCATCATCTGTCATTGTCATTTCCCTTTGTAAATTAAATTTTTTTCACCTTTTATATTGTTACTCCTTAAAAGATCTATGCTCAAATACGGGAATATTACAAATTTGAAGACTTCGGGCACTCGTTACCGTTTCAAAGGTAGGTGCTTCGTTTTTTCACCCTCTTGATTGCGGGACTAAAAAGAGTAATATTTTTGTGGCACTTAACTAAATGAGAGGTACATGAATAAATTGGGATCGACGGTCTTAAAAACCGATATAGTTCGAAATAAAGAACTGTCGAGGATTTGAATCCCTCTCTCTACTTTTGCTCGGCGAATAGATTTATTTTTTTTATTTTATTGGTTTTGCCCGGCTCAGTATCATAAAAGGGAATGGCTCGGCTAGGTGGGATAGCCGAGCCAAAATAAGAAAAAATAGTAGATAAAAATGAAGAAAAGAAAAAGGAAGACTTTTAAAATATAACCCAATCCGTCCAACCTGATATATATGGTGGAATCAAATTGATTTTGACTTCAAGCATTAGATCGTCTGTCTCAGTAGAGGAGCGAACAGGTTCAAAATCACGGTCAATTCCTTTTTCAAATCCTGCGGCAGCTGCACGAGCCAGCCATTCCTGCATACCATAAATGACCTACGAAGAGGAAGAATCCTAGATCAAAATGTGAGGTAGCTAACCAACTTCTAGGAGAGACATAATTGAGTACATTAATTTCGGTTCGAATGATCTTGAAGATAAGATCTCAAATATTTATTATATGAACAAAAAACTTTCGTTTTTCATCTTTGAACGATGTTTAGTTAAAAAGATTGAAAAGTTTTAATTGATCAACTGACTCAACTAACTTAAATTCATCTATAGTATTTACCTTATAATAACTCACTTTATCTTATTGTTAAATTAATAAAAATATCTCTAAATTTTGTATTTTGTTTAAAAAATACTCTTAAATTTAAAAAAAAAAAACGTCTAAAAAAATATCCTTATTGTTAGTTTTTACATGACCCGCTAATACTTTGTTTAAAAAATATTCAATTTTAAAATGTAACAAAATATTAATGGTTTCCATAAAAACGTTTAGAGTATTTTTTAAGAATTTTAAAAATTTAAGAATATTATTAAAATTTTAGAATATATATATATATATCATAAAGGAACATTTTTATTAATTTAGAAAATATTATGAAAATTAAAAAAAAATGAAAAGAATATTGCAGTTCTTTAATCAACTGTTATTTAGAATAATATTATAAATAATTAATGATAATTTCAAATATTTTTTAGTCGTATTCAAAAGGAAGTGATGGTCGAATAAATCCTCTTCTCTTCAATGAACTTTATGTCAATCTTTGATCCACTTGGTCCTTGGTTATAATTTTTGACATATTTGTAAATTTTTAGAACATATTGTTTACACTTAACCATGGTTAAGAAACAACTCTCCGACTTAGATATTAAATCCTAAATACTACGATGACTCTTCAGATGTGTCCTCAACTACTAGGAGGTTGTTCGGTCTAAGCTTTTGGGGGCCAAAGTACTTGGTCGTTGGAATTCGAAACAAAAAAGGTTGTTTGTGCCACAACCCGATTTAACATTTGGTTATGAACGGGCTAGACAAACAAATATGGATGGAAGGTAAGATAGATTGAAGTGAAAGTCACGTACCCATGGCTCAAGCATGAAAGTAACGTTTCGTTCCCCTCTTCAACCGATGTAGAATCTCACAATCCACCTCATTAGAGGCTCAACGTCCTTGCTGGCACACCGCCCAGTGCCTGGCTTTTTGTAACAGTCCATGCTCACTACTAGTAGATATTATTCTCTTTATTCCTTTCGTGCTTCCCACTCCTCAAGATTTTAAATATGTTAGGGAGAAGTTTCCACACCTTTATAAAGAAGGTTTCGTTCCCCTCTCCAACCAACGTGGGATCTCACAATCCACTCCCTTAGGGGCCCAACGTCCTCGTTGGCACCCCACCCGGTGTCTAGCTGTAATACTATTTGTAACCGCCCAAGCCCAAGCCCAAGCCCAAGCGCACCACTAGCATATAGTGTCATCTTAAGTTTTTTTCCCTTTCGGGCTTTTTCTCGAGGGTTTAAAGTTTAAAACGCATTTGTTAGGAAGAGATTTTCACAGCCTTATAAACAATGCTCTTCTCTCTAACTAAGGTAAAATCTCACACAATAACTCAAGGTTACTAACAGAAGAACGTAAAAGAATTCTTTTCCTACTCAAGTTTTTACCAAATGAAAGACTGCTCCTCTACTTTGAGAGACGGATCCCCTCGATAAACCGATGCACTATAATGAGCTAACCGATAGATACATACGAAAGAAGAACGTTATTGCGAGGTAAAATAAGAATTATAAATAGAATACTTAATAGGGTTACAATGTTTTGACAATTCCTTTTGGAATAACAGAACAGAGAAAAAACCAATGCTTGGACTGATATTTATGAGCTTGAGCATCATAGAATGCATACAAATGAATTTGATAATGAACTAAGTAAAGGAAATAATTAGAAATCAAGAGCAGAATGTCAGAAATAAATACCTGCATAATGTATCCAGAAACTAGGGCTGCTACCATCCTTGGAGTGCCTTAAGGCAGGATCCGACAGCGAATGACTGATGGTAACCTCTCCGCTGCATTTGAAAGTGCACTTGCCAAACCATTTTGTGAGATCCCATGTCGATTAGAAAGGAGAATAAAGCATTCCTTAAAATGGTGTGGAAACCTCTCCCTAACAGACGCATTTTAAAGCTTTGAAAGGAAGCCGTTGAAGGAAAAGCACAATGACGTGGATTTGGGCTGTTACAAATGATATCAGAGCTAGACACCAGACAGTGTGTCAATGAGGACGGCCCCCAAAGGGATGGATTATGAGATCCCACATCGGTTGGAGAGGGGAACAAAATGTGTGTGGAAATCTCTTCCTATTAGACGCGTTCTAAGACCTTGAAGAGAAGTCCTCTTTCTGGCAGATGCATTTTAAGACCTTGAGCGAAAGCCCGGAAAGAAAGCATTCCTAGCCGACGCATTTTAAGTCCTTGCAGGGAGGCACTTGAAGGGAAAGTCTAAAGAACACAATATAGGTTAGCAGTGGGCTTGAGTTGTTACAAATGGTATTCGATCCAGACACTTGAGGGGAAGCCTTTGAAGGGAAAACCCAAAAGTATAACCACGACCCTCCACAATGGTATGATATTGTCCACTTTGAATATAAGCTCTCGTGACTTTACTTTCGATTTTTCCAAAAGGCCTGTATTCCTCACATATAAACTCATGATCATGGGCCTCCCTCCCAACGATCTCCAACAGAAGGTAGGCTTCAAAGGGGGTGGATTGTGATATCTCACGAAGGAACGAGACATTTTTCACAGGCATGAAAACCTCTTCCTAGCGTACACTATCTACCTGCTAGCAGTAGGGTTAGGTTGATACCGCAAAAAAAAAAAAAAAAAAAAAAAAAAAAAAAAAAAAGCTATTCGAACTATATGAATTGAAACCATAAATCACCAAAGAAATTCATCAAATGAAATTACTACGTAACTTGAATTCTCTGCAATTCCCAAAACAATGTTGTATATTGGAGGATGGGGAACAAAGAAATGCTACAGAGAAGAAGGAAGTACCAGTAACGCAGAAGCATCCATTGGTACCGCAGAAGCATAAACCAAACTTATGGCCAAAAGTGGAATCCATTGGTACAGCAGAAGCATCGACCAGTAGTCCGCAGTAGAATCATCGGAAACGAACCGATCGGCCGCACCGCCGCTCTGATCAAGGAGCTCGTTTCGATGCTCACATCGGGCTTCCATGGCGGGATCTGGAAATGACCGTCAAGGGCAACGCGACGAAGACAATGTAAGAGACGAATTGAATTAGTTCAACGCCATTGAAAACTGGAATCGAACGAGGAAAAAGTAGAAGGTGAGAATTCGAACGAGTGAAGACGATCAAGATTTAGGCGTGATTATTGTTGTACAGTGAAGAGCTCTGTTTGGTTTCGGGTTTATACTGTTCCGTCCAAGTTTAGTTATTATCCATTGGACACAAAAAAATTTATTTATTTCAATTGAATTTTTTAAAAAATAATACCGGACACAAAATTTAAATTTGAGATTTTTTTTTATATATAAAATTAATTTTTTTTTTTAATTTAGGAAAATATATTAAACACAAAATTAAAAAAATAAAATTGAAGTCTATGCCCAATTTAATATTTTTTTTTAGTTTTTCTGTTTTTTAAACGAAAATTATATATATTTAATAAATATTTTAAGTTTTTTTTAAAAGAAAAATTAGAAAGATACGAATTTTAAATAAAATAATAATAAAAAGAGAAAAAGAGAGTATAATTAAGAGTAAAAAGATTTGTTAGAAAAATAAATATAATTAAGAAAAGTAACCGTAATAAAAAATTTAGAGAATTATTATTTTTTATTTATTTTGGAAAAATATCAAAAAGAGAAACAAAAAAAAGGAGTGAAATTTAAAACCCTATTTTTTAATTTACAAAAAAATAATAATAATAATTGATTATCAAAATAATATGAAAAATAGAAAATAGGATAAAGGGAGACAAGCTTGTAATTTGACGGAATAAAAATTGTTTGCAATATCGAACTTCAAAACTGGCAGAGAGTTTGTAAATCCGGAGCGTGCATATAAATATTCGGACCGGGTAGATCCGTTTGGAAGTGGTTACCTCTCCACCCGACGACGCGACGGATACTTTGAACACCTCTCCGCCGCGCCGGATAATAGATACGGCGGAACGAACTTGCAACCGCCGGTGGGCAACGGAGAATAATCCGATTAGTATATAGTGATCTTAAGGTTACAGTGGTGGATAGTCATTTCAATGGAGAAGGCCGATGATCACTGTTTATCGAAGCTTCAACTCACCGAGCGTTCTGATGCTCGTCCTTTTGTGCTTCGGCTCCGTGAAATACTTGCGGCTTGCGCCAAGGTAAGCCCTAGAAGTTCCAGTTTGAAAATCTGTCTGATCAAACTCCATTTCCCCCCGATTTAATGCTTGTTTGCTACTCCATTCAACTAAGTGATAACAGGGACCTTATTTTCAATTAGGGATTGAAAGTGGATAGTTGTAGAATTGTCATTTTGAAGATTTTTTATATGAACTTGCAACGAAAATAAACATTCTGTAGTTTAAAGTGATGATAGTATTGTTTTAAGGCGCAAGGATTATGTGTTTTTTATTTCTTGACAATGGCCGGAATTTAACAATCTGATTGTCTATTTCAAGTCAATTGAAAACGGAGACACTCGTCAATCTGAAGCCATGGTATCTGAGCTGGTGAATTGCCTTGATTCTATTTCAGAGGCTGCTGAAACAGAATTGGACAATGGAGATTCAGAGAGCCATGTCTTTGAAGTTCTCAATGAGATTTATCAATTTATATCTTCTCCTTTATTAGATCAGGTTCTGTTCTTTTGTTTGTTTTTGTAACTTCATCTTGATATCTTCGACATTCTATGTTGTATGGTTTTTTGCTTAGCTGACACTTCTTCTCACAAATGTTGCAGGGAACTATTGACACTCTTTCATTTGATCTCCCAAAGGCAGTTTCCAAGTTCGTAGGGGTAGGCGGATGTCTGGAGATCGTTGATAATATTATTGATAGGTTCGTTACGATGTGTAGTCCGCGAGATATGCTGTCGATTCTTTGCGAGGTACTTCAGTAATCGCTTCCTCATAGACTTAACTGGGTAGTTTATTCGCTATTACAATATGATTAGGCATGCAGTTCTAAGTTCATTTCAAACTTGTTCTTGCTTAACATGGTGGATTATTTCTATTTTTTACTTCTTCAATGACAATTGTTGCTATTGCAATTGCATCAGGCTTTAGATTTCCAGATGACCAAGGGAACCAATTCCATTGCCCCTTTTTTAAGCGGGCTCTCAAAAGGTAATTACTAAATAAATGGTATCTTTGTGGGGAGGGTGGTTGGATTGCTTGGTTTGATGGACATTCCCATCCTTGGGTCATCTATAAGTATCTCTAGGCCCATAACATAGTTAGTTTTTGCTTCTCTCTTTTTTCGGTTTCCAGTGATTCGTTCCATTCAGAGGCGTCATTTTGAGCAAATAAAAGTAGTAGTTCCTGTTGTCCTCAATGCACTTAAAGCAGTAGATTTTGAAACATGTGATGAGGATGTGAAATGTGACACTTTGTACGACAGAGCGATGGACATTGCCAATTCCATCCAGTCGGTTTGTGTAAAGTTGGTACGTGGTGTTTCGATATGATAATAGTTTTTTCTTTTAAGGATTTTCCTGATGGCCATTCCTGAGGATCTTCCAATTTATGATACAGGATGGCAAAGTACACGAAAAGCTCCAATCTCTGCTCGGTCTTTATGCATTGCAAATCATGGTATTTTGCCTATTCAAATAAAATTTTGCTGACTCGTTCATAATACCGCGCTTTCTTACCCTGGGTTTCTGCTGAACACAGCTGTTTTTTTCTGCCTCTCTCAAATGTCCAATGCATAATTGTAATGCAGGCTCTCTTTTCAGTCAGCACGAGCCATGAAGTTTCGAGCTGTCTTCCTTTTGTTTCAAAGTTGTCGTGTTTTCTTCCATTCTGTGGGTTGTCATATGTTGGTCTCATCACTGGATCTGATATTGACAAAATTTCCAACATTATTGGAGGTAACCCCTGTTGCGTTCCCCAGTCAGTTTTATATTTTCCTTAATCCACTTATCACCCCTTGTTCATTTTTTATACTTTAGAGGATGAAGATGATTATACTGCTTGTTTTTCCTACATCAAGCACGGTGCATGTCTTTCAGGTTCGTGTTCATTAGTTTCAAAGAAGACCCTCCATGCTTAATCGATACGTTTTAAGTCATTGCCTTCTTTTGCTCTATTCATGCAGTTCTTTGGGGATATCTTTCTGAAGAGGTTGCTCAGGCTGCAGAAGAAAAAATGGGTGATCTTAAAGATGAACTGGCAACCAAACAAACTGAAAGATGGAAAGCTATAGGCATGTTCAGGCACATACTCTCTTTTTTGGGTCTGTCTTGGAAATTAAAGAAAGATGCTATTGACTTCTTGCTTAGCATTAATGGCTCTGAAAGTTTTGATGACGATCAAAGTGAATACATATCGTATATGCCGAGTATTTTTGCTGCTTTGCAGGTAGTATCTCGTGTTCTTCAGATTCGTATTTTGAATTTCTATGGATTGAGTTGGGTTCTGAGATTGTCTAAACTCTTTGTTGGTCAAGTTACATTTCAGGCTGTTCAGATAATTATCATGTATGCACCAGATACAATGCTAAGGAAGAATGCATTTGGTTTATTTAAAAAGGTGAGTTACTTATGTCTGCTCTCTCTCAAAGCAAAGTTTAATGTTTTTTACACACTGTGATTCTTCTATGTCGATATCAACTGATTTATGTCGAGTTCCATAACCAGTTACTTGCTGACATCCCATGTTCCGAAAGGTTCGACATGTTAAGAGCTCTGATTGTGAATAGCGACTCGCCCTCTATGGTATACCTGATCAAAGCTTCCCTTTTCGATTAATTGTTAGTACTCATCCAGGCTCTAGCAACATCTCTGACCTTATGGTTAAAAATTGTAATAGGTTGCACTTCTTTTGGATCTTGTCAAAGGAGAAATGCACATGGAGCTTTGCCGAAAAAGAGTTGGAACGGACGTTCAGCAAGTCGATTCAGAAGCACGTCCAAAACCATCGTTTTGGACTGCAGGTATTCTCGAATTGGTGGAGCAGGTTTTGCGACCTCCAAAAGGGGGTCCTCCAGTGCTTCCAGAGCAGAGTGATGCGGTATTTAAACCATATCTCCCTGTGATTTATTGTCATTTTTCGCTAGTCGTGCCCGTATTCATTAGTTCTTCCCATCTTCAAGTAAATACATATTGGAAGTCTATCACTAATACAACTGTTACATCTGAGTTTATATGTATATAGTGATGTTCATATGCTTAGAAATTACAGGCAAAGTATTTAATGCAAAAAGAAAAAAGGAAAATACATACGGGCTTTACATCCTCGGTCTGTGTCCCGAAACAATAGATAAAAAAGGAGCATTCAAAAGGGTGTCAAGTATTTGAATTCTGAGCTAGATATTACAAATTATTACTTCGTCTTCTTCATGTTGGTTCTATAATATATTCGATTAAGAACTTTCGTGTGTTACAGGTTCTTTCGGCTCTCAATCTATACCGATACGTGCTGATAACAGAGGCAACAGGTACCACTGCTGCAAGTTAAATATTAGTGTCTTTTGGTATATAGCATTTTGCATCAACATTGGTGCTGAAGAATTTAGAAATGTCCTTTGGCATGTACTTTTCATCTTACCTGAGGCATATAAAGTGGTGGCCAAACTGGAACTTATATGAACTTATGGAACAGGAAGCACAAACCATACTGGAGTGTTATTGAAAAGCAATCTGCAGAAGTCCTATAACGAATGGCTTCTACCTCTCTGGATCCTCGTGACGGGCATCATGTCGGAGAACAAGACCGACTACGATCAAATTGCCGTGGACATGGAGTGTGCACTCAACCCAGTAGAACTCGTTTTATATCGCTGCATCGAGCTTGTTGAAGAGAGGTTGAGATGAATCTTTGTTGAATAGAACTTCATGTCCCGAGTTGAGATGAATCTTTGTTGAAGAGAACCTCATGTCTCGAGTCGTGATGAATCTTTGTCATGTCCCGAGTCGTGATGAATCTTTGTCATGTCCCGAGTCGTGATGAATCTTTGTCATGTCCCGAGTCGTGATGAATCTTTGTCATGTCTCGAGTCGTGATGAATCTTTGTCATGTCCTGAGTCGAGATGAATCTTTGTTGAAGAAAACCCCATGTCCCGAGTCGAGACGAATCTTTGTTAAAAGAACTTCATGTCCTAAGTCGAGACGAATCTTTGTTAAAAGAACTTCATATCCCGAGTCGAGATGAATCTTTGTTGAAGAGAACTGCTCATCGTCAAACATCTTCATTTCTACCCTAGATACTTTATATTTCAGAGTCAAGATGAAAACAAAGGGTCAAAACCTCTCCGACTCCGCTTTAAGGGCTACTCATGAGTCCATTTCCGAGTTTTGAAACGCCTTATATTTTAATTCAACCTTGTGCACTAAATAAATCCTTGGCATTATTAAGGCACTTTTGTGTCAACATCAGGAGAAAGAAAGCATAAACAAAAAGAAGGCGCAGTAAAAAGTGGAAATGCCCAAAAACAAAGCCTTATAACAAAGTAGTTGAGACAAACAAATTCAGTGACTGTGTACCTATATAAAACGCTACAACGAATGAATAAAACCTACACCATTGTAGAGGGAGGGATTCAACAATGGGTTTAACCCAAAGGATTACAGCCTTCAAAAAACAAAAATTATAGAACGTAGGAATCAACAAATGTTAAACCAATATTAATAACAGTGTCTGCTTAGGCCTTGTACAAGATATAGCAAACTTTTTTGCCATCATCAAATAATTGCTTCAACCATGTCAACATATTAGAAAAGAGAGACATAATCAATGTATTTTTGTCACCTTGGTCAATCCTCTGAAGGTGTCATATTCAAATCCGGTAAGAAAAAGACACAATCGTCTTCGGTCGATGAATTGCTTTTCTTCTGCGATTCAGCCTCGAACCTCCCCGAACCTGCCCCGGTGAGTGGCAGCAATGTTGGAGGAATTGCTTCAATGTTAGAGCTTTCCCTTTGATGGGTTAGTGTGGATGAAGAATCCTCTTGCATCATCATCATCTTGGAGTTTGTATTGAATTTTTCTGCGTATTTCATGTTGAAATCCACCTGTTCGTTCATAAAGTAAAAGCAAGCAAGCAAGAGATTGTTTTAGAGATTGCTTTGTTTGATAAATTAGTGCTTTAGGTGAAGGGAAATTCGAGAATCTTTTCTGTTCAATCTTTTTGAAACTTTACAAAGGCAAAAAGACAGTATAGTTCAGGTGTTCATGGAAAAAGAAAGCAGACAATTACTTACCTTCATTTTCTTCAAACTCTCATTCTTGGCTCTTTGTTCTTCGAAGGTAGCTCTTAGATTGGCAAGTTCCTGTTCAAAAAGTAAGTTTGGTCATCAAAATCACGAACAAGATAAGGCAATGTTAGATGAACACTAGTCTCCACAATGGTATGATATTGTCTACTTCGAACATAAACTCTCATAGCTTTGCTTTTGGACTTCCCCAAAAGGCCTAAGATAATATTCATTAATTATAAACCATCCTATGATCATTCCCTATATTAGCCAACGTGGGACTTTTCATCTATGTTAGATTCAATATATATATTAAAGAAAAAGGCTAAAAAGACCCGGAATATATAAAAGAAATTACAACTTTAAAGTTGTTGTTCTACCAATTTTCAAAAAAGAAAAAAGTTTGTTGTTCTACCCATAAAAACAATATTAAAATTATACCTTTTTGAGATGAATTTTCTCATTCAAAAGCACGCTCTCCTCTTCTTTAAGTTCAGCAAATGTCTGGAAAACAAACAACAAGAGTATTTCATCATTAAACAACAGTAAAACAAGCTTCGTTACAATTAGTGGTTGAACCAACCATGCATTCTTCAAGAACAATGCAAGCCAACTACTCATCTAACGTCGGCAACAAACAAATGCTTGGCTCATACAGCCACACCCCAACAAACCCATTATCTATTTTCAACAACATTCTTTAAGAAATTACCTTCTTTCGTCTTAATCTCTTTGTTGCAGTACCAGCTCCGGATTCATTTGCAGCAGCACCCTGAAAAAACCAAATCCAAACACACATAAACTAAGTTCAAGTCAACTCCAAGCTCATAAATAAGGATCAAAAGTCAACTCTAAACCCATTAATAAGAATCGGAATCATAAACAAATAACATAAAGTTTAATTCAACTCTAAACCCATTAACGAGAATCAAGATTAGAAGACAAAAATCCAAACGAATTGACAAGAATGATTTACTAACACCAAGTTTGAAGGTAGAACTAGCGGTCAAGGCAAAGAGATGAACGCCACATCATGAATTCCACATGGACTAAGCCCATTTCTCTTTCCACAAAAAATATCACCCAATTTTGCATTTACCAGAATCGCACGCCACATCATGAATTCCACGTGGTCACTTTAAGACTTCGTTGCGACCACACCCACACCGGCTCCTGTTTTGTATTCCCACCCCGCGTGACTCGGTCACGTGGATCTTCCTTTATCCTATTCCCATCCTCTCTAATGGCCCAACAACTTAAACAACAATTCCATTATTTTATTGTTCTTCATCCAACCATTTTCATGATGCCAATTCAAATCCATGAAAATTATAAATAATGGGTTTCCAGTAAGGGAACACTGGAACCAACCATGTACCATCGCCACACCTGATAATTACTCTTCAAACCTAACGCAGACCTGTCTCTTATGAACGCCTCTCCTCTTTACCTGATCTGATTTGGGCCCTCACTTTGCAGTGTCATCCACCGTCGAATCTGACATCCGGTTCGATCGAACCGGCTCGGAATTTGTGTGTGTGTGTGTGTGTGTGTGACCAGAATACCCTCGTGCTTTGTGATGAATCTTTTACGCGTCAAGGGGTAGTATGGTAAAAATTAGAAAGGACAATGGCCGTAGGGAAGTTTCCAGGCGCTTTCAATGGTCCATGAGTAAACCGTCGGCGATGGAAGAGAGTTTCTATAGGGAAGTCTCGTGTGTGACGAAATATCGACTCGGTGTACGATTTGAAAGGCTTTGGAATCTAGCGAGGGATTGGAAGGGCGTTTTGGTCGAATTGAAGAAATGAGTGAATTCGAGTCCACAGGCGATTTGAATCGAGGCGAGGAGAAAACGCGAAGTAATTTCAAGCAGCGTTCATCCGCTGACCTCGTCTCTTCACGTGAACGTGATTGGAGAATCTAGGGGTATATCGGGGATTTTTGAATTAAAAAGCAGTTTCTCAAACGGTGATTCGTGAAGGTTGTCCGCCATTGATGGCGAGAACTTGAAACTGTTAGGTGAAAATACAGAGCAGTTATGGAATTGAGAGATTTGCAGTTGTGTGAGCTCTGAGAGAGGAATTTTGTTGCGTTAAGCTGTAGAAGAAAATGACGAGGAAATCAAGAGATGTTTCATGATACGGAATCAGAATCGGATTCTTGGAAAAACAAATGGCTAAACAATCACAACACAATATACGATGGTTATCCGAGATAAGAATGTTTCATGAGAGAATCCAGACCGCTGAACTCCACAGCCGACACCACCGCCAAAGGAAAACCGTAATTAAGAACGCCAGCGCTAAGATTTAAGAACTCGTAGCAAAAAAAACCGCAAAGATCGGGAAACCAGAGCGCACACAGAGTCGAGATAAGAGACGAAACTGCAAAAATCCAAAACAGAGGACACAAAATCATAAGAATAGTGAGAAAAAGTCAAGAACCTTAAATCTGGAAGCAGCGTGCGAGAGTGTTGCCGGACGGCTAGACTCCTCATAACCGTCAAGCGTAGCAGAAGGCGAACCTCCACCGCTCCACGAAAGCGGCGTCGTAGGACTCCATCTGGTTGAGTCAACATCCTTATTGTTCCTCACCAAGACACCATCGCCACATCTACCAACCGTCGTCGCCGTTCTAGACCTCAGCTGCCTAATCCCCCAAGTGAACGGCACCATCACCGGAAGCGGAGATTTGGAAGGCGACACAGCCTGCGATTGCTTCAACCGCACCAACAACTCGACCACCACTCCATCATCGGCCATGGCCGCCGTAAGCCAGTCGTCGTTCACCATCATCAGCACAGAGAAAGAAGAAAAAAAAGGAAATGGGGAAGAAAAGGGAATCAAAAGAAATGGAAAGAAGTGGAAGAAGAAAATGGAGAGAGAGAGAGAGAGAGAGGGAGAGAGGGGTGGCGGAGAGAGTAAAGGAGCGTATAAATATTTGGGAAATGGGATAGAGAAAAAGAGAAAGAGAAGGGGGAGTGGGGATTGTATGTGGTGGTTGTTCAGGTTTCCCTTCTTTGTTCCACTTCGTTGTCAGCTTCGGCGTGGGCCTCCCACTCTGACTCTTTTATTTCTTTTTTTTAATTTTTTTAATTGGCTTTTGCTTTTGGATATGTGGGCCCGCTCGACGTAAAAAAAGTGACAGCTTCCATTTCTGTTTCGGGTTTCCGTAAGCGTAAACCCGGACCCTAATTTCTCATCCGCTTTTTACTCGGGTCGGGTTTTCGCCCCGAACCGTCTATTACTCGGATCCCTTTTTTATTCCAATTAATTGGAATAAGTTATTTAATGTCAAAAACCGAATTTTTAATTTTACATTTTAAATATTATTATATATGAACAATAAATATTTTTATTTATAAAAAAAATAATAATAAATGCCTAACCAAATGAACTGACCAACCATTTTTTAAAATTTTGTTTAATTTATTTTATTTTATCATAAATACGAATAAGTCATTAGAAATTCATATTAATTCAGAGAATCGTCTAGCTTTTTCGGGCTCTTCCGTCGTTCGAGCTATTTTTCCAGCTAATACTATGCTTCCCCGACACAGGCTTACCACGCTTCATACCTACGCCGTTTTTGCTAGTAGTGTCGTCCGCCCCGAGCGCTATTTAACATGTTATTTTACTCGCAAATAAGTTGTATTTGATAATTTTTTGTTTCATTTTTGTCGTATAAAGTAATACTTTTGCCATTAAAATACCATAAAGCTTGTAATTTGAAGGGTCGATTTTTTTGGTAATTTTTTGATATTATGATATAATATAATAATTAATTGAGTCATGCTTAAATTAATACTAATAAAATGAGTCGAATTTATAATTAAATTATTAATAAAAAATATTTAACTGTATATACAAAATTATTTTATAAAAATTGAATCAAATAATTTAGTATTTTTACGTTAATTTTTATAATATTTATGATGAAATTTATAATAATGTAAAATAATAAACTAATTAGTAACTGAATACGTTTATAAGCACGAAATCATTACATCGTAAAACTAAATATTTAATTTTGATAAATAAGAAATTAAATTTATACAAATTTAAAAATACATGAATTAAATGGTTATATATTAAAGTTTATAAACAATATTATCATAAATTTGAAAATTAATGGCATAATTATTATATCATAAAGAGTTCACATGTTGTACAAATACGCCAATAGTAGACTGCCACGTGTTAAGGTGGGGGAAGAAACGCAAGTCAGCTTGTCGTATTGAAACGAAATGGTTAGGCCAATGGGCAGTTTCCTTTTAGGGATTGGGCGCAACAATTGGGGAAAAGCCCCGCAGAAACTGCGAAATTTCAATTCCTTCCCCAAAATTCTTTCTAATTAAATTATCGTCAAATATTTCCACTTTTGTACCCCAACGAGTCAACGAAGGTCGATTTTTGGGGCAAAAAAATAAATAAAAATTTTAAAGTTTTACCCATTAAATTTTCACATTTACTTTTTTCTTTTTAAATTTCGAATAAAATATAAATTTTATTTTTGGTATTAAATCATTTTTAAAATACAATAAAATTATTATATTATTTCAAAAAAATATAAAATTTAATATAGTGTGAAAAAAATTAATGGAGAGATTTAAGTATATATGTAACACCCGCTCATCGCCAACGCGATGAACAGGAGTTACTATCGACAATTTCAAGAGACTCTGATACCCAATCATAAAATTAAAAATATTTCTAAAAACATCCAATAAAGTATTTCTATAAAAGTAAAACAGTACTTTACAAAAAAACTTAAAACGACTAAGGTAAATTCTTGACAACGGAAACATAATTACAGAACAGACCCAGACATGGATTCCCAGTAGTCTCTAGCCCGCTGGTCTCGTCCTCGGCTGACCTGCAGCATCTACATCTGGAAAGAAAAGTTATAATAATTCTGATGAGTAATTAGATTACTCAGTAAGTAGCTAGTTTATCATTCACAGGTTCATAACTAATCTTTCCAGGTGTTTTTACGTTTTATTCATCACTGACTCCTAGTTCTCTTACTAGGGTCATCTGTTCGTTAATGAGGTATCTCAGCTACCTCCAGCTAGGTTACTGGCTCTCTCTCGATATGCTTATCTAGAATTTTCGGACTCGTATGTAAGACTCGCTCTCGGTCAAATACGGCCCGTCTACTAATTGCTCTGGCGGCCTGTTTATCTCGTATACCAACGGTCAGGAGTACTCCTGCTCCCTGACTTAGCACACAGCGCGTTGGCCAGGAACTCCGCGGGAATTAGTAGACTATCATACTCATATAAATAAGCCATAGCTCATCCACCAATAAGCATATCTAGAGTCATAACCTTTCCATTAACATGCATAACATACTCACAGTTACTGCATGCTTCCATACATATATCATGATCAACACGTATAACATTCTGAAAATCATTTATATCACGCTTACATCACAGGCAAGCAGTCACAATATACGATAAACACTAAATATCATCAAAGTTCATCATAACTTATTAAGCTCTTAATCAGGTAAACAACATACTCACATGTTGTAAAACAAGTTAAGAACGAGTTCAAAGGTCGATACGCTACTTACTTGATTTCGAACCCCTTTTTCCTCCTTGAATGTACGTTTAATAGTACTTCAACACAATTCCTTCCTATTA
>NW_019268524.1:2771045-2772768 GCF_002738365.1 Cucurbita moschata
TTTGATATTATGATATAATATAATAATTAATTGAGTCATGCTTAAATTAATACTAATAAAATGAGTCGAATTTATAATTAAATTATTAATAAAAAATATTTAACTGTATATACAAAATTATTTTATAAAAATTGAATCAAATAATTTAGTATTTTTACGTTAATTTTTATAATATTTATGATGAAATTTATAATAATGTAAAATAATAAACTAATTAGTAACTGAATACGTTTATAAGCACGAAATCATTACATCGTAAAACTAAATATTTAATTTTGATAAATAAGAAATTAAATTTATACAAATTTAAAAATACATGAATTAAATGGTTATATATTAAAGTTTATAAACAATATTATCATAAATTTGAAAATTAATGGCATAATTATTATATCATAAAGAGTTCACATGTTGTACAAATACGCCAATAGTAGACTGCCACGTGTTAAGGTGGGGGAAGAAACGCAAGTCAGCTTGTCGTATTGAAACGAAATGGTTAGGCCAATGGGCAGTTTCCTTTTAGGGATTGGGCGCAACAATTGGGGAAAAGCCCCGCAGAAACTGCGAAATTTCAATTCCTTCCCCAAAATTCTTTCTAATTAAATTATCGTCAAATATTTCCACTTTTGTACCCCAACGAGTCAACGAAGGTCGATTTTTGGGGCAAAAAAATAAATAAAAATTTTAAAGTTTTACCCATTAAATTTTCACATTTACTTTTTTCTTTTTAAATTTCGAATAAAATATAAATTTTATTTTTGGTATTAAATCATTTTTAAAATACAATAAAATTATTATATTATTTCAAAAAAATATAAAATTTAATATAGTGTGAAAAAAATTAATGGAGAGATTTAAGTATATATGTAACACCCGCTCATCGCCAACGCGATGAACAGGAGTTACTATCGACAATTTCAAGAGACTCTGATACCCAATCATAAAATTAAAAATATTTCTAAAAACATCCAATAAAGTATTTCTATAAAAGTAAAACAGTACTTTACAAAAAAACTTAAAACGACTAAGGTAAATTCTTGACAACGGAAACATAATTACAGAACAGACCCAGACATGGATTCCCAGTAGTCTCTAGCCCGCTGGTCTCGTCCTCGGCTGACCTGCAGCATCTACATCTGGAAAGAAAAGTTATAATAATTCTGATGAGTAATTAGATTACTCAGTAAGTAGCTAGTTTATCATTCACAGGTTCATAACTAATCTTTCCAGGTGTTTTTACGTTTTATTCATCACTGACTCCTAGTTCTCTTACTAGGGTCATCTGTTCGTTAATGAGGTATCTCAGCTACCTCCAGCTAGGTTACTGGCTCTCTCTCGATATGCTTATCTAGAATTTTCGGACTCGTATGTAAGACTCGCTCTCGGTCAAATACGGCCCGTCTACTAATTGCTCTGGCGGCCTGTTTATCTCGTATACCAACGGTCAGGAGTACTCCTGCTCCCTGACTTAGCACACAGCGCGTTGGCCAGGAACTCCGCGGGAATTAGTAGACTATCATACTCATATAAATAAGCCATAGCTCATCCACCAATAAGCATATCTAGAGTCATAACCTTTCCATTAACATGCATAACATACTCACAGTTACTGCATGCTTCCATACATATATCATGATCAACACGTATAACATTCTGAAAATCATTTATATCACGCTTACATCACAGGCAAGCAGTCACAATATACGATAAACACTAAATATCA
>NW_019268524.1:2773173-2773527 GCF_002738365.1 Cucurbita moschata
CACTCGCAGCCTTCCCACGCGCCTCGCGTGTCCTTCACGCGCTCGTCTTCAACCTCTCCTCCCTGAAATTTTTCCCAATCTTTTCCTTTAATACCCGTTGTGTCCCGAAGCAAAAATTCCATCTCTATAGCTCGAATTTCGTTCTGATTTCTTCTACAACTTTATAGATCTTCTAACTACGGTTCTAACCAGCCTTATTTCATAACTTATTATGCAGTATAACTCAAGATATCGAGATTTAAAGGTTCGGTGATGTGGGTTTTTTTCGTTACCTTCGAATTACCGTCCGCTTCAGCTCGGGGCCGTATCCTTTCCTCAAAAGATTCCTCAGCAACAACCCCTCTTCCTTTACCC
>NW_019268524.1:2773659-2774839 GCF_002738365.1 Cucurbita moschata
AATCACCCTCTCATCCATCCCACGCCTCCAGCTACGCGTCCACCGCCCCTCAATCTCCTTTACAGCAGCTGCTTGACGCAGCTGCTTCATTTTCGTCGTTTTTTTTTTTTTAATTAATTAATTAATTTATTTATTATTATTATTATTATTAAACACACAACACATACACCCAAAATACATTTTATCATTATTTTGGGTTATTACAATTCTACCCTCCTTTTAAGAACTTTCGTCCTCGAAAGTTTACAATTCCCTAAACAAGTATGGATAATCTCGTTTAAATTCCTCTTCTCTTTCCCAAGTAACTTCATTAACTTGCTGATTCTTCCATAAAATTTTAACAAAGGGGATATCTCTGCTACGCAAAGATCTCACTTCCCGTGCTAAGATTTTCATGGGCTGCTCTTGGTAGCTTAAATCCTCCTTTAACTCCAAATCTTCATAACGAAGAATATGCCTAGGGTCTGCAACATACCTCCTCAGCATCGAAACATGAAAAACATTATGTACAGCATCCAACGCTGGTGGTAATGTCAATCTATAGGCTACTGGGCCAACTCTTTCGAGGATCTCAAAAGGTCCTATAAAACGTGGACTAAGCTTCCCCTTTCTGCCAAATCGCAAAACACCACGAACTGGTGCAATCTTCAGGAATACATGATCCCCCACCTCAAACTCTAGATCCTTCCTTCTGATATCTGCATAACTCTTCTGACGACTTTGGGCGGTCAAAATTCTCTTAATCTTCTGAATCGCCTCATTGGTCGTTCGTAGCAAATCTGGACCTAATAGCGGTTTACTACCTACCTCCTCCCAATAAATTGGAGTTCGACACCTCCGTCCATAAAGTGCTTCAAAAGGAGCCATCTGGATAGTTGCCTGATAACTATTATTATAGGCAAATTCCACCAAATATAGGTAGGTGTCCCAACTGCCAGCAAAATCAAGTACACATGCACGCAACATGTCCTCGAGAATTTGATTTAATCTCTCTGTCTGTCCATCAGTCTGAGGATGGAACGCTGTACTAAACTTCAGTTGTGTACCAAGAGCTTCCTGAAGACTCTTCCAGAATCGAGAAGTAAACCGCGTATCCCTATCTGACACCACAGAAACTGGTACACCATGCAACCTTACAATCTCCTTTAAATACAATTGTGCCCACTTGTCAACCGAATAT
>NW_019268524.1:2774849-2775290 GCF_002738365.1 Cucurbita moschata
TCTTAATCTTCTGAATCGCCTCATTGGTCGTTCGTAGCAAATCTGGACCTAATAGCGGTTTACTACCTACCTCCTCCCAATAAATTGGAGTTCGACACCTCCGTCCATAAAGTGCTTCAAAAGGAGCCATCTGGATAGTTGCCTGATAACTATTATTATAGGCAAATTCCACCAAATATAGGTAGGTGTCCCAACTGCCAGCAAAATCAAGTACACATGCACGCAACATGTCCTCGAGAATTTGATTTAATCTCTCTGTCTGTCCATCAGTCTGAGGATGGAACGCTGTACTAAACTTCAGTTGTGTACCAAGAGCTTCCTGAAGACTCTTCCAGAATCGAGAAGTAAACCGCGTATCCCTATCTGACACCACAGAAACTGGTACACCATGCAACCTTACAATCTCCTTTAAATACAATTGTGCCCACTTGTCAACCGAAT
>NW_019268524.1:2775412-2775596 GCF_002738365.1 Cucurbita moschata
TCTTCCCACTTCCACTGAGGCACATTTAAAGGTTGCAATAGTCCAGCTGGTTTCTGTCTAGGTGCCTTAACTTGTTGACAAGTTAAACACCTACTCACATATTTAGCAACATCTTTCTTCATCCCAGGCCACCAAAAGCATGTTTTCAAATCTTGATACATCTTTGTGGAACCTGGATGTACAG
>NW_019268524.1:2777015-2780195 GCF_002738365.1 Cucurbita moschata
CTTGGTTCTAGTTCAATACCAAAGTTGACTTCCCGCTCTGGTGGTAAACCAGGTAATTTATCAGGAAAAACATCCAGGAATTCATTCACTACAGGTACAGTTGATACATCTGAATCCACTCGTCCCACTTCTACCACACTAGCCAGGAATGCCACAGCACCATGACCAATCAGCTTCCTAGCCTTCAAAGCAGTAATTGTCTTGGGAACACTTCCCAGCTTTGTACCCTGAAACCGGAAGCTCTTTCCCATCGAGGGGTGAAAAACTATCTCCTTCTTATAACAATCAATACTAGCATGATGAGCAGACAGCCAATCCATGCCCAAAATAATATCGTAATCATACATATCTAGCACCATTAACAACACGTCTAATGTTTGGCCGGATACTTCTACTTTATTAAGTTTCACCTTTTCACGGGTCAACAACATGACTCCTGAAGGTGTAGAAACTATAATCTCATAACTTAAAGGCTCTACTTCAAGTCGGGCTTGACAGACAAACGATAATGATATAAAAGAATGCGTCGAGCCAGAATCGAATACAGTATAAGCAAAATAGCCAGATATGGGTAAAGTACCTGTCACCACCGTGCTGGCATCCCCCGCTGCCTTGCTTGTCGTGGCAAAGGCTTTACCTCGAGCCTGAGGATGTCCCCCGGCACTCAACTGACCCCCACCTCCACCTGGAACAGATCGCTCGGGGCGCATCATATTAGGGTTCTTTGCACTACGACATACTCTGGCGAGATGACCAGTCTTGCCACAGTTATAACATATCTTGTCTGCAGCATTACAAGAACCCGCATGAATTAACCCACACTTGCTACAACCTGCCCTCCCTTCACCGGAATAAGGTCGGCGATCAACTCGTTGTGGTACCGTCTGCTGTTGCGAACCCGTGGATATTTGAATAAATTTTCGTTTACCACTTGGCCGTACCTGACTGCTAGAACCCTGATTATTCCTCGGGGTGCTAGCATCTAACTTGACCGCAGCATTATAAGCCGTAACAAAATCTTGAGAAGCATGGGCAGACACGGATCCCTGTATTTCTTGCCTCAAACCCTGAATAAAGAGATTCGTCTTCTCTTCCTCAGTAGCAACCATAAGAGGAACAAATCTAGATAATCGTGTGAATTCCGCCTCATACTCCTCTACTGACCTATTACCCTGTTCCAATTGCATAAATGCTTTTCGGTTTCGCAATCTCGCTAGAGCAGGATAATACTTCTCACAAAACTCATGTCTAAAGGCCGCCCATGTGATTGGGGCTCCACCAGCCTCCATCTTCGGCTTCTTTGATTTCCACCAAAAATGGACTGGCCCCTCCAACAAATACGTAGCACACAACACTTTATGATTCTCTGGGCAGTTGTAGAATGTAAATTTTGTTTCAACACATTCCAACCATCATTCAGCTGCCTCCGGATCAGTCCCCTTTCCTCCAAAAGTTGGCGGGCCAAGTTTCATGAAATCTCGTATGTACTCACTCTCTTCTGTCATACATCGTCGGCCATAAGTTACTACCCGCGATGGTGCCTCTGTCACCACAGCTGTACCAGGTAGCTCTGTCAACCGTGTTGGAGGTATTACTGTCTGAACACCTACTCCTGGTGCTTCAGACACCAATGTCGTCTGGCCCGATCCAGGTACTGTTGGAGCCGCCTGGCTTCCAAGACCGACAAGGGCTGCCTGAACCGCTTGATCCACCCGGCTCTGCATTGCCTGATCTACTCGACTCTCAATCAATGATTGTAATGCTTCCAAAGTAATCACAATAGTCGGCTGATCTCTGGATGCCGACTGAACAGCAGGCTCCGGAACCGCCTCTGCTGGAGCAATTTCCTCTACAGGCTGCCCCTCATTTCCCAAGTCCACATTGGATGTACCAGGGTCTAAATTCTTAAATACGTCCATATCTGTCACATACATAATTAAGTGATCATCATCAATTCCTTTAAAATTTTCATACTCTTTTTTTTTTTTTTCCTACAACTTAATCATACATCACTTACCTAACCGAGGCGAGATACCGCAGAGCTGGACTAAAGGAAATCCATACTGTCTATTCTAGACTGTCTACAGAACCTATAACCTAGGCTCTGATACCAACTTGTAACACCCGCTCATCGCCAACGCGATGAACAGGAGTTACTATCGACAATTTCAAGAGACTCTGATACCCAATCATAAAATTAAAAATATTTCTAAAAACATCCAGTAAAGTATTTCTATAAAAGTAAAACAGTACTTTACAAAAAAACTTAAAACGACTAAGGTAAATTCTTGACAACGGAAACATAATTACAGAACAGACCCAGACATGGATTCCCAGTAGTCTCTAGCCCGCTGGTCTCGTCCTCGGCTGACCTGCAGCATCTACATCTGGAAAGAAAAGTTATAATAATTCTGATGAGTAATTAGATTACTCAGTAAGTAGCTAGTTTATCATTCACAGGTTCATAACTAATCTTTCCAGGTGTTTTTACGTTTTATTCATCACTGACTCCTAGTTCTCTTACTAGGGTCATCTGTTCGTTAATGAGGTATCTCAGCTACCTCCAGCTAGGTTACTGGCTCTCTCTCGATATGCTTATCTAGAATTTTCGGACTCGTATGTAAGACTCGCTCTCGGTCAAATACGGCCCGTCTACTAATTGCTCTGGCGGCCTGTTTATCTCGTATACCAACGGTCAGGAGTACTCCTGCTCCCTGACTTAGCACACAGCGCGTTGGCCAGGAACTCCGCGGGAATTAGTAGACTATCATACTCATATAAATAAGCCATAGCTCATCCACCAATAAGCATATCTAGAGTCATAACCTTTCCATTAACATGCATAACATACTCACAGTTACTGCATGCTTCCATACATATATCATGATCAACACGTATAACATTCTGAAAATCATTTATATCACGCTTACATCACAGGCAAGCAGTCACAATATACGATAAACACTAAATATCATCAAAGTTCATCATAACTTATTAAGCTCTTAATCAGGTAAACAACATACTCACATGTTGTAAAACAAGTTAAGAACGAGTTCAAAGGTCGATACGCTACTTACTTGATTTCGAACCCCTTTTTCCTCCTTGAATGTACGTTTAATAGTACTTCAACACAATTCCTTCCTATTAGACCTATATTTTATCAATTTCAACATAAATATA
>NW_019268524.1:2780205-2794261 GCF_002738365.1 Cucurbita moschata
GTTCTAACCAGCCTTATTTCATAACTTATTATGCAGTATAACTCAAGATATCGAGATTTAAAGGTTCGGTGATGTGGGTTTTTTTCGTTACCTTCGAATTACCGTCCGCTTCAGCTCGGGGCCGTATCCTTTCCTCAAAAGATTCCTCAGCAACAACCCCTCTTCCTTTACCCTCGATTGATGTCCAATTTTAAGCAACCAAAAACTCGAATTCTCCAAAATTTCCTCCTCTGTTTACTGGGTTTCTTTCCAACTCCATTCTTCGTTTTTCTTCCCTTTTTAAAGCCTAATCAGGCTCTAATACGCTTCCACCTCCCCTAATCACCCTCTCATCCATCCCACGCCTCCAGCTACGCGTCCACCGCCCCTCAATCTCCTTTACAGCAGCTGCTTGACGCAGCTGCTTCATTTTCGTCGTTTTTTTTTTTTTAATTAATTAATTAATTAATTTATTATTATTATTATTATTAAACACACAACACATACACCCAAAATACATTTTATCATTATTTTGGGTTATTACAATTTAATAGGGTATATTTTCAAAATGTTATTGAAAATACATCATATTCAATATGATATAAAGTGCGATAATTAAAAAGTTCGTTAAATTATATTTCAACCCCTCAACTTTCACAAAAATAATAATTTAGTCCATAAATTTTAGGTACTTATAATTTAGTCCCTAAAATGAAGTATTTAACTATTTTATTTCTATATTTGTAGCAATTTAATATTTGTTATTAAAATGTTGCCATTTTTTATTTTAACAATTTTGATTACAATTTTTTTATAATTTTATCCCTTAATAATATTTTTTTACGATATGATCTATGTTACAAAAATTTAAATTGCAGTGATTAAATTGTTATATATTAAAATTCAACGAATAAATCGTTAAAAAAAATAGTAATTATTCCGTTGTCCGTGACTCATCATCATTCATGTCGTGTCCCACTCGAATTGGGAGGTCAAAACATTTTTATACGAGTTCTAAGAAAGTATAAAGATTAAATATTATGAACAAAAAAAATTGTTATTTTAAGACGTGAATAAATATTTAAGACTATTTAAATATATATTTTTTAATAATTATTTTAAATTATTTTTGCTTGAAATATTCTCTCTTCCAGTGGTGTATGCAATTTTGTTGGTCACGGGCATCCAACCGAGACATTTATGAGGATATCAATATTAGCAATTAGTATGGTAATATTTTGATTCTATTGAATTAATTGCTTAATTAAAATTAGGCAGTACCATTTCATTGCATTTAAGCCTTTTGTTTGGTTCTTAATCTAAAGTGGAAAAACAAAACGATGAATTAATGTACGAGTTGAAATAAATTGGTATCGGTCAAACATTACATAAATAGAATAATGTCATCTATATAAGAGAAAAAACAACATACACTACAAGAGAAACTTACATGCCAGCATGATGTTTAGTGTTACAAACGCACTTTTTCGGTAGTCTGTAAAGCAATTGTGCAACACGGGCGGAGAGAGAATTTCGAAAGAGAGAGTTGAAAGCAACGTTATAAGCTGCTAAGCAAGGGACAACTCAGGTAGCGTATAACTTGGAGTATAATGAATTGACAACTATTCGCATTTCCCTATAATATTTTTTTAACCATTTTAGGTCTGATAGAAGTAGACATGATTTTGTCAAACGGTCGTACATACACAACATGAGCTGGGTTTGACATGACACGGCGTACGCCACAGGGAACAAGCCATGGACAAGCATGACCATCATACATGGCACACAGGCTCGATATAAGAAATGTAATATATAAACGGTTTTATGAACTATAAATAACTTACCTTTTTCAGTTTGATGAACATAGATTTATACGACCACCATTTTTGAATTAGGTCAAAAGATGACCATATTGAGCAGGATCACACAAATCGAGAAGCTGGACAGGTGCCCGTTATGAAACTGATCGAGAAACTTTGATTTTGACCAAGTTTTCGTTCTTTCTTCTGTTTAGTGGCTCAATTCCTTCCAAGATTTGGTATGTTCGAATTCGTGTCAAGCTATTTAGTCACCGGAACTTTGTTTTTTTATTGTATTTTGTGAGTGACGTCATCATCCCCTAACCAAATAAAGACAATTATAACGTATCTTTTTTATTTATACCTATTTATAGAAATTATGTTGGGTGAAATTAATTAAAAATTTATGACATTTGCTCTTTTAAAACAAACTCTCGTAAAATCAAACACTTTCCACTGATTTTTTATTTTTTAAAAGAGTCAATTAAATTATGATTGCCAAAAAATAAAAGAAAATTAATTAATTAGTTTAAAACTTTTAAATAATTATAGATTATAAAATAAAATAAAAAGATTCATACAAATTTTAGTTGGTGACAGCAATTTAATATTAAAAAATTTATATATTTTTATCTTTAAAAATTAAAATTATCAAATACTAATTTATTTAAATTACGGCTGATATAAATAATTCAGCCTAGCGTTTATTTTACTAATTCTTTTTTTTGGGCTTTGACCGCTTTATCGTACTTTAAAAATAATATTAATAAATAAATATCGGCATTGTCTTTATTTGTAGAGGTTCGAGAATGTAAAATTGTGAGCATTTTTGTTTTAATTCTCATATTCTTCAACTTATTTATCCAATGTTTATTTTAGAATATTGTCATTGAAGTGAGGGATGAGAATTTGTTTGATAATGATTTATTCGCTTACTTTTATTTTGAATATTCATTTTATGATAAGTTTTTTTTTTATTCTCTTTTATCCTCTATTTGGAACAAAATAATATTAAATAATATTTAAGAAAACTTTCAAATTACAAAATTCTAATTTTAATTTGATAAATGACATCCCATTATTATAGAATTATTGAAATTAAATTTTACATTTATAATTTCTTTGTTCGATAATACATTTTATGTTTCAGATTTTTTAATCGTATAATAAATTTATTATTTTAAATTATATGATTCAAATAATGAAAATTGTATCTTTTAATTTTAGCTTATTCGAATTTTAGCTTAGTCGAAGAAATGTAGTTCAAGTTATTTAGTTTTTGAACTTTTAAATTTATATTTATTTGATTCCTAAATTTTGAAAAGTTGTTTTTTGAATTATTATTTACGTTTCAAGATATTCCATAAAATAAGAAAATGTCTAATAGACCCTTGAAGTTTTAATGTTGTATCTAATAAATAATAGATAATTTGGTAGATACAAAATTAAATTCTACGTTTAGTATATCTATGAATTAAACCCACGACATTAGATGCTTTTTAAAATTCATGAATCAAACAAACACAAACGATCAATTTTATAAATTACATGGTATAATGAAATAATAATCATACAAAATTTAAAACATAAAATATGTTAATAGACTAATAACTAATAACATGGTTCAAATTAACAAAAAATTCAGAAGTTGCTACCGAATAAATATTAAAAACAATTCTAATTTTTATTAGTTAATTTATTTTCGAATTTACTTTTCAGTTACTAAGCGCCGTTTATTTTTAAAATAACATTCTATTTTAAGATCAAAATTTTGAATTATTTGTTAGCGAGATTAGATACCGGTTATATACATTCAAATGAAGTATGGCCCAATAAAGCCCACCAAGAAGTCGAAGTCCATGTATTGGGCCACAAACAAGCATAGCTCAATAAGTAAATTAAATTATTAATTAGGAAAAAAACATTTTTCAATTCGTACGATTACTAATGGCAACCAGGATGCCCATTCAAATTTCGAAACATCGTTATAATAGTAACAATAAGGGAAATTTGTGAAATTTGATTAAACTACAAGGACAAAATAAAATAAAAAAATTAAAAATCATGACGCTAAATAGAAATCAATCCAACTTTGGGTGTACTAATTACAATTATGAAACGGCTCTGTCAGTTTTGTCAGTTGTGTGCGCAAGTCGAACCAACATAAGAACTCTCATTACAGCCAAATAATTTAGGTTTGATAATTATTTAAAATATGTTTGTCTATTTAAAAAAAAAACTACTACGTGGATAAACTTATTAATTTGCCAAATCCAATCTAATTTTTTAAATAAAAAAAATCCAATCGAATTGAGATCAATCTAATAGGCAAAAACAAAGAATACTATATCAATCTAATGGGCAAAAACAAAGAATAAAAAAAAAAACTAATTTCGGTTAGATCGTATCAAGGAGCCAACAAAAGGATAACCCGATGAACTTGATGAACGAACTTGGTCGATCGAATTGAGATTAGGGCATCAAAATCCAATCATGCCCATATGTAAACAGAGACTGATCCTTCTTTCTATAGTCCATCCTTCCATCACTCTCTCTCGATTATCGAAACAAACTATTCTCACTTCAAACCTGTTGAAGCATTCATTGTTTGCTTTCACTTCATCAAAAATATTTTCTTCTCTGAGCTTGGGATGGTTCTAAGCAAGTCATAGGTTGAGTTATTCACTAAACAACTATTTTGTTGGGCAATCAAACAGGGGCTTACCTATTGGACATCCACACAAATGCAACAAATGCAGTTTACTTCACACCATGGCATGGCAGCCACATTGAATAAGGTTAGGGTTCTAAAATACGGTGATGAGCTGCAAATGAGCGCCTAGGTACACCCAAGTTCTCTGCCTCCACCCACTTCCTTGACAAGAAAAGGCACAACAACTATAACGACAAGCTACCACATCCCACGGGCAATTGACAAAGATTATTCAGTTAGGGCAATTATCTGTCTTGAAGAGTCTCACAAACAATGTCCTCTTTCAGAACATATAATTCTGTAGAATTGTATGATTATGAACTGTGTATTTGTAGTCTCTCTACTAGGGTAAGCTAGGAAATTCTGATAATTGTCCATTGTCAATGAAGGTCAGTTATGAATTGTATATTTGAGCCATACATATTTATGAATTGGCTCTACCAAACCTAATCAAGCTACACGAACTTCGGGCCCAATTTTTGTTCCTCAGTCTTCTATCCTCCTTCCAATTCCCCCATTGTATAATCAATGGTTGAAGTAACAAAATCGATTAAATAAAGAGCGAGACGGACTTAGGCAGAAATATTCTATCTATAAGAAAATATTTGATCAGATTGCTATAATAAACCCAAACGTTACTGAAGGCAAGGGGTAAATGAGATGGTGGAAAATATGAACTAGCAACGTTTCAAGAATCTAAAGGCGAATACTGACAACAATTATAACTTCATTAAGGAGTGGAAAATCGTGATATGTTTCCATAAATCCATGAATATGTGGATAAAATGCTAATCCACAGACATGACCCCTGCCAGTAAATTCATTCTACCCCGAACTACTTCAAACTTTAGTGTAGAAATGATTCAACAAAAATATCAGATGAACTAAATTTCAGTTGCGCAAATATAATAATAGGTCCTTAAAAACACTTAGGTCCGCAATCTTAACAAATTCGAAGTAAATGAGCATTAAAGTTATAAATCGAAAGCACCTCAGAACCCTAGCTTGGTGCGACGCCAGTGCCTGCGCTTTGCGTTGTATCTGAAAAACAATCGACAGTAGAACGCCAGAATGTAAGACTCAAAATCAGATCTCAGACTTGAAAAAATGGCGATTCAAATGGCGTAGGCTTAACACCTGATAGTATTGTCGGTTCTCAGACGGATCCAGTGCGGGATAGGCCTGTTCTGCCTCATCTTCTTCGCGAGCTTCTTCTTGATTCTGAAAGTCTTGTGAGACGGCTGCGAATTGAAAGAGATGAGAAAATCGAATCACAAACTCTCACAGTTTCAATCATTAAATGGAGAAGGACGAACAACAATAGGATAACGGAAACAAGAAGTTCAGACTTGAGAGAATTGAATGACAGTACGTACCATCTTCGAGTCCGGTGTTCCGCGGCGAACTTGGAAGCAAACGGCGGTCTAACGAAAACCCTATCAGTGTCGAACAAGTTTTTATATGCTACACCGAAAAGGACAATCGAGATATGCCCGCGGGCAGCCCAACCGAGATTCTAACCTCGTAAATGGGCTTGCAGTTGAGCCCAAACTTTTCCCACTCTTACAAGTTAATTGGGCCAACATTTGAAACTCATGGCCCACGAGGTAGAGCCAAGCCCATCAGTTATTATTATTATTTTTTTTTTTTTTAGAAATATTGGTTGAATCAAATGATTTGTCCTTATGTTAAGTGTGTGTCAATATATATATACACACACATGCACAATGTTAGTTACATCACGCTTCAAAGATACCGTAATAGCTCAAGCCCCCTGCTAGTAGTTATTATTCACTTTGACCCATTACGTATGGTCGTCAGCCTCACGGTTTTAAAACGCGTCTACTAAGGAAAGGCTTTTGCACCCTTAGTTTTATTTCCTTCTCCAACCGATGTGAGATCTTACAATCCACCCCTTTGGGACCAGCATCCTTGCTGGCAACTCTGTTACCATTTGTAGCAGCTCAAGCGCACCGCTAGAAAATATTGTCCATTTTGGCCCGTAACGTATAGCTGACAACCTTAAATATTCTCTGTTTTAAAACATGTCTACTAGGTAGAGACTTTCACACTCTTATAAGAAGACCTTTGTTTCCTTCTACAACTAATGTAAGATCTCACATATACGTTCGACGTGTTTAGTAGCATTAACATTGTGCATAGCTCCACACATTAAAACTAGCTCACTAATTATGAATTTACTTGCTATTTGATTTCGGGTTAGAAATGTTTTTGCCAAAATGCTCAAATTTAACTCGTATACCGCATTTGAATTGAGTTCAAAAGGTAAGAACGCTTCAAAGCCGATCTAGAAATGCAACTATAACGACACCGTTTGACGAAAAATAACCCGAAACAAGTTCAATACGAAATATCTTATCAACTATCTAGTTGAACAGATAAATTATTTTACTCTAATGAAGATAATCTTCTCGTGATTGAATATTCTCACGAACATGTAGCGACACAAAAAAAATATATTTATAATCTTAAACACGACACTCAAAATCACATGAAACGTGTTAAATAATACCCAAAAAAAAAAACTTTATATCAAAATTTAATAAAAAAATAAACATATTTGGTACAAGTTCAAGACATGTGAACAGATTTTTTTGGTCTTTTTTTAGTGAATTTTGAAACTTGAACTTACCCATTTCAGCAAAGCCAAAACGCCCAACAACCAACTGGCTGTGGCTATTGGACAAGGCCAAAAAAGAAGAGATGATTGATTTTTAAACACACTCGTGAGACCCACTTGACATCAAATTGCTTGCCAGAAAGGCGTCACAAAAATGGCTCCGCGATTGCCGTTTTGTCAGCAACGACCAAATATAAAACCACCCATTATGTTCTCTGCCCACAACTATCAATTTTGTGCTCTGTTTTTCATTGAGGCATTTTCACAAACACCTTGTGAGCAACAAAAGTTCCGCCATGGCCAGACCTCAAAGGCAATATCGTGGCGTAAGACAAAGGCATTGGGGCTCTTGGGTCTCTGAAATTCGTCATCCTTCGTTGTCGGTCTCTCGTTTTTTACCTTGATTTTGGTGTTTTCTTTAAGCCAATGTAATGAAATTTAAGGCACTGTTTTTACAGGAAGACGAGGATTTGGCTTGGAACATTTGAAACGGCGGAGGATGCAGCTAGGGCTTATGATGAAGCGGCGAGATTAATGTGTGGACCAAACGCAAGAACGAATTTCCCGTACAATCCGAACACGATTCAGTCGTCGAATTCCAAGATCTTGTCGGCCAATTTGACTGCGAAATTGCATAGATGTTATATGGCTTCTTTGCAGATTAGTAACCAGGAGTTCAAAAGAGAACTTCCGCCGCCGTTTGCGGCGGCGTCTTATGCCGATGCGGCGAGATCGATGGTGGAGGAGAATCGACCAACGGCGGCCGAGGCGGCGGAGCCAGAGGAACTGAAATTGTTGGAAGATGATCACATTGAGCAAATGATTGAGGAGCTTCTTTATTATGGATCCATGGAGTTTTGTTTGTGAGACGAATTTTTTGAGGTTTATAACGTGTTAGCCGCCATGGATTCCATATATCAAATTTTAATTCTCTTTTTTTTTTTTAAATATATTTCCTAATTTTGTCCAAAAATATCTATTTTCATCATGTTTTTTTTTTATTATTATTTTTACTTTTATAAAATATGCATTTCAATTATTAAACTTTTTTAAATTATTATTTTAATTTTTTTTCTTTGTTGTAGCTTTATTTTTTTTTTTCCATGAGTTTACAATCATTAATAATTTGAATTTAAATATAAAATCAACAAGACATTAATCATTAATGTGATTATTATGGATAAAAGTTTTTATTTTATTGTAATATTAAATAATATATACAACAGGTGGATTGAAAACTTTTAAATTTATCTAAATAATTGATATTTTATTTATTGAGTATGGATTTATATTATAAATAATTATCAAGTGTTCTATTTTATTTCTTACTTTTATTTATTAATTATTCAACTTTAATTTTCATTATGCTATATTTGCAAGAAAAATAAAATAAAAATAATGTCGGCCCATTAGCGCTAGAATCAGCAACATAATCGGCCCAGCCCAACTATCGATTTTTTTTTTTTTTTTCAAACCATTACGATAATTTACCTATTTATTTGAGATCAGTCTTTCCTTCCTAACTTAAATATGTTGGATGATGGAAGTCCCACATTGACTAATTTAGGGTGTGATCATGGGTTTATAAATGAGGAATACTAACTCCATTGGTATAAGGCCTTTTGGGGAAGCACAAAGCAAAGCTACGAGAGCTTATACTCAAAGTGGACAATATCATACCATTGTGGAGAGTCGTGTTCGTCTAACATGGTATTATTATTATTATTATTTAAATATAACTTCTAAATTTTGTTGCAGGGTTTAAGATTAAATTATAATATACAAAATCACAATAATTCAATTGAAATTATTAAAAGACAATGGTCGTGTGTCACGTTGGCAAGGATTCATTTCCAAATCTCTGCAATTTCCACTTCTTCACTTTCCCCACCAATGTCCGCCGTCTTCCCTTCCTGCTTCCGCCCCTCCGACAATCGCCGCCGCCGCCGCTAATTTCCAGCTCCTCGAATCTCACCACCTGCATTTACCGCACCAATTCCACGTCTACTGGGACTTACGGCGAGCTCGTTTCTCCGCCTCACCGGAACCCCATTCCGGATTCTTCATCGCCGTCGTTGTCGACGGCGAGCCGATTCTCCTCGTCGGCGATATGATCAAAGAAGCCTACGCCAAGACCTGAACGGCGAAGCTTCATAACTCACAAACACTAATCCTGAAAAGGGAACACGTGATTGCGCACAATATCTACACCACGCAGGCGAAATTCGGCGGCCAAATCCGAGAAATCGAGATCGACGGCGGCGAATTAGGGCTGTCGTTTAGCGTCGACGGGAAATGTGTTGTGCAAATCAAGCGGCTGAACTGGAAATTCAGAGGAAACGAAAGAATCGAAGTGGCCGGAGTTCCGGTGGAGGTGTATTGGGATGTGTACAATTGGGGTTTCGATTTGGGGAAAGAAAACAGAGGAAATGCATGTTGAGGATTATTGGGATTGGGAGTGTCCCACATTGGTTAATTTAGTGGAAGATCATGGGTTTATAAGTGAGGAATACTATCTCCATTGGTACGAGGCCTTTTGGGGAAGCCAAAGCCATGAGAGCTTATGCTCAAAGTGGACAATATCATACCATTGTGGAGAGTCGAAGGGGAAGATGAACAGAGGAACAGACAGCAGAATTGGAACCTAGGATTGAACGAATTGGTTGGTTCTGTTTCGGTATCAACGTGTCGCTCGGACATATTTCAATTTTAGGAAATTCTCAAATTTATTTTTGTCGGAACTTTTCATGAAAAATTCGAGAGATAGAACAGAAATTTGAATGATGCATCGCGTAGCTGTGCGAACCATCGAATTATCATGAATCATCATAGCAACGGGCAGAGCCCACGTCGACCTTTTTTCTCTAGAATTACTATGGCTATCCAAGTAGCAAATACCATTTTTTTTCTCCATATTTTATATTATTTTTTAAAAAATATTCATTTAAAAATATTTTATCGAATAATTTTCATTTATATTCAGAAGTCTCCGACCTCGTCAGAGAGAAATCTCTCCCGACTTCCTCCGCACCCATTTTTAAATAAACTAAAAAATTGGTTTTGACAACCAGGCTGCCGGCCACCCAAAACCAACCTAGAAAATTGTTATTCATGGGTAATAACCTTAAACTTTAATTAAAATATTTGAGAAAATTACCGGTATGGATGGTTTCAAGTCAAATTATATATATAAATGACCACAATTACGACTCTTAATATAATATAATCATATATTAATTAAAGCATTAATTTTCTCTTACCTAATGTACCGTTAGGTTTGAATTGCAACAATTACAGCTCAGTTGAAATAACCAACTGCCAAATCAACTTATTATCACATGAGTTTTACCACCAAAAATAAAAAATAAAAATATATATATTTCATTTATAAACCAATTATATATACATATATTTACTATAATAACTAATTTTATTTATTCCATAAATAAAATTTGACTTTTATTACAAATAAAAATTTAAAAACTAGTTCAGGTTTATTATTTAATCAAAATTATCTAAATTGAAAGCCACAATTCAACTCACGAACACTGACAACCTAGACCCAATTCAACTCACGAACACTCACGAACACTGACAACCTAGACTCAATTCAACTCATGAACACTCACTTACACTGACAACCTAGACCTAATTCAACTCATGAACACTCGTGAACACTGACAACCTACCATCAAACATGGTCCATAAGGAAACGTCGAATCAAAATACCCATTTCCATTAAACTCTTCTTCTTCCAACTTCTAAATCAAAAGCCCTTTTGTAATTCAACAATATATTATCCCTTTTGTAATTCAACAATATATTATCACACAATCAAATCACTACACATACACAACGCCATTATGAACACAAATTTCTTTTCTTTTCTTTGTTTAATTGTTTGTTTTAGATTAGTAGAAGCAGAAGACCAACAGAGAGGCAAAATGATGATAACCATGCTATTTTGCCTGTCTTCTGTTGTTGATTATACTCTTAAAATGCCCTATAATAAGAAACACTTACTGTTACAGCTTCAGAGTCAGAGGTGCCGGTGTCGAAGAATTGATCACCGTCGACGATGCTGGGAGGCATCGTTTCTGTCTATTTACTTTAACGGTTGTAGTCGAAGGTTTCGAAGGGTTCGTAGAAGACGAAGCATTATTACACCCATTTGACTGGATTTTCAGTTTCTTCTTTATACCTTCGTTGAACTTCTCTCCCGATCTTACTTGCCGAACTTTCGATTCGTTCAAACTCGCTGGAAGAACACAGTTGCAGAAAAGACCTGGAAATACAAAAACACATCGAACCAATGTCACCAATTGTTGTAAGTTTCAATCTCAGTAGAATGAACAACATGAAACGCTCGTAACGTTGTCACTTTGTTAATTATTGGATCGAGCTCATGAGCTATGCCATACTCTAAATTATGCAGGAGAAGCCAAGATTTTCATAAGATCAGGCATAGAATCACAGTGGTTATATTATTATGGGCAGTTTGTTTGTAAACTAGCTATCGTCCTCGATGAAACATTAACTACAAGCAAGATGCTAGGTGATCAAAATTTAAGCATAAGAATCGATCTTACCGAGTCGAGCAAGTCGGTTGACCCAGCTAGGGATTGGTTTTCCGACCAACTTTACACATGCGTCGTTGCAAAAGTGGTTGCAATTTTTGGTTATGAGATGATAAGTGTTCCCAGAGTACTCTTCAGCTAGTTTCTCCATGAACGAGCGGACATCTTTCGGACCGAGATTCGTTCTTCCGATGCAAATCGATTTCCTAAATGTAAAACCAGGACATTGCCTTGGTTCTACCTCAAATATCCCTGAAGTTGCATGGTCATGAGCTCCAAATGCATATTCAACTCCATGAACTGCAAAAAGATCCATCCCAGTTCAGAGTTTTTAATTTTGAACAGCTTGTTCTTGATAGAATAAATTAAACAATCAAACTCCATTGGAAACATTGACTGTTCAAATCATAAAAAAAAAACTCTGAAAAGGTCGAACACAAATGAAACTGATTATGGTCACTAGAAAATCATGAAAACAATTGGAAATATGAAGAAACTGAGTTTTTCCAAACATCAATTCATCAATATCTCAGCCAAATCAATCTATAGCCATTACAGAACGATATTTCCTCAAACTAAACAGTAAACTCACAACCAAACCAAAAGAATCTAACAGAACCGTCATAAAACCTCGCTATGTTCCTCAAATTTCTCAAGAATCACGAATTTCATCTAAAAACAGAGCGAGTTAAACCTCAGATCTGAAGGAAAACGCAACGAAGAATCAAGAAAAATGAAGAACGCACTTCAGAAATCCCTCAGTCTAAACTAAAAAACATCTGAAAGAAACCAAAAATCCTCATCGTTGCCGTTCAACAACAACATACCAAAAAGTGAAGAAGAAGAAGAAGAAAAACGCCATAAATTGTCTAACCTTGAACACCGGAATGGTAAACCCCTAGACCGAACCAATACGCGTAGCCATTGATCGGCGTTAGATCATAAACATTCAAATGAACCGGCACCGTTCCACTCTTCTTCTTCTTCGACATCAAGGCCATTCTACGCAACATTTCCACCATACTCACCGCTTCTTTACTCCGCCTCCTCCTCTAAGTCTCTGAAATCAAAATCACACAAAACCGTAAGATTCAAACCAGAGGAATTTAGTTAAAGAGAATCAAAATTAAGAAACCGTAAAGGAAAAAATTAGGAGGAAAATTATTCGTTACCAACAAAAAAACAGAACGAACTGGAAAATCAATCGTCAGTAAATCCAGAGAATAACAGGGTTCGTCCGTTGGGCTTCGGGACGAAGAATTATCGAGCAACGGGCCTCAGATTTATCGGCAGCCGAAACAATTCTCTCACGCCGATCTTTTCGTCATCCTCGTTCTTCTCCAAATTTTTTTCCCCTTTTTTTTTATAACACATTTAATTTATTTTTTAAAAAATTTCATTGTTTTTTATTTATTTATGAGAATTGAGATTATTTTGTGGAGGACGGACAGATGGCCCCCAACTCATCCAGAACTGAATGCTAAACTCTCAATTTCACCTCTCAATTAATAATAGAAAAACTAATTATTAATTATCCATATTTTTTTTTTTATTGTTTTTCTAAATTTATTGTTTTTGTTCATTTTTTTTTATTATAAATTTATATACTTGCAAAAAAAGAAAAAAAGAAGTTGTTAATTATTGAAATAATTACAATAATTACTGCTTTATGATTATTGTTCTTTTGTCCTTGCATATAATTTTTTTTAATTATCACCTCACTTTCTCGAGATCGGGTGAGAGGTCGTAAAATTGACAATAGACATCATTGAAATAATGCGTAATAATTCGCTGATCGAGTGCTCTTGCGTCGAAGATGAATGGAACCGAGCGATTTACTGAAGCTACGAGATGTAAAAGTGCACTTATAAGAGAGCGTTACGATCAAGAGAGAAACACCCATACGAACAGACAACACGAGGTTTGTAATAGTCAACGTTGAAGGAGCATGTAATAATTCGCTAATGAAGTGCTCTTGCATCGAGGATGAACGGAACCAAGTGGTTTATTAAAGCTACGAGATGTAAAAATGCACTGATAAGAGAGCGTCACGCTCAAGAGAGAAACACCCAAATGAACAGACAACACAAGGTTTGCAATAGCCATCGTTGAAGGAGCACGTAATAATTCGCTAATGAAGTGCTCTTGCGTCGAAGATGAATAGAACCAAGCGATTTACTAAAGCTACGAGATGTAAAAATGTACTTATAAGAGAGCGTTATGCTCAAAAGAGAAACACTCACACGAACAGTGATAGATGAAGCAGAAGCAAGAAGGTCGAGTTCGCTAATGCGCAAAAAAAAAAAAAAAAAAAAAAAAAAAAAAAAAAAAAAAAAAAAAAAAA
>NW_019268524.1:2795133-2849150 GCF_002738365.1 Cucurbita moschata
AAAAAAAAAAAAAAAAAAAAAAAAAAAAAAAAAAAAAAAAAAAAAAAAAAACCTTTAGCCCCTATCCACGAGGAGTGAGTCAAGGTCCGAGATCAGGTCGAAAAGACGTTATCAATGGACAATAATTGAATATTCCTATACTGCCCTTTATTTGTCGAATTAATATATTCTTAGGAATAAAGTGAATGAAGATATTTTAAGTGGAATAGATAGAGCTACAGAAAATTGCACACTTTTTCTTACCCATTCTACGGAACAAAGGTTTTATTTTTTAATTATCTAATATATTTGGGAAAAAAAATAATTTTTTTTTTCCAAACAATTTTTTCTTTATAACTTTTATAGAGTTGTCTTCTTGTTTTATTTATAAAAAATATTCATTTCGTCCCCCATAGCATACGGGTTTTAATACTATGAGGCTGACCACGTACATAACGATATAAAATAGACCATATTTGTTAGTGGTGGGCTTTGACTATTATAAATGGTATCAGAGCCAGACATCAGGTAGTGTGCCAGCGAGGACGTTAGGTCGAGTGTGGAACCCAATGAAAGCAGAGCCAGACTGAGCGGTGTGCGAGCGAGGACGTTAGATCGGGTGTGGAAACCGAGCGAGGACGCTGGCCCTAAAGAATGGGTTGTGAAATCCCACATTGGTTAACCTCTTCCTAGCATACTATCGATGTTCTTATTTGAATCTTTAGTTCATCTTCATATTTTTATCGTCTATTCAATGATGTATGAAATTGTCAATCCATCTTTCGTGTCAATATCCAACATTTTTCAGTGCACTAACGTGTATGTAAGAATGTGTCGGGATTGTGAAGTTAAATTAAATGAGAACACGACATGTCACGTGGCACGAAATTTTTCTATGGCCATGCACCCATTTTCATACTTGATCTTCATGCTTGGTTGTTGGGTAGCATGCTCTATTCATCTCCTCGCACTTCAATATTTTCACACCAACAAAATTCCCCTTTTCAATCCTTATTTGTCTCACTTATCCATCCCCTCATAATTATAATTATTATTATAAACATTGTAAATAAATAAATAAATAACTATTGGAATAATAGGGTATTGGGCTGCACATTGCTAATATGGGCCGGCCCACATCCAGGTTCAAATGTCCAAAGGCCCAATTTTGTATTTGGGCCGTTAATTTAAAAGATGGAGAAATTGGGCCGTATGGCCGAAATAAAAGCCCAATTTTGACAAACATCCAAAATGCAAAAGCATCTTTAATACTTTCCCGTTATTTCGTACGGCTCATATAGCGTGACAAGGCTATTTTGGGAAGAGAGATAATGTATGAATCATATTTCAAATTTCTTTCTATTTAAAATTTTAATATAAATTAATTTTAAAATTATTATCTAATATATATATAAATTTTATTTCTTTTTACCTATTTAAATTTCTAGATTTTATGTGTGTGTATATATATTATTTATTTTTAATTAATTGCGATGGAGAAATATTAGCATTAAATTTATGAGAACCTATATATATTGACACAAGTAAGCGATGGATCATCTGGTGGGCCATCGGTGACATGTCTACGTGGTCCATCGAGATTTGATGGACAAAGAACAAAATGAATGACTACTATAGAGATTTTTATGAACCTCATAACGATTTTGGTGGTAAGAGCATATTACCCTGGGATTACAAACCCTAATTCGGGGGTCATAGTCTTAATTTTTGGGGACGGGGTATCTTCCAGTATATAGAAGACAAGACAAAGATACTGGTCTCACAAACATAAAACTCGGTAAACTTTTAGCTCATATTATGTATTTTTCATTTTTTATTTAAAAAAGAAGTTTAGTCCATATTTTACTGATTTTAAATTTTATTGTCTTTATGTATTTATATGAATGAAAATAAAATAAAATAAAAGACTAAATTTGTTTTATTGTCTTTTAAATTTTGGTTTTACTTTTATATCACATTGCTTTAAGTAGTTTTTTCTAAGACATTATTTTAAATTACAATTTTAATTACAAAGACTAAATTTAATTTATTTATCCAATGCGAAATTGATCTCTTCATTTTCTCTGCTCAACTCAAGCGGTGGAAGGCACCGTGATTTTAAACAATCGCCCATTGCTTCTGCAGTTCATCGATCAGCTCCGGCAGCTGTTTCTCCGGCAAGATCACCGTTACCGTCCGGTCACCGCCGGGTCTACCGTCGCAACGTGGAGGCCCTGGAAGCACCAAGACGACGCCGTTTTCACCGACTCCCCCAATTTCATAATTCACATGAACTGGCCTCTGTCCTTCCAATTCCAAGCCGTAGAGATTCGCTTCTTCCAAATCAACGAACGTCAATCTTGCGCCGTACGCTATGAAGTCAGAATCCTCCCTTTCTTTCTCCACCAATTCCTTGATTTCTTCGCCCTCGTCGATTTTCTTCTTCACAATCAGCTCCGCCAACGCACCTTCCTCCGCTCCGGCGACCGGAAAATCGGCCTCGATGGCGCTCATCACCATTCCATTTATCGGAATCTGACCCTCTCTATCAGGACATTTAGTCGAATAGATCGAAATCGTCTTCGAATCCGAGTCCTCAAGCCGTATTTTCGACAGACATTTCCAGAAAATCGCAGCAATAGCTTCAAAACTGGAGTAGTTCGCCGATCGATTCCGGTCGACGACGCTCAATATTCGTACCAGTTTCTCTTCCGTGATTCGAAACGACCGCTTCGCCATTTTGCAGTCGTTTGAAGCGATCCAAAGGTCTCCAGTCGAGTCCAGCCGCTTGATCGGCGATGTAGATCGTCCAGTTGAGCCGGACGGCCGAATGAGGTCCGCCGCAGTCGCCGGCAGTGGGCGGAGTCGTTCGACCGGGCGGTTTTTCATGACGTGGCCCCATGCGTTGATGAAGGTGGAGGCGGAGAAAATATCGCCGAGGACGTGAGCCCAACTGAGGCCGACGGAGAGTCCGCCGCACCTGAACCGAGTCAGCTGCACGCAGCCGAAATGGTTTTTAAAATTTTTTATTTTATAATAAAAAACTACATTTAAATATTTATTTATTAAAAAATTATCAATTAGATTATTTATTATTTTCATTAATAGTATTTTTCTTTTGTTTAACGGAGGTTGGACGGATGAGTCATTCCGTCAACTATTAATATTTTAATAATTTACTTTATTCTTTTAAAGTCCATTTATATCACGTGAGATTTCAACAACTCTAAATGATAGGTTGAGAAATTGCGCAAACCTCATAAATAATAATAAAAATATTAAATAATAAATAAGTCAATGGCAAATATTTCATGGTTCATATAGTTCATCACATTCATAATTAATCGTTCCATTTCCAAATTTATCTTATTAATTAAAATAACTTAAATATAATTAACTCTATAATACCTTTTGTCATCAAGCAATGGATTAAAGTATGTGTGCTTTTATTATTTAGTTAATTAATTTTATTTATATTTAATTCAGTTTTCAAAAAAAAAAAAAAAAATCTTACCATAAAAAACAAATTTAATAACCTTTCAATTATTTAGGAAAATTATCATTATTTTTCTTTCATAACCTTTTCTTTTTAATTAAATTATTTTTAGATAATAATAATAATTTTATTTATTTATTTATTTATTTTTGTCAAGGCAGTTACGGAAACCAACACACAAGACGGACGCACCTGGATGAACACGAGAGGGGAGAATCCAAGATCTGGCCCGATCGCACGACTGTAAACCAAATCTCCATCGCGGTGCGAAATCTTGTCGTCGTCGATCGAAAGCCACTCGTCGATCGTTTTTTCGCACTCCACTTCAACGATTCTCACTCCGCTATCATTACACTTGATAAACGGCCGATCGCGATCTTCGATCCTCCTCCGAATCCTCCCCGAAACGACATAGTATATCTCCAGCAACGGAAACATAGGTTTCTTTAGGTCATAAATCGTCAAATTTCTCACCTCTTCGCTCGGCCTGAAGAAATAAACGCCGCGAATGTAATGAAGTTTCATCGCAAGATCGATCGCCGAAAGTTCATGGACCTTATTCTCGCCGGTCGCCTTCGCCGGAACCACGGACGAAAATTTCACTTCGGAAATTAGTTCGTTTCCGCTGCCGTCCATGAATCTCGCCGCCTGACGAAGAATAGAGAGAAATCGGAACCTTCGAGCGGTTTTCTGATGAAATAGCGCGTAGAAGTGAGAGAAGTTTGGAGGAGGAGGAGTTGAATTTATGGAAGACTGGAGAATGGCAGAGGCTTTTGTTGTGGTGAAGAAGATTCGCACGCATCCTTGCAGTTGGGAGAAGCCATTAATGAGAGCTTTTAATATGAACAAAGCAATTTGAAATGGATAGGGAAACTATTAAATGGAAAGATGAGGAAGTTTATTGATTGAAAACACGGCTTACCTAGAGACGCATATCCGTTTTTAAGTTTAAATTACATTCTCATAAAGAAAACAGCGGAATTCAAACCTACCATTGCCTTTACACTAAAAAAATCATAAAGAAAAAAAAAAAAACTTATTTATTTATTTATTTAAAATATAATAATATTAATTAAAATTTGAAAGTTTAAATATATTTTTTAAATAAACTATTGTCCAGGGTTTTTTTTTTTTTTTTTTTAATTTTAAAATTTTAAAAATATTTTGGTGATAAATTCAAATTTTATTTATAGTTTTATTAATTTAGCTAGTTAATAATTTTTTTAAAAAGCTAAATTAATAAATAAAAACTTTCTACTTCATTTTAAAAATATATATATATGAACTAAGAGGCATCAATCATACAATATATTTCAATAAAGATGCGAAGAAAATAGGGTTGAAATTATCAAAAACACATTTCAATTCATGCAACAGAATAACGAACCTTCATTTTATAAATTTTGGGTGGATTATAATTTAGAGTTGTTGTATTTCATTAATCTATTTTAAGACATTTTAATTACTTTACTTACATTTACATCATGGTTAATTATGACCATAAAATATAAATGTTACAACTTTTGGAATGACTTATTCTGAGTTTATATAAAGCCATGTATGTTGTATTTGTGAGTAACTTGGAAAATATAATAAAATGAGCGTTTGTGCTTTTCTTTACCAAGTTTGTTTGCAATTTTATGTAATTTAAGTTGCATGTAAAATCATTCAAGCTAAACATGATCAATCTTGCTTGTGCAGTGATTCGAATCTCAAACAAGTGTTCTTACGTTGAGATATTTGATTAATAAGAATCATTCAAACTAGACATGATCGATCTTATTTGTTGAATGATTCAAATCTTAAACAATGTTATTGACTTGAGATATTTGATAAAAAATAATCTGAATTCTCTTGTAGTGATTTCCACATATCAATATATCTTATATACTCTTACCCATAGTTTTGAATGAAAACCGTTACTATTTATTTCAAAAATATCATTAACTTCAAAAATTAATGGTAAGAGTACTTTTTTATCAAAATGGAAAGTTACACAGTAAGAACATTTATTTATTTATTTTAGTTTAAGGGTAGTATTAAAATTTTTGAAATTTTATTAATATTCTTTAAACAATTTATTACATTTTTGAAACATATTATTTTATTTTATTTCACGATACTCATGTTCAAAATCTAATATTTTCACATTTATTTTGTTAAAAAAAAAAAAACTTAATATTTGAGATTGAAACAAACCTCTACCGTATTGAATTAATTGAACGAATTAAATTCCTCACAAACTCATACGGCGGTAAAAATTGAATGCTATGATCATTAATTCAATTTTAAAATGTACTTTAAAATAAATAAATAATAATAATAAAAGAAAATAAAATATTTAATAATAATAATAAAAAAAAGAGAATAAAATATTTATAGTTTTGAGTTTTTCATTAAATAGGAAAAAGGGAAAAGGCACGAGCTCAACGGTTTATAAACTTTTTTCCAGGCAATACTCTTAAAAAAACATTTTTTTAATAGTAATTATATTATATTTTAATATTTTGTAATTAAAAATATATTTATTGCTTATAAATTAAATTAATAGTTAATAAAAAAATAAAAAATAAAAATATATAAATGAAACCGACATAAATATACAATGATATAGTCAAGAGAGGTTAAGAAGTAGGTCACCTTTCGTAATTGTGCCTGTTGGAAAGTGGACGAAATTAAGGGCATTCAAGATGAGATAAGTACATATTTTTAAATTCAAATATTAAAAAAAAAAAAGAAAATTAATTTGTTGTATTTTATTTATTTTTTAAATAATATCCTTTCAAAATTTATATATTTTTTTTTTTTTTAATTTGTTGTCATTAAAATGGTTAACAAAAAGTCAGGACAATGATTTTAAACAATGTGACAATAACTAGAATAATTGTCAATATTAATTATGAATAAACTATGTTTAGTTACCGATTTTGTTGGTCTAACGATCTAATAAATTTATATTTTAATAATAATTTTAAAACGTTTATTTAATGTTAAGGTGAAAACGAAGTATTTTGGTGGCATAATTATATTTTACAAATATAGAGCCAAATGTGATAATTTTTAAAAATAAAATAAAAATATACTCATTTTAGTTCTTAATTTTTATTAAATAAAATAAAATATTTTATTTTGTAAATACTGATTTTATTGCTAGTTTATTTAATGTACACGTGGAGACGGTAGCTTGTAAAAAATAAATGTTGAAAAGTATGGACTTTTATAAACCAAATTATTGGACCTATGATTTTATGACACCTCTTACTAAAAGGATGAAAGTTATATAATTATTGTTTGGAGTAGAGGAGGCCATACAATAAAGTGCATCTATTTCACTAAAATAAATTTGATTTAATTTAATTTAATTTAATTTAATTTAATTTACTTATTTTCGTACATCGGAATGAAAGAGAGAGTAGAGATAGATTAGGGCTCATGAAAATTATATTTTTCATCTCTACCTACTCCCCTCTATTTTATATTTATTTATTTAAGTGGATAAGTAATATTGAAATTTGAGTTTTTTTTACGAATTAAATTAAACACTATAAATATTATAAAATAAATACTTTTTTATATAAAAAATATATTAAGAATTGAGAGAGAAGTTCTCGTAAAGAATAGTGATTTTGTAAAAATAAATGAAGAATTTTGTAGAAATAGAAATAAAAATAAAAACACGAGGTGGGATCAAGAAAACTTCCTTGTTTCCGTCTTGGCTCGTGGACATCTCTAATGATATGAACCAAGAGACATCAATCATACAATATACTTCAATAAAGAGACGAAGAAATTAATGTTTAAATTATTAAAAGATATTTCAATTCATGGCACATTAAAAATGAAGTTCATGATATAAATTTTGGGTGAATTGAGTAATTTAGAGTTATTTTATTTCATTAATGTATTTTAGCTAATAGCTAAGTTTGTTTGCAATTTTATGTAGTTTAAGTTGCATGTAGAATTATTCAAACTCGACATGATCAATCTTGTTTGTGGAGTGATTCGAATCTCAAGCAAGTGTTATTGCCTTGAGATATTTGATCAACAAAAATCATTTAAGCTAGACATGATCGATCTTACTTGTGAGTGATTCGAATCTAAAACAAGGTTTTTGCCCTAAGATATTCGATCAACAAAGTAATCCAAATTTTACTGATTTCTACCTATCATCTAATATTGGATAATTTAAATATATAATTTTTTATTAAAGGAGTTATAATACTTCTATTTTTAATATTCAAATATTTATTATGCTTAAAAAATTTATACCCTTTAAATTTGTTATACTACAAAGAAGAACAAAGTTTTAAATATTATGAAAAATAACGGTTTTATTGTTATTTTTTCTATATTTTATTTTATTATTTATTATTATTTTTAATAATTGTTTGAGTTCGACGGTGTGAAAATATAGACCTAATAATGCTCGAACTAGTCGAGGGTAAGGGTGTACATCCAACCCGGCAACTCGGACCAATCCAACCCAAATTATAGGGGTCGGGTTAGGTTGGGTTGGATTAGTAGTTCGGGTTGAGTTGGGTCGTTTTAAAAATACATTTACACGCTCCGAGCCGTTTAATGGGCTGAGCTAAATTGAAGTAGTTACGGCCTATTAGTTTATGTTGGGCCGAGTTGTTAGTGGGCCATGGCGCGGACCAACTCGTCCATTCAATCTCCTGCTCTCCCGGTTTTTGACTCGAATACGAAAACGAAGCTTCATATAAAATTTATCGCTCTCTCTCTCTCTCTCTCTCTCTCTCTCGATTTTCGCTTGATGTTACATCTTCATCTCCTTCAGAGGCGCTAATTTCGATCCTTCCGAAGAACACTGCACTGCACCGAAAATGCACGGACGGCCGCGCAAGCCTCAGAAACCGGAGGAAGAAGAGGCTTCGGCGGCGGAAGCCGCCAAGCTTCGTCCTCTGCAATCTCAATTGCTCGAAAATCACCACCAGAAGAAGTATATATTTGACTTGCTTATCTCTGTTTCGTGTTTCAGTAACGGTTTAGGTGTTTCTGTGATTTGATTTTTGGATTGATCGTTGCAGCTATGATAAGGAAGCCCTAGAGGTTAGTGCTAAGGTGCTGGAAATGAATCCGGATCTGTATACGGCTTGGAACTATAGGAAACTTGCGGTCGAACACTACCTGAAGGAATCTCCATCAGATACCGAGTCGATCAAAGCGATCCTCGATGAGGAACTCAGAGTAGTAAGTTGTCATTTGTCGTCGCTGGATTTGAAGCTCTTTGTTCAATTCTCGACTAGGCTTTTGCTTTTAGTTAATCGGTCCGAAGATGTCGTTTCGTTAATGCGTTTGGTTGGCTCAACGCTGTTGTTGATTGTTAGTACGAACTACTGATTTAGGTTCCGTCAATTCATCTAATGTAGGCTGAAAGTGCACTGCGTCAGAACGTCAAGTCGTACGGCGCGTGGTATCATCGAAAATGGATCTTGAGCAAGGGGCATTCATCCACCGATCTTGAGTTGCGTCTTCTTGGAAAGTTTCAGAAGCTCGACGCTAGGAATTTTCATGCATGGAACTACAGAAGGTTAACATCTGCTTGCATTCTCCTTGTCCAATCCTTCTAGGCCGATAGCCGCTGTTTACATGACCATTTTGGATGTATTAGTTCATATATTTCTTTGTCCGTTTATCAGATTTGTGGCAGAGTTAACGAACATACCCGAGGAGAAAGAGTTGAAGTATACAACAGATATGATAGACACAAATTTCAGCAATTATTCAGCATGGCATAATCGCAGGTATAGCCTACGTAATCCTCAGTTGAAAATTTATTCTGTAAAAGATTTAGGACCAGTTGTGCTGGCTCATCCTTTTCTGCTTGTTCATAAAATTCAACTATCCAAGGAAGATATTACCGGTGTTTCCTGTTTTAGCGGTAATTCAGATTTACACATTACAATTCTCAACTGATTTAACATTTGTCTTAATTCTATTAGCCATCTGATGAACGTGGCATGGATATTATTGTGTTATGTAAACGTTAAGGCCACATAAAACTCACCTCGAGTCTTCTATAAGCCATTTTATTTGGAAAACTAGTGTATATAAAATTACATTTTATGGAATTTTCTAGACTTTCACTTTTCTTCTCAGTGTTTTTTCTGTCGAAAGTTTTAGTTATCTTCAACTGTGTCGTAAGTATAAATTCATTGATGTCACTTCCACCTTGTAGTGCGCTTCTTGCTAAACTGCTGAACAAAAAGGCTGAAGGTTATTTCCCAGCTGAAAAGGTGTTAAATGAGGAGTATGAGCTCGTGCACCAAGCTATTTTCACTGATCCAGATGATCAAAGTGGTTGGTTTTATCATCTTTGGCTTCTGGACCAAACGATAAAATCAAATGCTCCAAGTCTTGTTTCCTCTTGGCCACCTCATAGTTACAGAGTGGTGTTATCAAGAAATAGAAGTCTGGATGATCAAACCCTATCTCCATCTAGAAGCTTCCATTCTGACTCAGAAACGTTGGCTCTCATTCTTTACTTCGATCAGCCTGTTCAAGGTGTTGACTCATCTTCAGTGAGTGTTAAATCTACAGCTAATTTAAGAGGAGATCTTATTTGGAAACCACTCTCAAAATGTGGCCATGATGCTGCCAAAGCTTGGGTTAGTCATCTTAGTTTTCCTCAAGGAAAGATGAATTCTTCTGAATCTTACTCTGTGGAAGTCAGTCTTGGAAGTTCTCAGAAAATAACATCAGCAAGTGGTTTTCATCATGTGAAACCAACTTGTTTTTCTTTTGAAGTGTCTGTGCATTTAAGAGAAACACCTATTGAAGATTGTGGTAATGAAGGGATCTGGTGGAAGGATGAAAACTTTACTAGTTGCGGCATTAGTCCTCAAACTTTACCATTTGCTTCTTCCGATAATCTAACCATTGAGAATAATTATGCACCTTCTAGTTCTGAACGGTGTGCTGAGATTATAAGCAATGAAATAGCTCTTTTCCGAGAATTATTGTCCGAGACCGAATGGTATACTCACTGCTCACTCCAGTTCTTTTGCACATTTTATTATTTTATACTGTTCATAAATCACATCTTTCTCATTTTAATTTTCCGCTTCTTTGTAGTAAAATTGGTAAGCTCACTCTTGCAAGATTTCTGATGGCTCATGTTGCAACATCTCCACATGCCAATAAAGTGGCCCAACTTGAGGAAGTGCTTGAACTTTACCAGGACCTGATGAAGTTGGACCCAACACATTTTCATTACTACAAGGATGAACACAGCTTAGTTTTATTGCAGAAGGTGATTAACGATTTCTTGTTATCAACTAATGGAAATTTATACTTCTTTTGTCTATGATATTGATAATGATGTCCCTTATGCCACCAGGGACTAGAATCTGTAACTTCACACTTGTTTTATGTTTCCCTTTGTGACATTAAATTATTTATCCTTGGAATCTTTGCCTTGTTCCATGTGCTTAAATGAGAATTTTACTACTGTCGTATGTTCGACAGGAAGAGTGACTAATACTTTGGTTTCTTCGCAGGTGACATCGACTACGGAGTCTTTGTTTAGACACTGCTATTGCTACAAAGACCAGACCTCACCGTATTTAGGCAGTACTACCTGTGTAAGGCTCAATAATTTATCAATTTCGCGGATAGGATCTGTTGAAAGATTACTATGGGTTCAAGTGCTGGACCTCAGCCATAACGAACTCCGTTCAACTGAAGGTATACTTTTCTACTTGGCTTATACAATAAGCGGAACTAATTGTTGTTGCACTTTCCTGCGTTATCTATGGTCATTATATGCCATCAAATTTATTCGTGTAATTTGATTGGAAAACCATGCAAAGTTCGTAGTTGACCATCCAAGTTGGTCTAAATATAGGACATTGACATCGAAATTGGTCTAAATATTAGTACGGTTGGTGGATGCAACCTGACTTGGACTCTCACAGGTATTAAAAGCATTTCAAATTTATAAGTTAAAACAAAAATCTAGTTGCATGTTGTGGGTTTGATTAATTATTTGGGGACACAGTTTTGTTGATATGATTGAGAAATTTGATCTTGATATTGCAACATATTAAATTTCTACTTTTTTATGTCATATGACCCTTGGACAGGATTGGAGGCCTTGCAGCTTCTCTCTTGCTTGAGTTTGAGCAACAATAAAATCGGTAGTTTTACCGCGTTGCAGTCTCTAAGAACGTTGAAGTCCTTGAAAGTTTTGGATGTCTCATACAATGAGATCGGTTCGCATTCCATCGACACCACAAGATATCTCTTCTCATCTCCCCTGTCTCATTCCGAAGAAAAAGAAAATGATCTGAGCAGTGATAAAATGGTAACTGATAGCCCCGACCTGGCAAGTTACTGGGAAGCTTATTTTCTATTCAAAGATCTGAACTTGACTCAATTAGATATTGAAGGAAACATGATATCCAGTGAGAGGTTTAAGGCATTTCTGGTTAAGGTTCTTCCCAAACTCCACTGGCTTGATGGCAAACAAGTACAATAGATGAATTTAGTTTTATCTGCATCCGATTCTCTACACTTTGATAGTTCGTTCGTCTTCCGAATGTTAAAACGTCTGCTACGAACTATCGTTGATCAGCAAGGTACGAACCATCAAATCTTTTGTTACAACACAAGGGTAAGAACCGAGGATCCGACATTACATCCAACAAGCATTCAAATCATTTGTTATATCCAACACCATTCAAATTATTCTATGATTCTGGCGACCATTCGACGATTTGGATTTGAATTTACTGATGGATGACACATCTCCGAGAGCTCGAACAGATATATAACGTAACGGGAATGGGAGGTCTGGTGATGACATGGAAATGAATTTGGTACTCGCTACTTCGAATTTTGCTTCAAACTCCATTATCATCCTTGTTTCACTTGCTCATTTATACATCATGGCGTGTCAGTGTGTCAAATGGCTGTGGTCGAGTTTAAGTCATACCATACAAGTTTCTTCATTATGTATTTGTAGAACCGTCCTTTGCCTTCTTGTTATGCCAAAATTTTGAAGAATCATGATTCAATAATTTATAATATGTTGAGATATGTGTAGCATGCAGGCACGATTTGGTTGAAGTGAAAGAAACGAGATCACCAACGGAGGATATACTCATCTGACTTGATCGAAGATTTCGAAAGGAATTCACGAAGAACGGACCGAAGTAAGTGCTTTGGACCGTTGCATTATTTATTTGATCAGAATTTACCTTTTATTGTCTAAACCTCTCTTTCGTTGCTGGTTAACGTTTTGCATTTTTATTTATTTATTTATTTATTTTTATTTTTTATTTATAGTTATAATCTTATTTGATTTTGGATTTAAAATTTTCGAAAATTGGAGGGTCAGAAATGACATCATACTCATGAACTTCAATTGAATTAAACACACGGTTGAAAAGTAGGTTCATGAACTGATCCCTTCGAAACATATTTTTAATTGCTTGAAATTACTTTTTGTGGAATAAAATTTGAATTATGATTAATTTTTTATGAAGGAATGTTTCGAAATAAATTTATAAACGTATCTTTCCAAAAACATATTTTCAATTATTTGAAATTACTTTTCATGAAATAAATTTTAAATTTTATGTTCTTTCTGATTAAAAAAATGTATCGAAATGATTTTAGAAACATATTTTAAATTATTTGAAATTACTCTTTATGAAATAAAATTTAAATTTTATTTAATAAAGTTATATTTAAAATCATTAATTTTGATTAAAAAAATTTTTTGAAATAATTTTAAAAACATTTTTTCTTTTTAATTATTTGAAATTACTTTTTATGAAATAAAATTATATTCAAAAGTATAAAATCATTAATTTTGATTAAAGGAATGTTTCGAAATAATTTTAAAAACATATTTTCTTTTTAATTATTTGAAATTACTTTTTATAAAATAAAACTATATTTAAAAGTACAAAATCATTAATTTTGATTGAAGGAACGTTGCAAAATAATTTTAAGAATGTTTTTTATTTAAAAGTATAAAATCATTAATTTTGATTTAAGAAATGTTTCGAAAAGACATATATTTAGTTATTTGAAATTACTTTTTATGAAACAAAATTCAAATCTTATTTTTGAAAGAGTAAAATCTGTTTCCGAATAATTTTAAACGAATTAAAACTAACCCGTTTTAAAAAATAGATGTCTCTGACTGCCTTCAGATTCCAGCCTTTCTAAAGTCGCCCCGTCTCCCTACCTCGAAGATTTCAAACCTCTTTTCATCCCCATCCCCAAAATAATTAAAGGCGGAAACATGTTTCATTCTTCTGTCTTAGAGAAGCGGAAGTTCAATACTTCATTTTTAGAAACAATAAACCGACGCAAAAACTTCTTAATTTATTCTTGGTGTCCTACCCATGTTGAAATCACGTCTCCACCTATTTAATTCATTTACAAAACTCATCAATAAAATACACACCTGTTATTTCTTTTAAATGTGAACTAATTTGGAACGGAAACACGCTTATAAAATAAGATAAATGATATTATTATTAAAGAACTTCGGATTCAAAAGATATAAATACCACGAATATTATGGTGCGGAAATCATGCAAAAGTTCAAGAAAATAACAGTACTACGCCACAGAATGAAATTGATTCTGTAAATCAAAGAATAAAAGTTCATGATGAAAAACAATGCACCACAAAATAAGATTCAATCCCTGTGGAGAACTTGTCGGCAGAGTCATCTAGCACAAGTTCAACCACCAAGCAACAAGAAAAATGCATAGATGGCTCGTATGATGTCAAAGCTAGAAAAATTTTAGTGCTTACTATGGAGAAACCTATAGTTTTCTTTTCAACATTCAAACCCTAAAACAATCAAATGAAACACTCAAGAAAAAATAACATCTACTGAGATAAAGCGTGGAAAGTATGCGTTTCCCTTCGATGGTATCGTGAAAATCCCCATCGAAGGGAATGCATGCACTTGATAATTTAAATCAGGGCTAACCAACTAGACGAACTTACTTATATAAGTCCACATAACTTTTGAGAAGAAAAAAAAGTGATTTAGTGTACTTATCAGTCATCTTAAAAGTACAACCAAACTCACCTTCAAAACCAAAATCAATCATGTGGGAATAGAGGAAGCTGTGAGATGATACCGTTTGAGAGCAACAATGCGGAAACCCATAATAAGTGACGAACTAAAAGTGAAGGAGGCACACATCAAAACCAGAAAATGGAAGCTAAAAAGAATCAAATAGCTCAAGTTGGATAGTTTAAAGTGTTTAAAATGTACCTTAAAGTTCGTGGACTTGTCGTTCAATGCTGTAAGAAGTCCGATAATGTCCTCAACGCAGATTGGAAAACGGGTGGGCAATCCTAGTTCAAGACAGGACTGTAATACACAGCACGAAATGGGAAATAGGAAATGGTAAATAATTTTAATAGGTAGCAAAAAGAATTACCTGAATGTTGCGAGGAAATGGAGATTTTCCATAAATCGACGATAAGATAGCTCATCCTATAAGAAAATCCATGTCAGAGTTCACAAGAAATAAGGCGCTAAAGAATGAAACTATGAACAAGGCCTTTACCTTTGTTCCAGGCGGTTGTCGACTCGTCAAAATTGCTGGGCAGAGACAATTTCCCACGGAGGAGAACATTGTTCCTGTGCTATAAATTTCATATGACATAGGGGAAGTAAAAAGAAGTAAAATATTTTATTTCTCATTACGCCATTAGGGACGGCAATAAACATACTGCGGGTTCATAAAGATTACAAGCGAGTTGTGGAACAATGCAGTTGGCAGTAAAAATAGGTTCCACTTCCCAGTAATATTGGAGGAACTGTATTACATTTGGATTTGCGATGTTATAAACCCGCATATCGATGTAGAATTTAGCATTTCTATGGGATACTACTAAAAAGCTTGAGCTTTCATCTGGGCTATTTCCAGCCTTATGCAACCACCAAAATCTAAAGTTGCCAAAGACCAAAATGATTCAGTCAGTTGAAGATATTGATTACCGATGTTTTCAGTTACTGCATAATTAGTTATGGGAGGTGTTTTCACGTTCCTCCCATTACTATCAACTGCTGGGGACATTTGAGCAATTTCTTCAGGGACTCGACTATACTTGCAAATGATGGGCGCTGAACAGGGTCACTGCCAAGAAAAGAAGAAATATGAGATTCTATTTTCGATCACTTTTGTTTATTGGATGTCCCCGAAGGGGCCGATCTTTCTGGTTTATCGACATAACATATTCACAGTCTCCAAATAGCCGTTCATGAACAAATACAGATACTGAAGATACTAGCAAGTAACAGAACCGCAGAAAATTGTTTTAGAAATTCCTTATTCAAGGGGAATGTTAGGAATCACGGATCTCCACAATGGTATGATATTGTCCACTTTAACATAAGCTCTCGTAACTTTGCTTTGGGTTCCCCAAAAGGTCTCATACCAATGAAGATAAACTCACGATCATCCCCTAATTAACCCCTAAATTAACTAATGTGGGACTTCCTCCCAACAATACTCAACAGGGAAGAATTGGAGGAAGAAAAAAAATCACCAAACCACGTGAAAATAAACAGAATGACCAAGTACGGTATGTAGATGAAATAACTTACTCTGCCCAGCAAGATTCAATAAGGGAAGACACCAACGGGGAAGTGTTTGGTGGTATAGAAAGCTTTCTATTCTGGAAAGCGACAGCTCCCACAACCTAGAAGTTCGTACAAACATGTTCACCAACTTAGGAGGGTAACAGTAGAGAAAATAACCATTTCAGTAGACATGTAACAATAAACTCTGTAACATGAATGCCATGACTAACCTGAGCCGGGCCAAGCCCACTCCACGGTTGTTGCATGGTGACTAGTTCCCAGAGGATCACTCCAAAACTGTAGACATCAGTCTTCTCATTTGAAGGCTCTCCACGAAGGAATTCTGGAGCCATCCACTCAGGCTGAAAATAAAAGCAACATAGTTACATTGATGGACGGCTGAGAAAAAAACTTAACCTGCGAAATATTGGTGCAAAATCTGACTTTCTATGGCAATAGAAATGACATGAACAATGCAGATGAACCAACTAGAAAAAGGTTAAAATCGGAAGATAGTTATATCTGATGAATGAAAACCTATGTTTTCACACGATGTGACGGGATCAGGTGTCTGGATATGGGTTCATGGGATGACAGTTATGGCTAACATTTGGAACATGTTAGGAATTGTTGTATGGCTAAACCACAGTATCCAAGACGCGGTAAAGAACTACTCTCATCTCACCATCAGGGCATGGTACAGCAATTTCAATTATTCAAGATCCTAGGAACCAATACGTATCAAGTCCAAATGTTTCAATCACAAACCCAAGAGCGGTGTTGAATGCACGAAGGAACAATGAGATTTATTTTACACGAAAATAAGTGCACTATTCTATGCAAATACTAATATGGTAGGAACAACTTACAGTTCCAGCTACAGATTTCGATGATATGAAAGTGTTGGCTTTGAATCTGGACAACCCAAAGTCGCAAACCTAAATACACAAACATGGAATTAGCGCAGGAAGTCTATGGTTTTCTCTGTAAGTTTCAAGATAAATGACACATGTTTTTAACACCTTGACCGTCCAATTTTTGTCAACCAACAAATTGGGGGATTTAAGATCCCAGTGTACTATGGGAGGATTGAGACAATGTAGGTAGTTGATTCCCTTTGCCTGTGCAAGAAAAAATAAGAATTACTTCGCTAATTCAGATAATGTAACAAAACACAACAGCAGTAAGAAAGAAAAGGACGCACCACATCCAACGCCATTCGCAATCGTTTCCTTTGATCCATCAGTTCACCAGAGGATGGCCTGTGAATTAGGCGGTATAGACTACCCCTGTTACAAAAATTTAAAATTAGATCACAGTTTATAAAAGACTGAAAAATTGAAGAAATGGGGAGGGAAATAACCTAGGCAGATATTCAGTCACTATTGAAAGATGAGGTCTCTTAGTAACTGCACCCATGAAGAGTACCACGTTCGGATGGCGGACCCGCTTCATTATTGCAACCTGGGAAATTTTACAGAGTACTGAGGAACAACAATTGCAATCTCATAACTCTTAACAATACAGAACATGAATACACCATAAGTAATGCAACAACTTGAGAAATATGAACCATTAATTATTTTATTGCCCTAACAAATCATAGTCAACCTCAGTTACAACTGGTTGCAAGATCATCCCGAGTGTGTCTATGTTCAATTAATCCTTTAAAGAGAGATAAGTTGTATGCACTTTCAGGTACTGCTAGCAACTGAACTAAAAATGGAAAAGCCAGCGTATATTAAATTAATATTTTGAAGATTTTACCATCCATTATAAACTTCTCATCATACCTCTCTTAGAAACTCCTTCAACTGATCGTCTTGGAAATCCTGCACGCTTAAAACCTTGACAGCAACGTCCTATGCAGAAGAAATTGTGTGTATTAGTTGAGCAACAGATAGAAATATGAAGATATGTAACAAATAAATGAGCCAGCAATGGAAACAAGAGGGCCCTAGTCTATTCTAGACAACTTTGATCAACATCTTCATTAGTGATAGCATAAGTATAGCTTGTGTTTCCATTTTCAAGATATCAAAGAGGCAAGGCCGGGACAGCAATGGGAAAGAGGCAAGGATTGGCTTCCCATTAGCGTTACTGCTACCCAAAACAATCCCATCTCTGAAAAACTACCATAAAAAGGTAGGAGTTCTACTGATTTCAGTTTAGAAGTATTATTATTACTTTAAGAAAGAAACAAAATTTTCATTCTAACAATGAAAAGAGGCTAACGCTCAGTACAATAAACGGATTTCAGAATACTGCTAATGCAATGAAAATTGTGCTAGTTTCAGCATTTAATGCTATGTAATTATTTATATTTTTTTTACCAATACAATATATATAAATTTTCCTTCATGAATTCCCGCATTGAAATATTAAAATCCACACGGTATTTATTAGAAATAATGTTTAAAGGAAAGGTACACGCGTAAGGGCTGCATTTCTCATTATCAACCCCAATTAAAATTGTAATGGAGATTTTTTAATACTCGCTGTATTTTCAAGGGATTCTTCATACTAGCAAAGAAAATTAGCATTCAAAATATCCATGCTCCTCAGAAAATAACCAAAGTGATGGAACAGAAACCATTAAACTAGAAGATCAGTTTGTTTAAATTATAAAACTGAACATATAGTTAAATCATGAGTTAAAGAGAGAGGTGATGAACAGAAAACCATTAAACTAGAAGACCAGTCCGTTTAAATTTTATACATAAAACTAAACATATAGTTAAATCATGAGTTAAAGAGAGAGGTGAAAGAGGCTGACCGATCCATGCCATTCAGCACGGTGCACTGTTCCAAATGAGCCTGCAAGTACAAGAAAACGGGAAATTCAGAATCAGTTACCCATTTATACATTTAATACGAGCAGAACTAATTTTAGCAGAAATGACAAGATGTGGAAATACCAGCTCCAACACGCTCCTTTATATGTAATTCATCCCATGAAATTTCCAGCCAATCCATTGCAAGAGATGGTTCAAGTATCAGATATTTTGGATGTGTTGATGCTGAACAATTTCGAGACCTACTCTCAACCTCTTTTGAATCAATTTGAGTTGACAAGCTTAAGTTGGACGGATCAATGCTAGATTCATCGAGTGAAATTCCCACCACAACTTCCTCTTTTCTGTATATTTCTTCAATGACAACTGCGTTTTCATGTAAAGATGCACCAGCAACAGAACCCAAGTTCTTAGAGGCATCAGCGTCAGTGGGTGCCAATATATGACTCTGAAGTGCACACTCCTCGCTCACTTTAGTTTCCAAACACAGCTGAGATGATCTCACACCAACAGCTTGATCAACCAATTTATCAGTTCCAGTCCCTGAATTTTTATATAACGAGCTTCCCCCTCTCATCCGGCGCTCTCCAAGGCCTGCAAAACATTAGTAAAAAAGGACGTCCAATTTAAGGGCCATTCGACCTCATACAACAATACCAAGATGCATTAAACCAAACCATACATGGATGCCACGTGCATGTTTAAAAAGAATACCTAGAGAGCACACATGACCCACGCTAGCTTAATTTTCTTTCAGAAGTAAATTGCCAGGTCAAGAAGACGACTTATTGAAGAAGAAAAAGAACGTAAAATCTAATATGCAGCAGACACCTAGCACTAGCAAAAAGCCAAAAAGTAGGTTCATGTAGAAAACTCATCTAGGAGTCAGACAGATGTCAATTGTAAAAGCGGACTTAAGATGATCTATGAAACATTAGCTGGATTTAGAAAACCATCTAATAATTTATAGATAACAAGAATGCACATCTACAAAAAGGTTGGCTAATGTTTATACACTAAAAGAAACATACATCTCAACTCAGCTGACACATGAACTACAAAAACAAATCCCCACAGCATTTATCGTATGGGGAACTCATCCATTCTATGCTAGAATAATAGTATTTGAGCTCAAAGTCGTCTGAGTTCTATACTTAAAAAAGGTCTTCCACCTATTTTTACAGGATGTCCGTCGATTTTAACCCAGTAGGAGAAACTAAAATGTACTCTCAAGGAAAACAAAATGCGAACAAACCTGAATGTAGAGGATTATCCGGAGAACCACAGGTTTGCTTTGACCCAACAATTTGACGGCTTAAACAACTTTCCACGTAAGGTTCTTGGAACTCTTTTAAATGAGAAATGTGAAGTGGTGAAGGCATTGAAGATTGGAGCCCTCCATTAATTGAGGAATCTGGACCATGTATATTTCCTGGTTCCCCCACTAAATCAACAACGTACTCCCTGTTAAGAAAATGAGTATCCATAAACAACGCCCAAAGACATATACTAGAAATGAAGTGAACACAGTTCCAATATATGGTTGCCTTTAAACGAACTCAAACAAATCGAGAGGTCTTGTCTTCATTGACAATGAAGCAAATTTGTTGATTAAAGAAAAATTTAGGGAGCCAAGTTATAAAATTTGCTTGCAAAGAGCTCTATTTGGTTTGATGTATTCGAAACTACTGAATATTTTACAACAGAATATCCACTGCCTCGGTAAAGCAGCTCTAAATCCATGATGTTTGACATACACAATAAATTAATACAAACAAAAAATAAAGAAAGAACGAACTTGTAGGAAGCAGAAACTACATCTACAGAAATGATAACGTAATGCCAGAAGGGAAAATTATTAATTGCCAACTCCAAAATTCGTGTAGGCGAAAGAGTACTGAAACAACTTTCGAGATGATCCTGCCTTATGGCCTGACAACTGAAAACTTCATCAATATACTTTTTGCTCGTCACAAAGTTAAAATTGTAACCCTCAAATCTTTATGTCAGTAATTCCAGAAGCCTTATGAAAATCGTTTAAGGTGATAAAATACCAAGATTTTACTGAGACAGCTGAAAATTAGGCAACATGTGAAACAGCTTCATGAGAGGTACAGCTTGATTATCTAACCTCAACGATTTCTTGTCATCTTCAATTTTGACAAGGCAAGAGGATCGATGATCAGCAACACAGTACATACAACCTTTAGCTATCCGACACGGCAAACCTATATAATCTGCCAATTTCTGATACAGAAAGCAAAAACCATCATGCAATTAATATATTGAATAAACATACCCAGCAGTTGGAAAATTTACTGTTCTTACACAACAATGAAAGCAGCTAATCATTCAAGTCATACAAGTTTGTACTGTGTTGCCATGAGGTACCCCTCCAAATCCCAACACATGAACATGTACAGATTCCACCAGGTGAAGTTGTAGTGTCTAGAGTGAGATTAAATAAAAAAAACTAGTCTCACCACGAAAAGAGCTAACTGGTGATATCATTTAAAACAAAACAGAAAATGTTTCATCGGGTATATTCACTTAGATACAGTCACAAGGCATTTGCCCCTACATCCCTGATCCATTAAGCCAACAAACAAGCTATAGGAAAATAAATCATCCGCCAAAAATGAGCAAGAGACCTCGTCCTCTTATCTGAATCTAGTTCCGTCAACTTACGTACAAGTGCAGGGAAATAAAATTTGGTGCAAGTTCATCCTTTGTATCCACCAGTTTTAGTCTCCATTAATCACAATGCCCCAAATTAAAATCATTTTTACTTCTTATAACACTCACATTCTTCTATTATATTGTTTACAGAATTAGTTTTGATAATCATATAGCTTGGAAGAGTGCAATTCTTATCCAATAAACGTGTGGATGAAAGAAATTCAAAAGCTAAATACAAATAGTTTCAAAGCACTAGCAAGAACTCTTGATGAGCGAATAAACAAACCATACCTTAAAAAGTATTGCACGGTGCCTGCATAATCCCATAGATAGACTACCGATTGGTAGCACAATGCATTGCTGAAATTCCCTCAATCTTTTGCTCACCACTTTCCAATGGAGGTGCAAACCCCCTTGCTCCACCGGGAAAGTGCCCCTATTTATTGGAATTAAAATACAATTATATTTTAAAAGAAGCACAAAAAATTTAATCATGCATCAAGTGTTCAGCTGCCAAACCAAAGAAAAATTACGAGGACGTACCCCATGTAGATCGCAACAAGTTTTCCTAGTTTTTCCACCAACACTACGGTGTTCTCTGAAGCACAATATAGTTCTTGTGCTTTCTCTTCAAGCTCCTTCAGTCGAGAGTCCCCACGTCTATCCACAAGAACCACCTCCATTGACGTCTCACTCGGTTCAATGGTTTTAAGTGACATCAGAGGTGGTAGCCGTCTACCTTCCTCAAAATCATTGCACATAACCCAAAGATACGGGTTCATACCCAAAATATTGTAGAAACCATCGGAAATTTTGTCGGAGTAAGACAGGCAACCACTTACCTGAGAATATGTGAGCCTAGAGTCGTAAATAACTAATTTGAAGTAAAAATGTAGCTCGGAAGACAACTATTAGTTTGAAACCATCCGCGCAAATTCCACCAAGATGATAAGAATGATTAAAAACAGAATTATTAGAAGCAAATTGCACAGACAATTACCAACAATGACGAAACAAAATTTATGCTATTAAGGCAAGGGAAATGAAGAAGAAAAAATAAAAGACCACTAAAATCTAAGAAACTTTCTCCGAAGACAAAACACTTAATGCAGCCATTCGAGACATGCCTTCAAAATCGTTCAGAACTTGATGATGTACTGCGGAGGATAAAATAGAACTTAAATAGAACAATTGAACTGTTTAATTTGATTACTAAGAACATAAGACATTGAAATGTACATAAGTCAAAAAGTTGGAGAAAGATAGTGCAAATACCCATAGTCGATAAGAAACAGTTTCAGCGTCCGTAATTTCCACCCTGCCTTCCTCCATAAGCACGGGATCGCCAGCGAGACTAGCATGAGAACGAAGCGTTGCAGCCAAAGCAAGTTGCAGGTAATAACTCTCTTTCGTTCTTTGCGCTAGGCTTTCCTCACCATCTCCATCCACAATCTCTTCCGGCCTCGCCGTGCGCGTGGACAATATCTTCGACACCGATGAATCCTTAACATCGCTGGAAAAGTTGCCATCCACAGTCCCCGTTCCCGTGCCTGAAAACAAACTCCCTGCATAGCTACTCCCGCTTGATAATCTAGGCAGTGAAACTTCCCGGTCAAAGCGCCGGTCAACACTCCGATCCTCAACATTCTTTGTATCATGATCTGGTTCCGAGGTAGGTGGAGGAAGCAAAAGCTCGCGGTCCTCATCGCAATTGGAAAGCCAAGTTTTCACGTGAGCGGTTGCTGATCGTGTTGCTTTCTTGTTCACCAACCAATCGTAAAGAGCAGGCAGTTTCTTCTTGCTTTGAGACTTGTCCCCCGTGAAAAGATCCGATACAGCCGAACTCTTCGTGACACTAAAGTCGCGAGCAGGCCGCGGGGTCGGTTTCGCGTCACTTTCGGTACTTAAAGTGTCCTTGTTGATTTTCTTCTCGTGATCCAAAATCTGTTTGGAAGTTGACGCTGAGTCAAATCCGCGATCCGGAAATTGCCTGGGGAAGAAATAAGTCGTTCTGTGCGGCATTCTTCACAGAGTCTCGAACGCCAGCAAGAACAGATACAATCCCGCACGTAACCACGAACGCAACCAAAATATGCACCTCTTCCTTCAACTCTCTCTCTCTTTCTCTCTCTCTCTCTCAATCGCTCACTTGCTCTTAGTCCTCAGTAAATCACAAACCTCACCTACTTTTTATCACCTCTGCATACGATAATGTCCAGTTCCATCAGTAATCAAAACACCTGCTACAAACACCTGCTACTCAAAACACTACAGAAACCGCATAAAAACAACAAAACAACACAAACAAAATCCAAACAAACAATAACCGAATTCCTCAAGTGCAAAAAAAGAAAACAAAACAAAACGAACAGAAAAAGCAACTTCATAACCAACCTGAATGAGAGTACAGTAGCTTATTCCGGGAGCACACAGCGACCGAGGCAAGGGAACCAAGACGGAAATACAGATTCCAGCAGCAGCAGAAACGGAGAGTAAACCTTATTTATGGAGGTCGGAAGAGAAATACGGATTCGATAATGGAGGATGTTGGATTTTAGAGGAGAAAGACGGTGGCGGAGGAGAGAGAAAATGGGAGACCAATGGAGTAACGTTAGAGAGAGTTTTTTAAGCACGAAAATTGGAAGGAGATGATTGAAATAAATCGGTGGAGAAATAAAAATAATAAAATTGTAAATAAGAATGGCGGAAATGGAGAAAACCGGGAGCGTACATGCGCCCCTTGCGTTGCTAAAGAACACTGTTAAGAATGAGAAATAGAAATAGAATTGGGATCGAAAGTATGATCTTCATTCAGGTTTACAACGTTTAAATAGGATACAAACTATCAACTAATACCTAAAAATAGAAAAAATATATATCTAACTAAATTTGGTAAATAAATAAAATATACGGTTAATAAAATCTATACTAACAACTCCCTAAATATCTGATATATATTCTAACTAATTATCACGGCAAAATATCCTCTTAATACTCCCCCTCAAGTTGGAGAGTGTATGTCGATCACACCCAACTTGTCCTTCAAAAAGTCAAATTGCTGTCTTCCCAAAGCTTTAGTAAAAACATCTGCCAATTGCATTTTGGTCGAAACATAACACGGTTTGATGATTCCAGCTTGTAACTTTTCTCGAACTATATGACAATCTATTTCAATGTGTTTCGTACGTTCATGAAAAACTGGATTGGCTGCTATATGTAATGCTGCTTGATTATCACAATATAATAATGCTGGTTCGGACAGTGGAACATTCAAGTCTTGAAGAATGTATCTTAACCAAGTTAACTCTAAACAAGTATTTGCCATAGCTCGATACTCGGCTTCTGCTGATGATCTGGACACATTAGTTTGCTTTTTAGACTTCCAAGAAATAATTGAATTTCCGAGGAAAATGCAGAACCCAGAAATAGATCGTCTGGAAGTTCGACAACCACCCCAGTCAGAATCGCAATATGCCTGTAATCTTAAATTGTTTTCAGATGGCAGTAGAAGTCCTTGACCAGGAGTGCCTTTGATGTACCTCAGAACTCGAAGAGCTGCCTCCCAATGTGGTTTTCTTGGTTCATGCATAAATTGGCTAAGCATACGAACTGAATAAGCTATGTCAGGCCTAGTGACGGTCAAATATATTAATCTGCCAATCAACCGTCTGTATTTACTTGGATCATTCAACTTCTCTCCTTCAGTTAAAGAAAGTTTCAGATTTTGCTCCATAGGAAATTTGTCTGGACGTGCTCCTGTAAGACCTGTGTCTTGAAGGATGTCTAGAGCATACTTCCTTTGAGACATAAAAATTCCTTTTCTAGATCGAGAAAATTCAATGCCTAGAAAATATTTCAAATTTCCTAAATCTTTGATAAGAAATTTCTGGAGTAAACTAGTCTTGAGATATTGAATTTCTTCGAGATCATTGCCTGTCAACAGAATATCATCAACATAGATTAGAACTGCAGTGAAAGAAGTACCTTTACTCTTAGTAAACAAAGAGTAATCTGCTTTGGACTGAGTGTAGCCTGCATTTTGTATAGTTGTAGAAAATATGGAGAACCAATTGCGAGAAGCCTGTTTTAATCCATAAAGAGATTTATGGAGCCGACATACTGTATTCTCCCCCTGTCGGCGAAGACCTGGTGGTAAAGACATATAAACTTCCTCGTCTAGATTACCATGGAGAAAGGCATTTTGAACATCCAACTGATGGGTGAACCATTTTCGAGCAGCAGCAACAGTGAGTAAGCAACGAAGTGTAGTAAGTTTCGCTGTAGGGGAAAATGTTTCTGTGTAATCAATACCTTCAACCTGAGTGTATCCCTTTGCTACTAGTCGAGCTTTATAACGTTCAACAGAACCATCAGAGTTGTATTTAATTTTGTACACCCAACGACAACCAATAGCTTTATGACCAAGTGGTAGAGGAACGAGAGACCATGTATGATTACGTTCCAAAGCTGCAATTTCATCATTCATAGCCTGCTGCCATAACGGGTCGCCAACTGCCTCGTCATAGGTTTTAGGTTCTGTCTGGGATGTAATAAGAGCTAGAAAAGCACGTTGAGTAGGAGAAAAACGAGAGAATGAAAGGTAATGATGAAGGGGATACCTGGTGCCAGTGCCGGGACTTGAGCTAGAGGTTAAATGATTGGCTCCAGAAGACATCTCATAATCCTTATGCCAAGCTGGAGGCTGTTTAGTACGAGTAGAACGTCGAAGTGGAGCTGATGTATCAGGTGGGATAGGATTGGAATTAGTGGGCGAATCTGGAGAAGGTGGAGGAGACGACGGAGTAGTAGGTGAAGGGATAGGAGGTGAAGGAGGAGTAGGAGGTGAAGGAATAGGAGGTGAAGGAGGAGTAGGAGGTGAAGGAATAGAAGGTGGAGGATGGATGTTTGAGTAGGATGGATCATGAAGTGGTACAACAGGAGTCGAAGGAGCTAATGTCGAAGTTTGTGAAGCTGATGAAAAAGGAAAATCATCTTCACAAAATTTGACATCACGGCTGATAAAGAATTTGTGAGATTGCATGTCATACAACTTGTAACCTTTATGACCACAAGGATATCCTACGAAAACACAAGGAGTTGCCCTAGGTTCAAATTTTTGCTTAGGATGTACTATAGTTGCATAACATTTACAACCAAAAACTTTAAGATGATGAAATGTAGGTGGTCGTTTGTAGAGTGCTTCAAAGGGTGTCTTGTTAGATAATAATGGTGATGGCGTTCTATTTATAAGATAAACAGCCGTTAAAATGCACTCTCCCCAAAAATTAAGTGGAACCTGTGACTGAAAAAGAAGAGACCTAGCTACATTTAGGATATGGCGATGCTTGCGTTCTACGACTCCATTTTGTTGTGGAGTATAGACACAAGTGCGCTGAAATTCAATACCACAAGAAGTAAAGAATGGTTGCAAAGATAGGAATTCAGTCCCATTGTCTGATCGAACTATCTTGATAGTAGTATGAAATTGAGTTTGAACGAATTTAACAAAGTTCATTAACAAATGATGTACTTCTGACTTATGTTGCATTAAAAAAACCCAAGTACATCGAGTAAAATCATCAACAATAGTGAGAAAAAAACGCAAACCAGAATGGGTAGGAATTTTATGTGGTCCCCAAACATCACAATGTATCAGATCAAAAGCAGAATGGGTTGTTATTGAACTTCTTGGGAAAGACAACCTAGTTTGTTTTGCTAACGGGCAGATACTACAATTATGAGAATAACTCGCATTATTAAGATGCAATTGATCAGCTAGAAATTTAAAACGAGAAAAGGAAGGATGACCTAGGCGTAAATGCCACAAATTAGATGACTGAGATACTTGATGAGCTGAAGATTTGATTGGAGATGAAGAAATATGATAGAGACCTCCAAATTGTTTACCCGAGCCAATCATCTTCCCCGTAGCCAAGTCCTGCATAACACAAGAATCAGGATAGAAGGTGACATAACATTTCAAGTTATTGGTAAGTTTGCTGATCGACATTAGGTTTAAATTGAATGAAGGCACACATAAAACGTTGTTTAATTGAAGGTTAGGGCTAAGGGAAATATTGCCAGTATGTGACACACGTGCTGTCTCTCCATTAGGCAAATTTATTGCAGACATGATGGCAGCCTTTGGTTCAGTCATAACAGAAGATTTTGATACTATATGATCCGTAGCTCCACTATCGAGAATCCATGAATTAGAACTCGCAGAGTTAATAGATAATGTAGATATGGGAAACAAACCTGCAACATTGACGTGATTGTCAGAATTACCAGAAGGGTGATGATTGATTGCAGATAAGGCTTGTGCTATCTCTCGTAATTGCTCAGAAGAAAAATTTGGAATGGAATTAGGTGACTGTTCTTCTGTATTCAACTGTGAAACATCGGCCATATTTGCAGATGATCGATATCCACGGTTATTGTGTTGATTGTCTTGTCTTGTCCTTCCAGAATTATTTTTCTGTCGACACCGATCTTCTGTATGGCCCCTTCTATCACAAAAGTTACAGTGAAACTTAAGAATTCGACACTCATTGATTGTATGACCACTTTTATTGCAGTGTTCACACTTTTTGTCCTTGGCGAATTTTGAATATATTGTTTTCTTTTGCACTGCTGATGCAATCGAGAAATTCTCAGTAGGTTCGGAAGTTACCTGACGCTGCATCTCTTCTTGTACAAGTAATGAATAGGCTTGCCTCACATTAGGTAATGGAGACATCATCAATATGTTAGATCTCACCGTTTTATAAGACTGATTAAGCCCCATGAGCAATTGCATCAACTTGTCTTCTTCGCGTTGATCAATATGTATTTGACGTTGATTACAGGTAAATGGTGTGCGGTACGCTTCCAGTTCATCCCAAAGTGCTTTGAGCTTGGTGAAATATGTTGACAGCGCCATGGTTCCTTGTGACATCGTTGCTATCGAGTTTTGTATTTGAAAAATTGCTGGAGCATTCTTTTGTGAGAATTGATCGTGAAGATCAACCCACACTTGATGAGCTGTCTTGGCGTGAATAATGCCTTTAGCGATATCTGCTTCAACGGAATGAGTTAACCAAGATATTATCATACTGTTGCACTGATTCCAGAGTTCGAATTCGGTTGAATTTGCATCTTGGGACGGTTCCTCAATTGTGCCATCAATGAAGCCAATTTTCTTCTTGGCAATAAGAGCATGCATAACTGATTTACTCCAGGATTGGTAATTTGCTCCATTTAATTTGATTGGAACAAGTGAATATCCTGGCTGATCAGAGTGATGAATATAGTACGGATGTGTTAAATCAACATCCGAAATTTTGAAGCTGGATTTGGCTGATTCCGCCATAAAGGAAATTTTGATATTTAAGAACACCAAGATCGGTGCTCTGATACCATGTTAAGAATGAGAAATAGAAATAGAATTGGGATCGAAAGTATGATCTTCATTCAGGTTTACCACGTTTAAATAGGATACAAACTATCAACTAATACCTAAAAATAGAAAAAATATATATCTAACTAAATTTGGTAAATAAATAAAATATACGGTTAATAAAATCTATACTAACAACTCCCTAAATATCTGATATATATTCTAACTAATTATCACGGCAAAATATCCTCTTAATAAACACGTAAGATTAAGCTCTGCTCTCGTAGTGACACGTAGCGCTAAAGAGCCGATCTGGACATTAACGCTACAGTCTTCCCTGCCATTCGCGGTTTTATTTTTCTACCCTTTTTTACCCGCCTTTCCATTTTCACTGCGGTTATTAATTATTATTATTATTATTTTAAGCTGGAATTTAAAATGGGTAAAAAACTTTACTTACCTCAAAAACTTTTCTGGTAAATTATTTTCCCACTTTATGGGACCATCTCGGTTTTAGTGTTAAATATTTTTTAAAAAATTCTCAAATATCTTCTTTATTATAATATTTATCGTAGTTTGTCAATAAAAATGGATTCTTTATTAATTTATTGTTTTTCTAACAATATTGTTTCGAAACTATTTTAATTTTGCAATGCAATCTCAAATATGTTAACAAAATTTTAATTTTAATTTTAAAAATATATATTTGTTTATTGTGATGTCCCACGTAGAACACACCACCATTTATAAGGGTGTGGAAACTTTTCCCTAACAGACGCGTTTTAAAGCCTTGAGGAAAAGTCCGAAAGGAAAAACCCAACGAGTAAAATATCTGCTAGCGGTGGATCTGGGTCGTTTCAATCATGATTTAAAAAAAAATATTTCGACTTTCTCAAAATATCTCATACCAATGGAGATAATATTTATCACTTATAAACTCATAATTTTTCACTAAATTAACCAACGTAGGACTCACTCTCAATAATCCTTAACAATACCTATGTAGTTGCTTCATTGTAGGTTCAGCTTATCATATCAAATATGACATCAATGTTTCGTCTTATACACAAATCCAATTTTTAAAATGACGATTCATTTCAAATTCAATGAATAAATGGACTCGATAGGTCAAACAAAATTTTTATATATATATATATATATATTAATATCAAAAGTTTTAAATAAATAAATAAATAATAAAAGAATATATGAGTGGAAGAAAACAATTAATATGGCAAGCATCGAGCTCATGATATGAAGAGACAAGAGAAGATGTCTTCCCCAACTTTATAATTAAAATAATAATAATAATAATAATTAAAAGATTACTTAATTTGAAAAGCAAACAAAGAATAGACTATAGCTTAAGCAACATCAATATATGATATTATAATGGAACGGCTCAGATCCACTGCTAACAGATATTGTCTTCTTTAGACTTTCTTTAAAACGCGTATGTTAGGGGAAAGTTTTCACACTCTTATAAATGGTGGTTTGTTCTCCTCCCCAACCAATGTGGGACATCACAATGATATCAGAGGCAGACATCGGACGATGTGTCAGCCTTCTCGCTGTTCTTCGAAGGGGGGAGTAGACACGAGCCGATGTGCCAGTAAGGACGCTGGGCCCCAAAGGGGGTGGATTTGGGGTCGGTCCCACATCGACTAGAGGAAGGAAAGAGTGCCAACAAAGACGGTGGGCCCCGAATGGGGTGGATTGTGATGTCCCACATTGGTTGGGGAGGAGAACAAACTACCATTTATAAAGGTGTGGAAACATTTCCTTAGCAGACCGGTTTTAAAGCCTTGAGAGGAAGCTCAAATAGGACAATATCTGTTAGCGGTGGATCTGGGCCTTTACATATAATGTGGTGTATTACATTACATTAATTAAACTATAATGTGTTGTATTATAATGTGGTATATTACATTATGTTAATTAAACTATATGCTTTAATTCAATAGATATATAAATAATGGAATTTGAGTCTTTTTATGTCCTCAAATCCAAACACCTTTCACTTTTCTTGATATGGAAGCCTATTGAGGCATATCCTTTCCAGTTTTAAAAGCCCTATACCTACTTTATTTTTTTATTAAATTTTTTATAACACCAATGGAATATGAAGAACTAGAAAGTGCTTAATTTTTTTCTAAATAATTAATATCTTTTCCTAACATATTCAATTAATTTATTTTTTCCCATTTTGTTTAGGTTTATTTATTTATTTATTTATATGTATTTTTCCGTTCTTCTTGGAACTTTATCGCTAGAAGATCTTTCGAAGTCACACAGTGAAACTGAATATGTACTCATTTAGACACCGTCCTCTTTGACTTTTCCTTCCGCTTTTACACACTGACAAATAATGTTTCGTTTCCTTTCCAATTGATGTGTGATCTCACAATGCACCCCCTGTTGAGTCCACCTATGAGGCATTAATTGGGCCTAAATGGACCGTCTTTTCTTGAATACGATCTTACATTGGTTGGAAAAGGAAATGAAACATTTATGATAAGGGCGTGTAAATCTCTCTCTAGTAGACATGTTTTAAAATTGTGAAGCTGATACGTAATGAGTCAAAACAGACAATATCTACTAACAGTAAGCTTGAACGGATAGTGTAATAAAAAAATTTATATCCTTAACCAATATTATTCAAAAAATATTTGTTGAAAAATATATTTTATTTTTTTATTTTTCAAAAGTGAAGAAAGAACAACTTCCTTCACGAATAAATGTATGGGACATTGTATATTTCATAAATGTTTGAGACACATGAAACGAATGACTCCAATAGAACATGGTTACAAATTCAAGTATATTTTCACTTTAATAATAAATCCAATAATTATGGAAGGAAAAAAGTGTCATCCATACTTTAACGGTTACACCTATCAATAAAATTATACCCATGAATGACAAAAATAAATAAACAAAATTAAAAAAATCATTTTATTTTAAAATTGGGTTTTATTATTATTATTATTTTTTATTTCAATTTTAATTTCACCGAAAAAAAAAGTTTGCAAACTGTTGGACGATGAAAGTCTCACGTTATCGACTAATTTAGGGAATGATCATGGGTTTATAATCAAGGAATACTCGCTCCATTCGAGTGAGGTCTTTTGAGAAGCCCAAAGCAAAGCCATGAAAGCTTATGCTCAAAGTGAACAATATCATATCACTGTGTAGAGTCGTGTTCGTCTAACATGGTATCAGAGTCATACCAATAGATTGGTAAATCCTCAAATGTCGAACAGAGATTTCCAAAATATAAGAAGTCGAGCCTCCTCGAAGGCATAGTAAAAAAATGACTGAGACTCCAAAAGAAAAAAGGAGTCGAGCCTCGATTAAAGGGAAATATATTCGAAGGGAGGTGTTGGATGATGAAAGTCCCACACCGACTAATTTGGGAATTGATCATGAATTTATAATCAAGGAGTCATGTTCGTCTAAGAGGCAAAAGACCTAAATATAAAAGGAAAATAAACTATAATGAAATATTTTAATATTCCATCTATTTTAAAAAATATTAATTATAGTATAATTTAGTGAATACGTCAAAACTAAGATTATGAAATAGAGCATATGCTTACGTGAAAATAAATAAATAACATGCCACGTCATTAATTCCCCAACTCATAACTATAAAATATATTTAAAAAATAATAAAAAATGAAAACCCTATATGCAGGGAAACAACAAAAATAAAGGTGTTTGAGAGAGAGGCAACTCGTGGTGCTCTTTCTTCTACGGGGAAGACAGGCGGGAAAGGGCGTGCGCCGGTAGGTTCTACTTCGAGTAATAGGTCCAAGTTCGTTGAATTATTGCTTAATCGAAATTTATTAACTAATTAGGGTAATTAATTAATGTTTAATTAAGTGCAATGGTTTTTAATATTAACTCTTACCTTTGGTATTGTTATTCTTATCCAAAAAGTCAACGGATCGTCGTGGACTTCGATTTAAATAAATCAAAACATGTGGTGTTTAATGTGTATTAGTTTTTATCCACGAAATTAACCGAGCTCCGTGAACTCATTTTAGTGTATTTGGTCTTTATGAATTAAATCAACGGATCTTCGTGAACTCTTACCGTCTTCAGTTCGAACCAAATTGCATGTATTAGACAAGGATACGTAGTGTTTAATGGTTTTTATTCATGAAATCAACGAATTTCCGTGAACTCTTAGTTAAGTCTTGGGTTTGAACCAAAATTTCTATATTAGACTGTAATGTCTTGTATTTAAAGTACAGTGACATTTATTAATGAAATTAACGAATTTTTGTGAACTCTTGTATTAGACAGAAACATGTTGATTAGTGTGTATTAAACCTTAAATTTGAATCGATAATCGTATATTATTGACGTATGCATGGTTCAATAGGCTAATATTTAATTTACCTCTCAGACCGTCTAAGGTTTAAATTTTGGACTTATACTTCGAAAATTAAATTCAAAGAAAAATAAATCATCAATGACCCATCGATTCACGTTTATATTGAGATAAATAAATTAAATTAATGATATTTGAGTGTTTTTTAAATAATTATTCTGAGATACTTATAATAAAGTGTGATAAAATAAATAAATAAATAAACTTCCGGAGCTTTCTTAAATAAATTAATTGAGAACGGACTGTAGATGGCATGGACTATTTATTTGATTAATGGAAAATAAATTAATTTGTTATTATTATTTTGAGTAAAGAAGTTTGACTTGAAATTCGGCGATGAAATGCAGCTAGAGCTACAAATAATCGGGAAATAAAAGGAGGAAGATACGATGAATCGGAACCGGTGAATTTCACGTGCAATACGTTGAGAACCCCATGCATGCAGGAAAATAGAGGAATGGAAGGTGGGAACACATTCCACGTGGCGATCCAAATTTAGGAAGTCGTATTAATTACGAGTTTTTCGTTTTAGGGGAGAATTTGTTGGCGCGACGCAAGAACAAGCAAGGGGAGCCTGTGCCGTGTTTACGTGTTTTTTTGTAATCAAAACCTAAACGTGTGGTCGCCATTTATTGCGAGTTTCTCATTTTACAATAATAATAATAATAATAATTTAAAGTGATTTTATTTTACCATAGATATTAAAAGATTTTAAAATTTAAATTTTGAATAGGCAAATAAAATGGAAGATGGGAAATCTTTTAACTCATGTAACATATTTTTGGCACGGTAACAAATTATAAATATATAATAATAGCCTATTAATTATAAACATTTCATTTCAATTCTAAATATATTAAATAATACGATTAATTCAAATAAATATAATTAAATTAATTTTATTTCTATAATTATTGATTATACTATGATTGTTTTTCGTTACAATTGAAACCAATTTTCATTACACCAAAATAAACACGCCTTTAATATCTAAAAAAAATTGGCTAAATATATATTTTGGGGTTTAAATAGAATTATAGGTTTTATTGTCTATAATTTTTAATTATATTATTTTTGTCCATAACTATTAATAATTGAGTTACAATAAGCTTACCTACCCTAACAAAATAATTAGATTATATATATATATATAGACGAGAAATCAGAAGATAATTAAATTGTAATAACTGAGAAAAATTCAATGATTTTTTAGAATTTTAAATTTTAAAATGAAATAATAAATAGTTTAATTCTTCTTTTATATGTTTATTAATAACTAACTATTAATGTAATCTGAAAAGGCTTAGGGTAGATTATTCTTTTTTTAAATTTTTTGTGAAAATAAAAATAAAAATCAAATTGAAAACCCAATGGATAAAACATATTTATTCTTTTGGTGAATCCCAAAAATGTAGCCAGCTGGGTTTCATCTGTCTCTTGTCGCCAAACATAGAGAAACGACGTCGTTCGTCAGGTGGGGCCCGCTATGTTCTATGGGTTTTCGGACATTTAGTTTAGACGTCACTGGACGAATTGTGAATTCTTAGGAAGAACGTCAATTTCAATAATTATAGCTTTAGAAACCATGAATTAAATTAAAACAAAATTATATTTCTTATTTTCATATTTATTTAAAAACGATTTATAAATTAAATTAAAATGTATTCTATAATATATTTATAAACCACGAACAACACATCTACAAAATATATTTTTATTGAACTCGATGAATCGTAAAATATAAAATATAATTATCGCATGATTAACATATCTATATATTATTGTTTTGATCTTCTACTATTATTATTTTATCTAAAAAAATAAATTATTATAATAGACCATCTCGACTAAGATTTTTATACTTTATTATTTTTTAATTATAAATATCTATCTACATTTTTTCTCTTTCCTAATTTTTTATTTTATATTAATTACAATTAAAACTAACAGTAAAACCAATAATTTGGTTTTAAAATAATTACTAATGACGTAAGAAAATAACGAAATTTTTCATAAATATTATTTTATGGGTAAATGAAAACCGTCTTTCAGTTTCCAGTTGTTTCGTGTAGAGGATAAGAAATGCTCCGTCGATTTTGGACTTCAATTTTCGAAATGGAATAATTTGTTTATTTATTTATTTATTAAAAAAAAAACCAATATTTAATTTGAGAGCAAAAAATAGGGGGCAGAATATTCTATTTCCCATGGGAAGGCAAGAGATAAAATTTGGAGGGCTCTTTCGAGATCGGGAAGGACACTGACCCATTTTTATTCCCTGTCCCACGTGGATGTCATGCTTTTCAAGTCCCAATAAATCTTTTGTCAAATAATAATAATAAACGAGAGAAGAGGCGAAAGAGAAATTTTCGAGCCTGTAAATTACAAGCAACAACGATGGTAAAGCCGTTGTGGCTAGCTTGTAGTTTGGGGTCTTGTAGGGGTGCCCTTTTCGAGAACGGATATTGTTTCTAAGGTTAGATTTTTTGAACCCTAGTTTTGGAGTTTTTCCCGACATATACTCTTATTAATAAATAAAAAGGAGCTTGCCTTTTTCAGCTACATCACACTGCCGCATAACACAACGAATCCACTTGCTGGGCTAGATGAACCACCTTTTACCTCCCGTCGCTACTAGTTAACAGCTAACGAGTAGCTTACTGCTTTCAATCTTCCAAAGAAAATATTTGTCTAAAAAAAATTAAAAAATTAAAAAATATATATATTTACCCCTATCTCAAGGAGTTTTTGGTAAATTTAAATATTAATTATCTAAAAATATATATATATATATATATTTACCCTATCTCAAGGAGTTTTTGGTAAATTTAAATATTAATTATCTAAAAAAAAAAAAAATTTACCCTATCTCAAGGAGTTTTTGGTAAATTTAAATATTAATTATTTAAAACCATCAGATGAAAAATATTTATTTAGTCCTCAAATTTGGATTATATATATATATATATATATATATATATATATATATATATATATATATATATATATATATAGATATATATATATATATATATATCTATATATATATATATATATATAGATATATATATATATATATATATCTATATATATATATATATATATAGATATATATATATATATATATATCTATATATATATATATATATATAGATATATATATATATATATATATCTATATATATATATATATATATAGATATATATATATATATATATATCTATATATATATATATATATATAGATATATATATATATATATATATCTATATATATATATATATATATAGATATATATATATATATATATATCTATATATATATATATATATATAGATATATATATATATATATATATCTATATATATATATATATATATAGATATATATATATATATATATATCTATATATATATATATATATATAGATATATATATATATATATATATCTATATATATATATATATATATAGATATATATATATATATATATATCTATATATATATATATATATATAGATATATATATATATATATATATCTATATATATATATATATATATAGATATATATATATATATATATATCTATATATATATATATATATATAGATATATATATATATATATATATCTATATATATATATATATATATATATATATATATATATATATATATATATATATATATATATAAAATAAAAGATATAAATGTAATATTTAAAATAAATGAACCATGAAAATTGCATTCAAATTTGAAGGATAAAAACGTAATATTTTGACATTTAGATATGAAACTATACTCGTAACTCAATAATAAAAAATGTATTTTAGTTTTAAAGGGTAAAAATGTAATTTTACTTTTAAAATGACTGTACTTAAACACTTGGTAAAAAAGAAGTTGAATATTGAAGTACAAAATTTATGAGCTGAATGTTAATTTATGCTGTAAAATTAAAAATTACAGTAAATTTTCTCGAAAATACTGCTTAAAAATATAAAAAAAAATAGTAATTTAAAAAGTGGGAAGGAAAAATAAAAGGCTGTTAACCGCCATAGGACCGGCCCACATTCCACCGACAATCCCCTATTCCGACGAGTTGGGCTCCCACCAGTAACACCGGCCCAAATTAACCGATTTCTTCGGGCCTAACATATATACCCACACTTATCACGTGTTCAAATTTCATTAAAACATTTTAACGTTATTATTATTGTTTTTTAATTTTTTAATATAAGCAAGTAAAGATAAATAAACTTTTTTTTTTCAAAAATAAATATGAAAAATATATTTTTTCTCTCACATAACGAAATAATATGTTTCTAGAGTTACATTAAAAAATAATAAATAAGTATATAAATAATCCATTGTTGTGATTATTTTTTTAATTTTTAATATACGTGATAATAACACAATTTCACTTTCAAAATAAAAATAAAAAATAAAATAGGGGAGAAAATAGAATTGAATTGTTTCACATATATTTTTAAAATTAATAATTTCACAAATTTAAACTTTGATGTGTGTGATTATTGTCGTCGACATTTAATTTTGATGAATTTTTTTTATAGGTTACAAAATTTAAAATATATGTACAAATAAAATTAATATCAAATTGCAATTATATGATTTTTAATTATTAAAAAAAAAAAGAGAAAAGAAAGAATAAAGAAATAAAGAAAGAAAGGCACAAAAAAAGAAAAGAGGAAAATCTTTAGAAATGATTTGCGTCCCATCGGCAAAGCATAGCATAGCGTAGCGAAACCTCGACGGTCTTAATTTCAGACGCAGGTTTGACCGCTTCCCTGAAACTGGATTAACCGATTTTCCCAGCGCAATCCTGAAATTAATTGAGATTTCCGCCGGGTTTATGACCTCCATACACCGCCTTCGGTTCCCTTCATCTGCCGTCGCCATCGAAGAAGCTCCAGTTGAGATCCCTCGTCCTGCATCCAAAACTACGGGATTCCTTCGCCGAATTTGAGCTGCGCGATCCGACGAGGTAGGCCTCGTTAGAATTTTGTAAACTTTCACGATTAGCTTGAACTGAAGCTCAATCATTTCGCTAACCTTCTGAATTTCATCTGTTCGTCTTCGCAGTTTTTCCTACATAGCATTTTATCGTTGAGATATACAAGGCGTTGTTTGGAATTGGAGAATTCATCCAGTGATTTTGTTTGCGTCTTGGATGAAACGTGAATTCACGAGCTGATTTGTTTTGTATGTTGCTCGTTTATTGGCCATTTGCAGAGAAACAATGATCAGTGAAATAGATGTGGTGTACATAATTATGGATTACACCGGAGCTCGCTCAATCCAGGTAAATTAAGCTCGTTTATTGGAATCATGGCTATAAATTACACTTTCCGTTTCATCAGCATCGAGTGATGTGAATTATTGAGTTCGTTTAATAGAAAAAAGCTGGTCTATGCAGAAGCAATGGATTCAAAGGACCGCCTGATTCTGGATCATCGTATTGTCAAGTAATGGCAACTTGAAGTTCTTGGAGTTCTTGTAGGAAGCATGAACATAGTTAAGGGCGTAGCTGACTTGATTCGGAGGACATCCAGTGGCCATATCGGAGTGTCCGGTACAGGGTCACACGCTAACAGTCCATACCCTCCGAGTCCAAAAATACGATTCAGGTATTTGCACCCTCATGATTTCCAGAGGGCTTAGTCAAGAGTTTTGTTTTTTATTTTATTTTATTTATTTATTATTTTAAAATTTTATTTTAAATTGGATGATCATATTTAAATTTTAATTGGAAATTTTGAACATGGAGTTTGTAGTTCATCTAATGGCCAAGGAGTATGCATTCTTTATTTTGGGAAACAAAACACTTCATGTCCAATTCTTGTGCTGCTGTATTATCTTTATATCACTTTTCACTGTTCTCATTTTCTTTCCTCCTCGTGTGGCCGCTGCTATGCGTTATTTTATATTTGCAGTGAAGTTGGCGACGAGGTGATTCTGAATGAACTTTGGGTTAGATATGAGAAAGCGGTTGATAAGGTATGATTCTGACCTTCTGAACTTCTTTTTTCTTTGTAATCATGATTAATGCTCGGAAGTCTTTTCGAAGTGTCTTCGTTGGGAAAGCAATGATATTATGTTTAATGTGACAATTTCTTTTTACGGGATCTAATTGATATAGTTTACTGCATATTATGTACTGAACTATTGGAATAAGCACAAATTCGAAACGAAGTATTGTGGAGAGAAAAGGTTTAACTATAGTTTGTCTTGTAAGATACTACTACTTATATATATATATATATCTGTATGAGTGCGCGCGCGTATATGTATTATTGTCTAGGGACAAAATGTTATAATTTAACAAAAAAGCTAGTTTTTTTTATTAACTTATTAAATCTGGATTTGTATTCGTATCTCTGTTTCGGTCTCTCAAATTTATTCTTACCGTGCAATATTCTTAATCTTTAGGGGGAAAGAAGAAGGATGTTTTATGTTTTCTTGAAGCAATTTATTGTTGTATACAAGAACTGGAAACCAATAAATGCTGGCTGGCTCCCAAAGGATGCCTCAACTTCTGTTCAAACTATGAACTCGTCTACTTCGGATCATACTGTTGTTGGCTGCTCCAGTGGACATCCTTCCGAAATCATTTTAAAATTAATCGAAGAGGTCAAGCAATTGACTTCTGTTGTCGTTGAATGTAAGTTGATTTATCTCCACCACTTTTGAGGATGCTTTTGGTATTTCTTTATTTTATCTTTTTTTTTCCTGATGAATTGGTTATTTACTTTCTGAAAACAAGTTGAACGATTTCTGCTACGTTTGAGAGTGCATCTGAGATGCACTTTAGTGAATAAAATGATCATCAACGTGAACTTTTTTCTGCATGATATAAGGTCTTCACTAATTATGCAAAGCAGTATTTCGTTGGTTTGGTCGATTTTTGGGCTTTTGCTGATGGAAGGCTACTTGTTAGAATTCTCTGGTTTTTTTATGTTTGGCCGATTGGCCCTATGTTACTTATTTTGGAAACGTAGTCGTTGGGGGTAATTTGTTAGGGAAGTTCGAAGCTTGTTTGAGGAGGTTAGTTAGGGCGTTGAACGGTTTTATTTAGATTGGCTGTTGGTTGAATGCCTCGTGGTAGTATAAATGCCAGCCTTTGTGTAACTTTTTGAGCGGATCTTAATTATTTTCAAGCCTCATCAGTTTACACCGTTCACTTTCACCCCAATGCTGTTTTAGTTATATAAGACAATGTACACTAGAGGAGAGAAATATCTGTCTTTGAGAATGAATTATATGAAAGAGAATTATTTTTCATGACTCGTAATCTTGTTTTGGGTTTCCATGCCTCCATCTTATTCTAGATTTCCTCTCATTTTATTGTATTCGATGTCGAGTTGTGAGGTTAGGCGACGACAGACTTCTTAAGGCATTGACATTGTCGACCTTCCCTTTTTAGCTGACTTTATCAATTGCACTGAACTTTCGACTCAGGGAGGTCAACAGCGGACGTACTTGGAGCATCAACTGGATTAAATTTAACTTCAGAAGGGTTTCTGATCTTGGATGCCCTGGCAATAGTTATGCGTTCGATGCACAACTGTAAAATTTTTGGGTACCATAGTGGGATTCAGAAGCTCACAGCATTGATGAAAGGTGGTCTCATCGCTTCCGTATATGAATATCGCTGCCAATATTTTCTCTACTTTCAGCTTGCAGTCTGATTTCCTTAATTTCAGGGGCTGTTATCCAACTTAAGACAATAGCGGGCGAACTTTCAGGCGATGAAGGTCTATCTAATATTGTTGTGGAAAATACCAGACTCCTACAACACGTGTTAATAAATGTGGTGTCGATAGTACACTCCTTTATTGATATAGATTCACTTCTATGTGCGGAGGATCATTCTCTAAGCATGAATATACCGTCTTGTGAAGAGAGATTAATGTGGCGTCAGAAGGCGGTTGTGTCAGTGATGGAAGCTGGTGGAATTAATTGGTTAGTAGGTAAGGTATGCCAGTTTGAGTAACCAAACTTGTCATCAGAACTAAGTGATAAGTACAATAATCCATTAAAATGGTGTCATGCAGAAGAAACTAATAATCTAATTTTCACTACGCCATCATTAATTTTTTTTTTCTCAATCTTTTGTAAACCATTATTATTACTAAGTTTTTCCATCCACAGAATCTATATTGCTTTTCTTGTAGATCCTCAGTATTTATTATTCAGGCTGATTAGGATTTTTTTTTTTACCAGAGTTGTTACGCGTTACTAGAAGGCTGAATATCAAAGAACAAAATATCGACGTGGAGCTCCAATGTTTGGCTATAAAAATTCTCTATTCTGCATTATCCGAGAACCCACGGGGTCAAAATCATTTTAAAAGCATTGGTGGACTTGAAGTCTTGTTAGATGGCCTTGGACTTCCATCCAAAATCGTTTTAGCTCCGAAGGACCTGGCTGGTGCTGACCAGAAAAGGTGTACACCCTTCACTCTAATTTGTTTCGATTTCGTACGTGTTGGATGTTGTCTGTGAGAGGAGTCTCGATAAATTTTTCTTTGGTTATTGTCTCAACGGATATATCAATGTCTTTATTTCTTTCGTCTGCTAACATTCTTTCTAAAATATTTTTCAGAGACGAGAGCAACTTCCTTAACATTTTGCAGCTGCATGTTCTTTCACTGGCAGTCCTTAGAGAGGCCGTGTATCCTTTTTTCTTTTTTCGTTTCTTATTCTATTGTTCTCTACTGATTTTCTGGTACTTTCATGAATATCCTGTGGCCCGTGCGATTTGGAAGTTGATGCATGAATATGTTCATTGTTTCTTACTTGTAAAGTACATGGATTGTTGTATTTTATCGGCTTCTCTACTGTCGTATAGCTTGGGTTTTATGATACCTTTTTGTTCTCAATTTCATCCAGAAGTTAATACGTGATTGGCGTCCTTAACTGCATCCAGCTTTGGGAATTTAAACAACATGCAATTTTTGTGTGAAAATGGGAGAATCCATAAATTTGCAAATAGCTTCTGTTCTCCAGCGTTCACGCTTCAAGAAGAATACAAACTGCAGATTGGGGAGTTATCTGGACAGCAAGAGTTATCAGGAGAATGTTCTGTTTTACCTTTAGCCAATCTCACTCATATTCAATCTTGGAATGAATATGTTGTGAAGTTATGCAGAGTACTTTGTTCTTTTCTTCTTGCTCCAGATGATGTTAAACCTCATCATCCTCAAGCATCTTCTATTCGAATCATGACACCCGTTTCATTGGTCTACGGTGATCTTTCAATCAAATGGGTCATGAGGGTACTTGTAGCCGTGTTCCCCTGCATTAAGGCTTGCTCTAATCAAAATGATTTGCCTGCCCACTTGAGGTCTATTTCTTGGTCGACTCAATCAGTCTTTCCTATAATTATTATGTTTTTTTTTTTTTTAATTCTCAAGTCTACCATTTTCCCTCACTGCTAGTTTAACTCGTTTTGTAGGATCCTTGCCAACGCTTTGCAGCACTCCGTCCTTGCTGCATTTAGAAAGTTCCTTGTTTCTTCTCCGGTGTCTCTTGAAATTTTTCGAGAAGAGGGGATATGGGATCTTTTCTTCTCTGAGAACTTTTTCTATTTTGGACCTGCTTTTGAGGAGTTTACCCTAGAATCTTGGACAAATAATGATGATTTCTTGGAGAAACCTGAAACATATTATGCTACTAGCTCAAACTGTCCACCAAAGGTTGACGGGGTCGATTTGATTCAAATTGAAGTCATTTCATTTGTAGAGTTTGCTGCAACTTCTTGTGGAAGTGCACATAATTTAGTAAGTTATTTATTATTTCCTGATACCGCACCGACTACGTTTGATACTTTTATTATGACTTAACAATTAATAGTTCTTGCTCGACTGGAATATTGGTCCAGATTTTTCAGGTTATTTAATTAGAAGTACATATAATGTTAAATCACCACTTAACCCAAAAGCTTAAGCGGATGAATTGTGTTAAATTTAATTATATAGGTATTCTAATATTTCCCGGCTTGAAAATTAATAGAAGGCCCAACAAGTGGAATCAATTGGAGGGAAAATGATATTATAGGGATTTGAATACAAGATCTCCTGCCATAATACCATGTTAAATATTAGACCATATGATTAGTCAGCCTTGTAATATTTGTTGCATTATGTTCTGTTATTTATAAATATTCAGCTTCTGGCTTTGATGCATTTTATAACTCAAAACTTCGTAATTGGCAGCCTGAATTATCTGCTTTGTTAGACACCCTCGAACAGTCTGCTTGTAATTCTGAGGTTGCCGTTGCTCTCTCTAAGAGCCTCCTCCGCATATTACAAATTTCACCTGAGAGAACTGTTGCTTCATTCAAGACATTGAATGCCATTCCTCGGTTGCTTAAAGTTGCGTGTGTTCAAGCCCAGGAACATAGAAGATCTGGAAATGCTATTTCATCTGATATTAATTTTGTCGAAGGTATTCAACCTCGAAGTAATCAGGGACACGATTCACGTGAGACAGCTCAAAGTTGTCTTACATGCTTGGAAACCATCATGGAACTTTTCACAGAATTTTCCTCAAAAGGAGATGATGCGCAAAAGTTGGTTCTGCTTAATCCAACATCAATTGACTGTCTGTTCGAATTATTTTGGGAAGAAAGTTTGAGAAGCCGTGTACTTAAACACACACTTGTGCTCATAAAGGTAATGTGATATTACTGATTTGTTCTAGCTAAGTTCTGTATCTTTTCGGGTTTCCTTCGAGAATGAGTTAAGAAGTTGTATCTCTTCTTTATTTTTTATTTTTTTTTATTAGAGAGATCAAAAGATTTTGATTCCAAAAAGAATAAGTACAGCCTTCCAATCATTGTTAATCATCAAGAGGCTGTGCGTGTTAAGACATCCACCGAGTCGCCGTATTTTGTTCAAAATTAACAAAAAAGAACGAAAAAGAATTTCATTGGGGTGGTTTTCTTTAAATGCTACACTGGAAAGCTTACTTTGCTTGTATTAACCTTCTTTTTCATTTACTTTTGGTTGAACTGTCATTCAGATAAAAGCAATTTCCGAGGAAGATCATAAGGCAAAACTGTATATTTGTACTAAATATCTCGAAACGTTTGCTCAAATTAAAGAGCGGGAGAAAAGTTCAACAGAACTCTCTATTGATCTATTGGTTGGAATCAGGGAGATGGTTCTGAATGATCCTCAGGTATATCTACGTGCTATAATTTTCTTAATTCATGTTGGCCTTTATTATTTGTTAACTTTCTTTTCTTGTTGGCTTGTACACTCTTTTGGTATTCTAAATGTTGTAATTTGTTTTCCTTCAGTACTACCAAGCTCTGTTTCGTGATGGAGAGTGTTTTTTGCATATCGTCTCTTTGTTGAACGGTAATGTCGACAAGGAAATTGGAGAAAAGTTGGTTTTGAACGTCCTTCAAACTCTTACTTGTCTGCTTGCTAAAAATGAAGTCTCAAAGGTACTTCTAAAATTTGTCTATGGGCGTCTAATTAATGTTTTGGTATCGTCGTATGCTAACGTGCTGAAAAATAACGACATAAGATTCACTATTGTTCCATATGAACTTTATTGTCTGCTTGATGTTTCTTATACATATATCTTGAGTAAACTTGTCAGCACAAGTCTAATGTTTCTTATTATCTGCTTAATGTTTATTGATGTACTTGTACAGGCTTCATTTAGAGCTTTGGCTGGCAAAGGTTACCAGACAATGCAAACTTTGCTCTTGGACTTCTGTCAATGCCATCCAAGTGGTGCACTCTTAGGTGTTCTACTCGATATGCTTGTTGATGGAACTTTTGACTCAAAGTTGTGCCCTATTATACAGGTGACTTGATAATGCGGGCGTTCTTCTTGAGCTCTTTGTTGTCCAATCATCGTCCGACCTTTAATATCCCTCTACCTTTCATTTCTTCAGTATGATAGTTTAGAAGTTTCTAATTTACGTGGCTGTGCCTTCGTATGCGTGCAACTACTAAAATATAATTCTCTTTACCACCATTTTGATGCAGAATGAAGATGTGATCATTCTTTATCTGAGTGTTCTGCAGAAGGTTAGAAATTCATTTCTCTTGTAGCTTGATATTCTTTTTTGGATATTTCATTTCTATGTTGTGTTCCATTTTTTTTCTTTTAAATTCTTTTAATTTACTTGGCATTTAATTGGGCAGAGCAGTGAGCCATTGCAGCATCAAGGGCTTAATATATTCCAACAGCTTCTTCGGGATTCTATATCCAATCGAGCTTCTTGTGTGAGAGCAGGAATGCTGAATTTTCTTCTCGATTGGTTTGGTCAAGATAACAACGATGGCATCATTGTGAAAATTGCTCAGTTTGTTCAAGTAATAGGTGGTCATAGTGTGTCCGGGAAGGATATCCGCAAAATCTTTGCTTTGTTAAGGAGCGAGAAAGTTGGGAGACAGAAACGATATTGCTCATTGTTGATGGCCAGTATTTTATCGATGCTATCTGAGAAGGGACCAACCGCTTTTTTTGATATGAGCGGGAACAACTCTGTAAGCCCTTAACGCTGTTGCTATATAACTATTTTGGATCGTGTTGAACTTTAGAGAAGATTTCTTTCGAAATATTTTAGAACGCATTGATTATAATCATGTTGTCTGAGTGTAACATCATTGAAAAAGTATGTCCCAACTTGCAGCAGATTGGGTCTGTTTTTCTGGTGATTCCTGAAATCGTATCAATGTACCAACTTTGGAAGTGTGCACTTAGGTAGCACGCCTCTTCTTTGGATATCGTTTAATGAAACCCTAAACACGGACTCTTAATATTAGCATTATTGAAGGTTCAAAATAAGCAGTTTAATGCTGTTCATTTTCCAAGTAATTAATGATTCAAGTGAATATTTGAAGTGTATGATTATTTTGCATCTCTATGGTCGTTCGTTCCCGAAGAAGCTTTATCTTTACAATTTATCTTAAATTTGAAGTTGATGGCGTTTCTAAAGTTATATCTATTCTTAAAGCTTTTTGACTTCAATTTTTCTTCATATGTAGGGGATCTTAATTAAAACACCTGTTCAGTGGCCTCTCAATAAAGGCTTTTCTTTTTCATGTTGGCTTCGAGTAGAGAACTTCCCAGTACATGGAACAATGGGTCTTTTCAGCTTCCTTACAGAAAATGGAAGAGGCTGCTCGGCCGTGCTTGCAAAGGACAAGCTTATTTACGAGGTTCCTCATATGTTTTGAAAATTATCTTTCAATATCTTTAATTATTTATTTGTATTAGACTTATCTTTATATTTTTATTTCTTCCGTGCTTAAATCTCCCTATCATGGACAAGTGGAGAAATCTTCTATATGCTGGCTTTTCGGCTATTTCGTGGAATATTTTGTGTGAGCTAAACTTTTTTTATTTTGGGTATGTTAGAAACCAAAACTTGAAAAAGGCTTAACCGAGCACTTGAGAGAATTACTTCTTTCCTATAATCCTTTACTCAATATTTGCCTACCTAAGCCCACCGCTAGCAGATATTGTCCTCTTTGGGCTTTCCCTTCCAGGCTTCCCCTCAAGGTTTTTAAAACGCGTCTGCTAGGGAGAGGTTTCCACACCCTTATAATGAATGTTTCGTTCTCCTCCCCAACTGATGTGGGATTTCATAATCTACCTTCTCCCTTTTCTCCCTAACTCACTCAAGGGACTGAACTAGGTGCTTTCACATGCCGTAGTTTGTTTGTTGATCTCTCTTTTTTCTCTTCTTATTCACTCCATTTAAACTATTGTTTCATTTCATCATACCAAGTGAAAGATCTCGTTTCTTCTTAGGGAAAAAACTACTTATTGCTTTGAAAACACAACTTATCGTCGAAGAGCGGAGTCAAGTAATAGCTCCTAAATTACACTAACAACTCTCCAATATATTACCACTAGATCAAAAGCTTGCAAATTTGCACGAAATGCTGACTTCATGTGTATTGAAATGGAATTGACGTTCCAAAAGTGATTAAAAATTTAAGTTAATATCATTAAGAGAAAAAACAGCACCTAATATATATATACGTATATATATTTTAAATTAAAGAAAGTAAATTTTTTTGCCTATTCTTTTAATGATGTTCCTGGTGCAGTTGACTAATAATATTCCCTTCCCTTTTCAGTCTATCAATCTGAAGAGACAGAGCGTCCGGTTACATGTTAATATAGTCAGAAAGAAGTGGCATTTTCTTTGTATAACCCATAGTATTGGAAGAGCATTCTCTGGTGGTAGCTTATTGAGGTGTTATGTGGATGGTGATCTTGTTTCTTCTGAGAGATGCAGGTTCAGGCATTAATTCTTGTACATATTGTTTCACATTTTCTTGTAATTTTCGAAAATATTTTATCAATTGTCCTTGTTCTCACGGAGATGGGCGACTGATTATAATGATTTCCTGTGTCAGATACGCTAAAGTTAACGAACCACTAACAAATTGCACGGTTGGAGCAAAATTCAGTGCGTCTTTGAGTGAAGAAGTCGACACTAAGGAATCTGTTGAAGCTGCATTTCCTTTTCTTGGTCAGATAGGTCCTGTTTATTTATTTAGTGATGCTATTTCTTCTGAGCAAGTGCAGGGTATTCATTCGCTTGGACCGAGCTATATGTATTCATTTCTTGACAATGACATTGCTACTTTCTCTGAAAATCCATTGCCTAGAGGAATTCTTTATGCTAAAGAGAGTTTGGCATCGAAAATTATCTTCGGCCTTAACGCACAGGTTTCTCTTCTTTCTTAAGGAGATATAATTATCTACTCCGACCAGTGTCTCACACCCTGTTCAGTGTCCTAATGCTTTGGTTTTACCCTTTCAGGCAAGCAGTGGAAAATCATTATTTAATGTTGCTCTAACATTAGATCAAATTTCGGAAAAGAATTCTTTCGAAGCTATTGCTATGGTTGGCACAGAATTATGTTCAAGACGCTTACTACAGCGGATTCTCTACTGTGTTGGAGGTGTCACTGTACTTTTTCCTCTAATTTCTCAGTCTGACAGATACGAAAGTGAAAATAATGGTCAGTTTTGTCAGAGTGTAAATATAGCTGGTACAAAGGAGTGTCTAACAGCTGAAGTTATTGAACTTATTGCTTGCGTCCTTGACGAGAACTTACCGAGTCAACATCAGATGCATCTCCTTTCGGGTTTCTCCATTCTGGGATTTTTGCTGCAATCGGTCAATCCGCAGCAGCTTAATATGGAAACTCTTGCAGCTTTAAAACATCTTTTCAACGTCATTGCGAACTGCGGTATTTAATTGATTTGGTTCTTAGTTCTTATTTTAACAGATTCTTCTATTGGTACCTACATGACTATATGTCTTCTTTTGTATATTTGTTTAGGCTTTTCTGAGCTGCTCATTCAAGATGCTTTATCTAGCATATTTCTTAATCTCTCAATCTGGATCTACTCGCCTTACGAGGTGCAGCGTGAATTATACTTGTTTCTCATCCAGCAGTTCGATAACGAGCCCAGGCTACTCAAGAATCTTTGCCGCCTCCCACTTATTCTAAATATGATTCGTAAGTTTTACTGTGACAAAGCTAAATTAAAATTTGCTTCTGGAAGCAAGACTTCTCTGCATCCACCTGGTGGAGTTCTTGGGCCTACTAGGGATGAAATACGGAAAATTCGTCTTCTTTTACTAAGCCTTGGGGAAATGAGCATTCGGTATAACGCCTTACTCTAAGACTGCTGCGTTTTTTTCTTAAATTTTTTGCATCAAGTTCCCTTTATTCTCTCAATGATATGTTCTCATGAAAGATTATGTAACCTCTTTACACATCATATTACTGTTCTTTGCAGGCAAAATATTGTAGCAATTGATATAAAAGCTCTTATTGCTTTTTTCGAAAGAAGTCAGGATGTGACGTGCATCGAGGATGTTTTGCATATGGTAATTCGAGCTATATCTCAAAAGACAGTTCTTGCTTCTTTCCACGAGCAAGTTAGTTTCATTGGTGGTTGTCCCGTTTTTATCAATCTTCTTCAGAGGTATTATTGCTCCAATATTAAATTCAATAGCCATATTCTATTTTTGAGTTGCATGTTTTTTTTGACATGATATGCTGAAAAGAAGAAAAATTATAAAAGGATCGAACTCTAGGAAGAGTGAGCGAAAAGAGAAGAAAATATTAGAAAACCGAACGTAACTGGTGCAGGCTTATGTTTATTTTTCTCTTAGTTACTATGAGTTAATATTAGTTACTGCGTGGGTTTTACTTATAATTCGGTGTAAACTACCTGCCAATCAATTACTATGAGTTAATATTGGTTAGCTTAGGTAGTCAATAAAGTCTTGAACTCTATTTTAAGCAATTCATAGTATCATGATTATCATATGGTGAGACCTTTGTAACGTAGAAGGCGAAACTCATTTTCTCATATGTTTGTTTTGTAGGGAATTCGAACCTATCAGATTGCTTAGTTTGCAGTTCCTTGGTAGACTTTTGGTTGATCTTCCTTCTGAGAAGAAAGGATTAAGATTTTTCAATCTCCCAAGTGGAAAACCTAAACCAATTTCTGATAGCCATAAGAAAACTAGTTCAAGGATGCAACCGCTATTCTCAGCTATTTCTGATAGGTTGTTTCGGTTTCCACCGACAGACAATTTATGTGCTGCCTTGTTCGATGTTCTTCTAGGGGGCGCAAGTCCCAAACAGGTGATCATGGGAAATATTTATTTGAATCAATTTGTTTGTTGCATTCGAAGATTATTATAAACGTTTCAACGTCTTACAGGTATTGCAGAAACAAAATCAGTCTGATGTACAAAAGAACAAATCTCCTGGATCTCAGTTTGCTGTTCCACAGAGTTTAGTTCTTATTTTCAAGTTTCTATGTAGCTGTGAGGAAATTTCTGCAAGACTAAAAATAATCACAGATCTTCTCGATCTTCTCGATACAAATCCTTCAAATATTGAAGCGTTTATGGTACTATCAGCTAACCTATTAATGTCAAAACTATTGAAATTGACCTTTCGTCGTATTATATACTAAATTGTTGTTGTAGGAATATGGGTGGAATGCTTTGTTGACAGCCTCTGTAAAGCTTGATGCTTTGCAGCAATACAGAGTTGAGTCAGTCGGTCGAGTTGACAATAAAATAAACGAGCAGCGCAGTATAAGGAAACTATTTTGTGTTGTTCTTTTGCATTACATATCGACCGTGAAGGGTGGCTGGCAACAATTAGAAGAAACAACAACCTTCTTAATTATGCAGTCTGAGAAAGTATGTTGAATTCTTTTGCAACTTTTTATGATGTATTTTGTGGTCACTAATTCTTGTTCTACATCCTTTAAATTGCAATTATTGGTATACTTTGATGGTAATTTGGCTATACCAAAACATCTCTGTTCTGTTCGTACATAAAGCGGAATGAGAAAATAATGTTTGATACCCTGATCTCGCAAAATTATATGGGTGGGAGTTCGATTGATTCAGTAAATTCATCGTAAGAATGTACTTCGTTTAATGGATTTTTTATCCTCTTTTTTATTATTTATTTTTTTATTTTGGAGTTGCCACAAGGAGCAACTAGGATGTAAACCAATCATGAAGTCATAAAAAGGCTCTTTGGCTGGTCAACAAAGTAGATGATCATTTTGCTACAAGCTCATACCAAGAATGCATTAGTTGCACCTATTTCTTTGAGGTTTTGGTTTTTCAGTGCGCCCCGACACAGTTTGTAGGGAGATGATCTAGGAGGCTCTTGAGGCAAGTTGGTGTATGTACATTGTTGCACGGCCTTTAGGGTACGAGGAACAATAGAAACTATAGGGGAGTTAGAGAGGGGCCCTTTTGGAGTGGACTTGTTTTTTATACGCCCTCGTATTCGTTCAAATTTCTTTTTGAAGGAAAGTTGGTTTTCGCATCACTAGTTGGGGTTGGGCGCTAAAAAGGGGTTTTCTTCTAGATTTTATCCCTCGTGCTTTACCACCTAACTTGAAGGATAAGAAAAATCACACAATTCTTTGGAGCCTTCGGCTTCTAACGAACTTTTAGTAGGGAGAGCACTTGATTCCCTATGTAATTGTGGCACAAATAGGTTTAACAATGACAAAATCCGCTCCTATCGAGCTTTTACCTCTGAACATCTAGAAGATCAAGACCTTTAGGACTCAACACAAACATATAGGAATCCCATTCTTCCATCCTTCTGTCTTCTAACGGTCTTCTAAATAACGGTCTTCTAAACCACCCATGAGACTACTAATCCGACCATTGAAGGGCGAATGGATGCATAAGGAGAAACTTTTTGGAAACTGACCCTTAAATCATTCGAATATGATGAACTTGTAATCTCATTGAATCCAGGTTGATGAGAATCAGATTGAGACAAAACAGAAATCAACAAGCTTATCAGGGTTATAAATGGAATTCGAAGATGATTTCGCTCATACAATCTCAACACGTGTTCCTAATACAAAGACTCGTAACTTCCATGATGAACCCACTCAAAACCCGAAGTTGAGACAAAAAAGTAGAAATGTAACGACCAAAACTATTCGGAGGTAGAAAATACCTTCGGAACCGAAGGATTGATGATAACGAAGGTTAACTGGAAACTGAAAACGACAGCGGATGAAGGCTAGAATCCGAGGGACAGGAGATTTTCATTTCTCTCATTACATTCTCTACTTGTCTTTGGGTTTGGTTTCGAGTTTTTCTTGCAAGTTTTTAGGTTATAGGTCGGTCTGAAAACGTTCCTTGGTGAGAAGCTTGAGAAACATTTTGTATAATTTTTCATTTTATCAATGAAACTTATGAATTTCCTTTAAAAAAATGTGTATGTCGAGTATTTTTCACGGTATTATTATCTCAATTTACTGCTTTCCTCAATGTGCTACAAAATGTCTAATTAACTTACTGATTGTTTTTCTTGTTATCTCGACCCAGGGCCAAGTCTCCTTTAAATACTTTCTTCGTGATATGTACGAGGATCTGATTCAAATGTTAGTGGATTTATCTTCTGGGGAGAATATATTTGTTACACAACCGTGCCGAGATAATACATTATACCTTCTAAGGCTTGTTGATGACATGCTTATAGCTGAACTCGACCATCAGTTACCGGTACACTAGCATTTCTATTCCATCTATGTCTTTGATTTATGAATGAAAAAATTGAAAAGCTTCAATTTATGCTGACCTAACTAGTGAGCTTATGGGTCCAATGAGCACTCAAATTTTGAGCTTACAAGATTTCGTTTCAATTCAATATCATACCGTTTAAAGCTTCCTGTCTCTGGACCGAGCATGTTCCAGTCAACCGATGGTTAAATTTGTTGGGTTACGTTTTCTACTTAAGTAAGTGGGTTTTGAGCTTCAGTTTACCATGTCGGGTTTTATTCATTTAAGCTTCGTGCAGATTCTAGCGAATGTCTTCGATGTCTCTCCCGAATCCATGGAACTGGAGCTTCACATCTCTGCCTTACATGATGTTTTGCAAGGAGACTCTGATGACCAGACAGCAAGGTACTTACTATCTCTTTCCCCATTCGCCGCCCCTCCTCTCTATCTGCACAGAAGCTTAGGTTTATCGACTCTGACACAATCTGCTGCTCTGTCTTGTGTACATAGTAAAGAATAATGCTTAGATGGCAGCAGAATACATGTTATTTGGTGAAAGCACATTGTTATAACCTATAAACTGTTTCTTAACATCATGTTTCTAGATATGCGCAACATCAAATGGACGTTAAAGAGGACAAGATGGATGAAAAATGGTGGCGTCTTTACGATAAATTGTGGATTATTATTAGTGAGATAAATGGCAAGGGACCGAACAGATCTTTGCCAAAATCATCAGCTGGAGGTCCTACATTTGGTCAAAGGGCCCGTGGTTTAGTAGAGTCACTCAACCTTCCGGCTGCAGAGATGGCTGCAGTTGTTGTATCAGGAGGCATAGGCAGTGCATTGGGAGGAAAACCAAACAAAATTGTCGATAAAGCCATGCTTTTGCGCTCAGAGAAGTTCCCAAGAATTATTTTTCGACTTGTGATGCTTTACATTTGCAAGGCTCCTCTAGAAAAAGCGTCCCGATGTGTGCAGCAGATTATTTCACTTTTACCTTCTCTTGTGGTTACTGATGATGAGCAAAACAAAAATAGGTTGCAGCTGTTCATATGGTAATGCTTCTTTCACTTTATTATAGGCTTATGGCATACTGAGGTACCCAATTTGGATATTTCTGGTGCTTGTGAACCTAAATTAAATTAATGTCGTGCGCGTAGGTCTTTGCTTGCTGTTAGGTCACAGTACAGAACGTTAAATACCGATGCTCGCATTCATGTCATATCGCATTTGATTCGAGAAACTGTAAGCTGTTGCAAATCAATACTTGCCAACAGTATGATAAGCACAGACGATTCTTCGGATAATGGTGCTTTTCTTAAAGAGGCTGGGTACATTCACAACCTGATACAAATAGAACGAGTTACTGCAGCTGTAAGTTACTGTGTATATTGATCCATGTGCTTTGTTGTGATTGTTTGTGCTTATTATATGTTGAACCATTTACATGGTATTAGGATAGAGGTGATTCTTAAATAACTAACTTATAGATATTCTTTAGACGACGTAGCGCTATGTCCATCGTATTCAAACTGAAAATTAAATGACTGTTAAGTATGTCGAATATGGATTTTTTTTTTTTTTTTTTTTTTTTTTTTTTTTTTTTTTTTTTTTTTTTT
>NW_019268524.1:2849460-2882902 GCF_002738365.1 Cucurbita moschata
TTTTTTTTTTTTTTTTTTTTTTTTTTTTTTTTTTTTTTTTTTTTTTTTTTTTTTTTTTTTTTTTTTTTTTTGTAGATTTCCTATTATTCCATTTCGATATTTTTACTTTTTTTTTTTTGGGACAAGAAACGAACTTTTTGTTGATTAATGAAAAGGAAAAAGTGTTTAAAGATACAAATAAAAAAAATAAAAAAAAAATCAAGAGTACCCAATTTTATAAGGATGTGGAAACCTCTCCCTAGCAGATGCGTTTTAAAAATCTTGAGGGGGAAGCCCAAAAGGAAAAACCCAAATAGGACAATATCTTCTAGCAGTGGGCTTGGGCTGTTACAAATGGTATCAGAACCAAACATCAGGTGATGTGCCAGTGAGGAGGCTGAGCCCCGAAGGGGGTGGACACGAGTGGGTGTGCCCGCAAGGACTCTGGGCCCCGAATGAGGGTGGATTTGGGGGTCCCACATCGATTGAAGAAGGAAACGAGTGCCAGTAAGGACGTTAGGTTTCGAAGGGGGTGGATTATGAGATCCCACGTCGGTTGGGGAGGAGAACAAAACATTCTTTGTAAGGGTGTGGAAACCACTCCCTAGTAGACACGATTTAAAAACCTTGAGGAGAAGCCCGAAAGGAAAAGCCTAAAGAGAACAATATCTGCTAGCGGTGGACTTGGGGTGTTACAAAACGTATCCACCTCTCATTATTGTTGACTCGTCTCTAAACCAAAGGAGAGATGAAATTTGACTTTTCTTATTCCAAATAGCATTTGTATTGCTCTCAGGTGAAAATCGAGAAGTTCCAGTATAGCGAGAGAAGATATTTTATTTATTATTTATTAACTGTCCGACGCCGATTCTTTTGCAGATAGCTGATGAAGTAAACTATATGAAGTCGTCGAAAATTGACCATCAGAAGCAGTTGCATGAACTAAGACTTCGAATGGAAGAAAGCTTATCTAACGAGTCGATCAACCAGAAGGTTTTTGAAGAGGAGATGCAAAGTAGTCTGACTTCCATTTTGATTGCAGACGACAATAGAAAGGCTGCATTCCAGCTTGCTTATGAGGAAGTGCAGCAAAATATCGCAGTGTGTATACTCTACATTGTTTACTTTTCATACTTATCATCACCCATTTGTTTTACGTGTAATAGGAACTCGAAGATTGTTTCATCAGTCCTTCATAGTCTTTTCTATTGGCAGGAAAAGTGGATGCACATGTTTCGTGCTTTGATTGATGAGCGAGGCCCGTGGTCTGCTAATTCTTCTCCAAACATTTCTTCAACACATTGGAAGCTCGACAAGACGGAAGATACGTGGCGACGAAGACCGAAACTAAGAAAGAATTATCACTTTGATGAAAAGTTGTGTCACCCCCCATCAATTTCTCCTAACGACGACATTAATAACGCTGAAAATGTAAAAAAATCTAGTATTGTCGGGCACATGCCGGAGCAAATGAAAAGATTTTTGCTGAAAGGTGCTATGAAGATAACTGATGAAGGAAACTCAGAGCCCATTGAAAATGATGTTGAACCATGTGAACCAAATGCTTCTAATCTCAAGGATTCTTCGGATGGTCAGTACCTAGAGCAAGTCAAAGACGTCGGTGAATGGAAAGATATCGTACAGGACAGAAAAGATACTTCTTTATTTTCTCCGGTGACAGAAGAAAGCGAGGTACGAAACTCATATTAAACTGCACCCAATTAGATAAAATATTTCGGTAGCGTTTATTAATGGCTTCGTGCATCAGGTTCTCACGTCAACTCCATGTGTACTTGTGACATCCAAAAGAAAATTAGCTGGATATTTGGCTGTAATGAAAAACGCTTTGCATTTCTTTGGGGAGTTTTTGGTCGAAGGTACTGGGGGAGCGTCCACCTTTAAGAACTTCGAAGCTCTTAAAAGTTCGGATTTGACTAAGCTCGATCAAAAGCAGAAGTCTCTAAAGTGGCCTCTATATTTACAATTGGATTCCACAAAGGGTACAGTAGTTGATGATGTGGACGTGATGAATGACGATGGCAATTTAAAACGACCACTAAAAAATTTCAGACGTCATAGGAGATGGAACATTGGAAAGGTAGGGAATCACAGATTTCGTTTCGTTTTATCAGGCATTGTTTGTACCGAAATCTAATATTTCTTTCTTCCCAGATAAAAGGAGTTCACTGGACTCGATATTTACTTAGATACACTGCGATAGAGATCTTCTTCAGCGATTCCGTTCCACCAGTCTTTTTAAATTTCAACTCACCAAAAGGTGCCAAAGATATTGGGACGTTGATCGTGTCCAGTAGAAATGACTATTTGTTTCCTAAAGGTAGTAGTCGAAATCAAAGTGGAGTTATTTCTTTCGTTGATAGACGTGTTGCCCTCGAGATGGCAGAAAGTGCCCGAGAGAGTTGGAAGAGAAGGGATATTACAAACTTCGAGTATCTAATGATTCTCAATACTCTTTCTGGAAGATCTTATAACGATTTAACTCAGTATCCAGTGTTTCCCTGGGTTTTGGCGGATTACTCCTCCGAGGTTCTTGATTTTAATAAGTCGTCAACTTTTCGTGATCTTTCAAAGCCTGTTGGAGCATTAGATCCGAAACGTTTCGAGGTTTGTTCATTTAACACCTCACACCGTATGTCCCTAATTTTTTTACCGTTATAATATGTGTTACCACTGCAGGTATTTGAAGATAGATATCGTAACTTTTGTGATCCCGACATACCAAGGTGATTTCTCGCCTGATTTCATATTCTTAAGCAAGTTTTGGTATTTAATTTCTTTGAAGGGTACAAAAATTAGCTGGCCAGAAAATGAAAATCAGTATTAATTGGGGAGAAAATGACATTATAGGGTTCGAACTGAGGACTTCCTACGTGCTACCATGTTAAATCACCGTTCAATCCAAAAACAAAAGCTTATGGGTTATGGTTTTAATTATATCGACACTCGAACACTCCCTTAAATCACGACTCAACGAAACAAAATTAGATTAATGATAAAAGTTGCATAGTTCCGTATATTTGTTCTACTCATGTGCTAATATTTATGTGCAGTTTTTATTATGGATCTCATTACTCAAGCATGGGAATTGTTCTCTACTATCTTTTACGCTTGGAGCCATTTACTTCTCTTCACCGGAATTTGCAAGTAAGTTGTCAGTGTTATACTACTCCTGACAAACGAGACGTTAATAATAAAGATTCAAATTACAAAAATCCCGAAATTAAATTTTGCAAGAAAAAGGGTCGGTTGAGTGGCGTGAAGCCGTTCAGTTATTTTCTGTTTGACAAATAAACGTTCACTTCTGCTTTTGGTCAGGGGGGTAAATTTGATCACGCAGATCGACTTTTTCAAAGCATCGAGGCGACATATAGAAATTGCTTGTCCAATACAAGTGATGTGAAGGAGTTGATACCTGAGTTCTTTTACATGCCAGAGTTTCTCTGCAATTCAAATCATTATCACTTGGGGGTTAAACAAGATGGTGAACCCTTAGGTGATGTAGTCCTCCCTCCTTGGGCCAAGGTGTGTAATTGTTTTTTGTCTGTCGATAAACATCCTCGTGTGTTTCCCGAGTTATAAAGTGAAGTCAGTTGCTTTTGCATTGTAACAGCCCAAACCCATCGCTAGCAAATATTGTCCTCTTTGGACTTTTTCTTTCGAGGTTGAGGGGAAGCCCAGAAAGGAAAGCCAAAGAGGACAATATCTACTAGCGGTGGACTTGGGTTGTTACATAAGCCATCTGTTCTTGGTTGCTCCCTTTTTGATATGTTCTATATAACAAACTTCATTTCGATCTTTTTGGTAGGGCTCACCTGAAGTATTTATAAGTAAGAACAGGGAAGCACTTGAAAGTGAGTATGTTAGTTCAAATCTACATCACTGGATAGATCTTGTTTTTGGTTATAAGCAGCGCGGAAAACCAGCAGTGGAGGTATTATCTGAGAATCAAGTTTAAATCTCTTGTAGAAACCTTTCCCCATAATCCATAATATTTGAATGTGATGTATTGCAGGCTGCAAATGTCTTTTATTATCTGACTTATGAAGGTGCTGCTGATCTTGGCACTATGGAAGACGATTTTCAACGATCAGCGATTGAAGATCAAATTGCCAACTTTGGCCAAACGCCAATCCAGATCTTTCGTAAAAAACATCCAAGAAGAGGGCCACCAATACCGATAGCACACCCGTTACATTTTGCTCCGGGTTCCATTAATTTAACGTCCATTATTTCATGTTCCACTCATCGTCCCTCGGCCATATTACACATTAGTATGTTAGACACGCATATTGTCCTTGTGAGCCAGGGGCTAGTTCTGACTGTTAAGATGTGGTTGACCACTCAGTTACAGTATGGAGGAAATTTTACGTTCTCCGGGTCTCAGGTTCGTTCTCGAACGTCTATGAAAGTCGATAATTCTTGTTATCTATAAAATTGATTTTGTTGTGATTTACAAATTTATTAACGTTTTGCAGGAACCTTTTTTTGGAGTGGGTTCGGATATCCTTTCTCCTCGTAAAATCGGGAGCCCTCTAGCTGAAAATTTTGAACTTGGAGGACAATGCTTCGCTACCATGCCGACACCCGCCGAGAACTTTCTGGTTTCTTGTGGGAATTGGGATAATAGTTTTCATATTATTTCCCTGACTGATGGCAGGTTGTTACAAAGCATCCGACAGCATAGTGATGTGGTTAGCTGTGCAGCAGGTACCTTCATTATATGTATTAGAATTATGGTATTTTATCGGCTTGCTTATGAGATCATTGTGATATTCCACATTAGTTATGGAGGAGAACGAAACACCCTTTATAAGGGTGTGGAAACCTTTCCTTAGTAGACGCGTTTTAAAAACTTTGAGGGAAAGTCTGAAAGGAAAAGTCCAAAGAGGACAATGTATGCTAGCGGTGGGCTTGAGCCGTTACAACTGGTATCAGAGCCAGACACTCGGCAATGTGTCAGTGAGGAGGCTGTTCCCCGAAGGGGGTAGACACGAGGCGGTGTGCCAGTAAGGACGTTGGGCCCCGAAGGAGGGTGGATTTGGTGGGGGTCCCACATCGACTGGAGAAAGGAACGAGTGCCAAGATGAGATTATCAATAGGATTAGTAAGAGGAATCGAACGTGGGCATATTTAGGGCTCGACCTAAGAGGAGTATGCCTCCAGATTTTGTAGGAAGCATTTGGTTCACGAGTTACATAAGCGTAGGCTTCTTGAATCTACCCTCTAGGTTATACATTGGATTTTATTAATCACAAATTCACAAATCAAATACATAGTTTATGTAATCTATTCCTCTGCACAATTCGAAACAAGCTACACAAATCAAGGCTTTCCATCCCCAATTCGAAACCTTATCTAGCAGCTACTTATAGGAGAGGAGTTGGTGCAATTCAAGTTCATTACTAGGGTTACAAGTTGAATAAGATTTGGTGTCTGGGGAGACTAGTTGTGGGGATTAGTCTGGGAGAGAACCAAACCTCCCAACTTCTTAGTCATTTTTGCATACCGTGCTGAAGGACGGCTTTATATACCAACCTCCGACTCAAGGGACAGGGTGCAATGTCGGCACATCCGTGCCACCCAACCTGTTCTTGGAAACCCATTTACAAAGGAAGACGTCCAAGACACTAGCTTTGCAACACTCGGCCACACCATGATGCACACATGTGCCATATGGTAACTTACTTAGGTCATAAGGCCCAAGAGTGGTGGAGAGCTGACATCATGCTTCCCTCCTATAGAAAGTTGATTCATCTTACAGTGACCTGACCAAACATAACTTGTTCGGTTAGCATTGTATGTCAGTTATGTCTTCATCGAAAGCTAAAAATGGAGTTTGAATATATCATCTTTGTAACATGGGCGTGATTAACATATATATTCCAGCTTGAGGACTTTAATGTGTGTGTATATGTATAATTGTCTCATATCTATCCTCAGTAATATACATTTATTCGTATACTATGATGATACGATAATTATCGATGTTGCAGTGACATCGGATGGAAGCATTCTTGCTACGGGAAGTTACGACACTACAGTCATGGTGTGGAATGTTCTCCGTGGTAGGTTCTCCGAAAAAAAAGCACGCAACACACAATCCGAGCCACCTCGAAAAGACAATGTCATTGCAGAGACTCCATTCCATGTTCTCTGTGGGCATGACGACATAATTACGTGCTTATATGTTAGTGTGGAGCTAGACATAGTTATCAGTGGTTCAAAAGACGGGACTTGCATTTTTCATACTCTTCGTGAGGGACGATACATAAGATCTTTGCATCATCCATCTGGTTGTGGATTGTCAAAGCTCGTGGCTTCTCGGCATGGCAGAGTCGTGTTTTATGCTGATGATGATCTTAGTTTGCATCTCTATTCAATAAATGGGAAACATTTGGCTGCTTCGGAATCCAATGGCCGCCTCAACTGTGTCCAACTCAGCCAATGTGGCGAGTTTTTGGTTTGTGCTGGTGATCATGGCCAGATAGTCGTCCGCTCCATGAACTCGCTCGAGGTTATAAGTAGGTACAATGGAATTGGAAAAGTAATCGTGTCTCTAACTGTTACCGCCGAAGAATGCTTCCTTGCTGGAACAAAAGATGGAAGTCTTCTTGTATATTCGATCGAGAATCCTCAGCTACGAAAAGCTAGCCCGTCTCGAAATACCAAAACTAAACCTTCTGCTGTGTGATAGAACCTCTCTCAGTAGATATGGGATTCTGACATGCTGCTCTATTGCCCCAGGTTTGTCTTCATAGTTACCAATATTGTTCTGTTTATTATGTAGTTTAAAGATTGTCCAGAAAAACAGAAAAACCAAACAAAAAAAAACAGTCTTAAGACAAAACCAGAGTGAATTTTATGATGAACAAGTAAAGTTTTATGATGAACAAACGTCTCGATCCATATTTATAAGAAAATAAACTTACACCGTGTTCGTCTTCCATAATGTTTATGCAAACTCTGCAGAGCATTTTGCAGTAACCATGACTTTGGAGTTATGATCTGTTTCAATTTTTTGAAGTACTCCATGTCTGAGGATCTGGAAGGATGTTCTTGCTGATAGCTCGAACAGCTTAACGTATCCGAGCTTATATTGCTTCAAATACGACACAGGATAGTCCCGACGCAATTTTTTTCTCTACACCATGAGCTTTCTACTTGATCATCTCTTATACAGATCTGATTATCTTCATCTTGGGGAAATGTATAGACAGTGGAGGAGCTGAAACTTGTATATAATCGGTAGACTAAATGTCCATTATCAGTTGGTGCACCTCAGTTTGCCTTCATCCTTTGAGGCCTTGAACTTAAGAACATCTTTTCAATAGGTTTAGTTCTTATTTAAACTGTTCATATCAATTTGTATATTTTACTCATCTTGTTGATTTAGTAATACTTAGCTTTTAGCTGCTCCATGTCATGCTAATCGTTTATTGAAACGTCCTCGAGATAAGATAAGTTAAGTTGTATCTGTCAACCGTTCTAAATTTAGTTTCAACTTCTAATATGGCTCTAGATTTCGTTTCCTTTTCTTTCATTTTCTTGCATTTTGTATATGTTGGAGATTCGTAACTTGTGAGCTCAGGGATTGAAAATGAATGTGTTCGGGTTGTATTGCTTATTGTTTAAAAATATGAAAAATGGTTGATTACTATGTTCGTTTCAACGATGGATTTTTAGGAATTCAGGAGATTTGTTGCAATTTGGCATAAATTTGAAATTTTTGCTACAGGTCGACAGTAAAAAAGAATTGGATATCGTAGTTTTGGATGCTTTATATTTTAACGCTCAAGCGGTTGATTCTTATTTGCCTTGAGAAGTACATAGCTTCTTATACACCCAAATATACCCGTTATTTTGGTTGCTTCTCTCAACATCTCGGTTTGTGTTTGAACTCACCGATTTTGAAACCAAGACATGCTTGAATCAGAGCTCCAGCTAGAAATAGCTAATGAAGGTTGGGTCCCTAACAATAGATCTGAGCGAGTCTTGCCCATTTAAAGAATATGGACGGGTCTCGTTGCTAGAAATTTGCATCTTTCTTTTTGTTTGTGAGTTGGTCCAGCACGATCAAGACCCATACTCCCTTTTTTGGCAGAGCCGCGATAAAATCTATGGAGACACTTTCCCATGGTTTTTGTGGTACAGGATACAACTCGAAGAGCCTCAAGAGTCTATCCCGCTCGACTTTGTCTTGTTGACACACGAGGCATGTCTTCACGTACACAACAACATGCATGCCTGACCAATCCCTAATTATTCATAGATTTACTAAATACATTCAAAAGTTTAAGTTTCTATCGTGCATTAAATTTAAATTTGTATATAATAAATAATTGGATTTTAAATTTTTAATTAATAAAAGCTAATGAGATATAAAATTGAAATTTGAAATATCTATTAAAATATTTTTAAAATTTAAAAATAAAATCTATTAGACAATATTTAAGTAATTTTTTACTAAGATTATAGACAATAGTAGTATCTTTTCTTTTTCATCTTTAAAAATAAAACCCTAGTGCAAAGATTTGACCGGATTTTCTATAGAGACCTTTGCCGCCAGCGCTTCGAAGCAAGCAGTTGCCCCGAAGAGCACAGCAATATCATTATTGTTCTCACCGACGGCAACGGCGACACCGAATCGCTCTCTCAGGTTCTTTGCATTCCCTATCTCTCTTCTCTCGCTCCGTTGCAGTCGTAGTAATCTCACTGTTACTCTCATCGACGGCGAAAATATTCATCTCTGTTTCTGATCCTCGTTTCGTTTGGCTTATTGGTTTCTTTGATATATATGAATTCTCCGATACAGTTGATTGAGATTTCTTTATTTTTTGCAAATACACAGTCATCCGATATTTCAATATTGAAGTACATTTTGTGCTTCAGACTTATTATGGAAGGTTTATGAAATCCTCGTGATATGGAATTACTTGTTTTTACATCTTATATGCCTATTTATCTCAGTTTGTGGATTGCGTTTCTCTTGGCAATGTTATTCTTTCTTAAGCTTGAGATTACTCTTTCATAAATGAACTTCTTTTCTGATGAAAAACACCATTGTGTTAGGTTGCTTATTTGCGGAGTGTGAGTTGCTCGAAGCTCAAACAGTTATCTCTAAGATATTGTAGCCTGAAAACAGAGTGCAGTCTAGAAATTTAGCGTTTCAGTTACTGCGATGGAGGAACACAACAACATGCGTTGCGATGATAGAACAAACAGGTAACGGAATCCTTTTTTTTTTTGGTATAAATTGTTAATTTTATCTTAGAATAGTTCCAATGCTTGTCATAAGACTAAAATGTTGTGACTACTCCAATTTGTTCCATGACAATGGATCTTTTGGAGTGACATATTTATATTGCCTTTTTTCCATGATTATATTTATCTGAGTTACTATGAATGAATTCTCTCAGAGAAGCTTCTCAACTAACTGCATTGTTGAAGGAAATGAAGGATGGATTGGACACAGTCACAAATAAAGTCCAGGCTTTAACTGCCAAGGTTAGAACATTCTCAGTATCTGCTCATCCCAGATAGCAAAGAGAACACTCTTGTATAAATCATAATTTTTTTTCATTTTAGATATGTCAATTTAGGTAGGAAGAAAGGTAGATTATCATGCTGGCACAGCTAATATCCAGGAAGAAATATGTGCAAAGAATCAGCATCGATGTTTATTTTCACGTGCTATTGTCTCTTTGGAGTGGATGGGGTTCTATTATCTGAAGTTTTCATGCAATTCAATCTTCAAGTCTGTGAAAGTTATAGTCTGAAAGCTTGATAATGAATGAGGATTGGAAGTCTCCAGAGTCTACATTTTGTTTTTTTAGTTCAATCTCTCAGTAGTTGTCATGATAAGCGCCTCATTTCACATTTTACTATCTCGATCTAATTCGAATTTTGCACTCCCATGATATCGTGACGAAACTTTGATTGACTAGCTCACTGTGTTTCCAAAGTGATGTCCTTACCTAATGAAAAATATATTAATAATGCACTTTCTCCTGTTTTGGTACACTTGACTTGCGAGTTATGTCCATCTTTAGCATGTTATATAGCTATGGAGAGTTATATCTGATTATGTGTGTTCTTTGTATTATAATCTGCAAAATATTATTGTTCTAAAAAATTTAACTTTGTGTTTATTACTGTATCAATTGCAAGTTTTCAAAATACTGAGGAGATTCTTGTGGCCAGAATCTCAACGTGTCTCCGAATTCAAAATTTTATTTTTTTGGTTAACCATGACAATTTCTCTGCAGAAAATCTTATCTAGTGCTTTTTTGACATTCGAAAGTGTATATTTATGTTCTTTATCCTATTTAGTATGTTCTAATTATAGTATCTGATTTGACAAACTATAGTTTGCTTTAAGTGATTGCCTTTTGTGCGTATCTTGCCTTTGTTCAAGCAAGAAGTCCTGTTGTTTTAAGAGTACTGCTTGAAAAACACTGCCTGATCTTGTAGAACTAACTTTTTTGGATATCCTTAACTGATCCTATGGGATGAGTCACTTCTATTGCAGAAATTTGAACCTACGATTTTATTTAACCAATGCTGGATATCTCGACCGTAATCATCATAAAAACCGGTGGATGACAATAAGCCCACATCTTTATCAAGAATATATGAGCAAAAACGTGCGAAAAATGTCTTTACCCTTTGTCACAGAATTTGGGCCGAAGTATCTTATTATTTTTAGTCTTTGCTTCTTTTAGCTACAAAAAATTCCAGCTTTTGATTGATGGCTTTATCTGTGTTTTGTATGTCAGGTAAAATCAAACGAGCTTCCTACATCAGATGGGATAAGCTATCTTGACGCCAAATATTTATTACTTCTTAACTATTGCTCTTCACTTGTATACTATTTGCTTCGCAAAGCCAAGGGGTTCTCAATTGAGGGCCATCCTGTTGTCAGGAGTCTTGTAGAGATAAGGTTATTTCTCGAGAAGGTTCGTTCCTTTTCCCCTACTTTTTTCTGCTTGCTTACCTACATGGATGGAACATATTCATAAGGCCTGCCTTTTGGTTGACGCAGATTCGACCTATCGATAAGAAGCTTGAGTATCAGATCCAGAAGCTGACAAGAGTTTCTGTTGTTGCAAAAGAGGATGCAATCGTGGATGAAAAGGAATCAGCTACACCTCAGGCTACGGATGATCGGTTAAAATATCGTCCAAACCCTGACATGCTTGTCAGTAAATCAGAAGGGATTGCTGAGGTGAGGCATTAAGTCAAGGATCAAGTTTAATAACTCTTTTGTTCCAATTTGTTATGTGAAAAACTCAACAATGGCTTTTGCTTTCTGAACTGAACATTCAAATAGGATGGAGATGGTATATATCGTCCACCAAGGTTTGCCCCTACTACTATGGATGAAGATAAGAGCTCTAGGAAGGAGAGAAATTCCTCGAGGAAGGATTTAGAGACGCTCCGAAGAGCTCGACAGAGTGATTATATGAGGGAGCTAATGGATGACATGGCTGGGAAACCTGAAGAGGTTTGTTATGGAAGTACTATTATATAATATGGGTTTTTTTTTTTCTAAACATCCAACATATAGAGTACTTAAAACTTGTTGTTCATGGTAACTACAGATTAAAGAAAGCATTGGACTCGAAAATAGAGAAGTTGCTAGATATGTAGCTAAAATGGACGAACGTGATCGAAGAGAAGAGGAGCTATTCACTCGTGCTCCGCTTACAAAGATGGAGAAAAAGCGAGAAAAATACCTAAAGAAGTCGAGATATGGGTACGAAAACTTCGATTCAATCACCGTACTTCTAAAACATCTAATGATTGTTTCCTTAAGTTCGGTTTTGACACACTTCATTTTATTCTCTAGGATGGGTGGCGTAACCGATAGTTTCTTTGACGAAGTAAAATCGATGCCCTTGGGAGGTGCTGATGACGAGCAACCGACCAGTTTTGGTAGTAGTAGAGGCGGAATGAGAAAATATAAGAAGCGCAAGGTTTGTATTTCTTTCCTTTCTTTTTCCATTTGTTTTTGTAAATGCATTGTAGATTTTAGCCTAAACTTTGGAGCTCTTGGATTTTACATAGAATCAAACAACATACCTTTGCTTTCTGCAGGGCAGGCATTGAAACCCCGGGCAGCATCAGGATGATGGGAAGTGGTACTTCTGGATAAAATTGTATGTCGAAGTAAAAATTTATATTGTTTTTACCCTTCTTTTCATATATGTTATTAGCCCGGAAACCAATATTAGTTTGTTGACCCCTCGAGGTACCTGAGTCGATTAGATGCATCTTTTGTTTACTCAAAATGTTCTTTAATTCTAAGAGAATATAGGTTGATCCTTAATATAAATGTTGAAGAATTGCAATAACTAATCAAAGAAACAGTTTCGATCAACCGAACGGGTTTATGAGTATCGAAGAAACTAGAAATTGAGATTAAAAGCATAATGTGAAAACAGATATCTCGTGTTTTATTATCATTCAACTAGAAGGGTTGTATAATTGTCATGAATCTGGCTTTGGAAGCCAATTAAGATCAAAGGTAATGTTAATGTGCGTGAAAGTAGCTTTACAGAATCACATTTGAATCTTTTCCAAACTTGCAACATGAAGCACAGCCTTGGTGGCCATCTCCTCTCATCGTGACTATTTCCCTCAATCATCAGCAAATAATTATGGAAACTTCATCTAATAAAGTGGTATCTGGAACAGCTTATTGTGTGAGTAACTTTGAGTCGCATGCTACTATTTTAATTCTTCCCACAGTCTCCTGGGAATCCTCGTTCTTGAACGTTGCATCCTGCAAAATGAACGTCCAAACGTTGTCGCAGAATCGATAGGTATGCAGATGTCCCTGTTGCAATACAATAGGACAAAGAGGCTCAGAAATCACCCAAAGTGTTAATTATATAACTCCTCAAATATTGACGTGATTGTGATCTCATCCATAGTTCTCATACAATCACGACGAACTTTCAAGAGTATCATGAGAAAATCCATCAGCCATTGGATCGAATATATAACTTGAAGGAAAGACTAATTGTAGAAGTAATTGATGCACCGGCTTAAATCTCTAATTGCATCGATTACTTTATCCCCAGATTCAAATGTACAAATAATTACCAAGTTTATTCCAGATGAACTTATTCAAGCTGCAATATTTTATGCTGGAAAACGCTTGAAGAATCAATTAAGTAATCTAATCCATTTAGAATTAGATCAAATGTTCCACAATCTAAACTTCCAACTTTCGAATGCAAATGTTTCTATGCCGTACCCTAGTGCCATTTCCGCCTCGACTGCAACTCATTCAGAAAGGCGAGGTAATATGTTTTCTTTATCATGGTTCTTCATTCACTTCGGGCAACCAAAAGATCATGGGGAAAAAATTGTACTATACATTCATGTTAAGGCTTGACGTGCAATAGAGCACAAACATAAGTATCTCAGAACAGGCAAACACAACTAATTCCTCTTATAAGTAAAAACACGTTTCAAGTTTATAATGTCTTTACTTCGCAGCATAAATCTCTGGCATTCAAAGATGCAATCAAATTCATAAGCCGAACAAACATACCTTGATAGTCACCTTGCTTTTCACCTGTGATTCCAGAGCCTCGGTCATGGACTGCAAAAAACCAAAAGCGCTACGAAATTAAATCAAACAAGACCTCAATTTCGAACACGAATCCAAAATATACACATAAAAACATCTCTGAACCAGCTTTAACTATACCTTATCGAACTGCACAAGAACCTGAATAGCAAGCTCCGGACTAAGAGTACCGTTCTGGACCATTTCGTCCAAAGTTTCAGTCAAACACATTCCGATCGTCGATCTGCGGTAGAGTTCAAACGTTGCCATTCTTCTTCGAAAAACAAGATCTGCAACATATGGAAGTTCTTTGGCTAAGATATCAAATTTAGTTCAACAGAGCACATCCGTAATTGACAAAACTAAATGAAAATTTGAAACATAGCGTCAAAATTCGAGAAAGCAGGCAAAATCTTCGAAATTAAAGCGAGAAATCAATTCGAAAAGGAATGAGAAAATAATAATAAAGAGAAAGAGTACAAGAGCAACGAATTGTAGCTACGGATTGAAAGTGAGTTTGTGATGCTTCTGGTTTCTTTGATTCTAACTGGGTTAACGTTAGCTCCAAATGCTTTTCGCGAGCGAAGAAATTTGGGGCTTTTTATACCCTAGATTTTGTAGATGAGGGTATATATAGCAGCGAAGCCACGGAATGGAAACTCATCAAAATGACGAATTTGCCCCTGACGATGCGCCTTTGTTTCTCATTGTGGGCTCAAAAAGTAAAATGGGCCCTAAAGTTATGTTCCGATGGCCCAATTTGTTCGTGAGCCCAATAAAACCTTCTTTCAGCCCGGCCCAAAAATAAAAGGTTTAAGTAGCAAGTCAAAAAGTCAGATTTGATCGACTTTCCAAAGCGACCTTTCCCGCCATTCGAGTCTCCCTTTTTCGCTCAACCTTCAAACGAAAGAAAAAATGTATCAGATCGATTCCTTATCTTTACCAGAATCATATCCGATCTCCTTCCCGCTCTCACTTTTGCTCATCGATTAACTCATGGAATCCTCATTTTTGCTCTCGCATCCATGTTCTTCCCCTCACTGACCTTCGCTCGAATCGTTCACGTTAAAACGGTAAGTTTCTCATTTTTGGAAATGTGTTCCTACATCATGTTTATTGTTCTTATTATCTAGTTAAGATTGTCGTATGCGGACGTTTGTTTTATTTTAGAAATTTATGTTTGGCAGGAATGCCTTCTGTAATAAGTTATACATATGTAGGATTCATTTGTGTTGTTTTTAGATTTGGAATTTCTCAATGTTGTTCTGAATTCTTATTAGATCCTCAAACGTCGCAACATTTCTGCGTCCGAGTTCTAGATCGCATTGCAGTACTTCTCTTGTTATTCTTATATTTACGAATTGCATTGAATAAATGTTTGTTACTTCAAATTTTCATGTTCAAAGATTTATTATTCTGATGTCTCAAGTATGTAGTTAGTTGTTAGAATAATAATTTTGTGTTTGGTAGAAGTAGATAATAAAAAATTCATTCAAATAATCTAAGACATGAGAAATGCTCATCTTCCTCTGTTTTACTAAAAGGAATTTATTCATCCGACTTTGTTGATACATTTGAAGATCTCAATATTTTCAATGGTGCCTTCATCCCTGTTCTTGATAATAATTCAAATTCAATTGTGCATCAATGACTGAATTTTTAGAAATAAGGAGAAAACGTCCTTTCTAAGTCTTTTTGTTCTTTTAACTCAATAAGCTTTCAAGTGTTCAAGAGCTATTGACTTTCGAGATTGTGATTGATCTCTTTATCTTTTGAAATATATTTGATTTGGCTCTTAGAAGAGATTCTTAAGTACCCAGAATAAGTAAATTTTATATAAGATGAACATTGAATTTGGGCACTTAATTTCCTCAATTTCCACCAAATAAAGGCAATGGAGTTGATTTCATTGGATAATCACTCTGCAAAACATTCAATTGAACTATTTACATTTAGGAAGTTAAGGGTCCTTCCAAACGAATATAATCATACATAATCCCAACAAAAGGACCGTGGTCATTTGTTTGTGTAAGAAAAATTGTATTGTTGCCCGCCACAAGCTCACTGCCCGGAATATCGACACTGTAAAACCGGTACAGACCGTGAATTCCATGTCTAGCTATAGTGTTGTCCTTTCCAATTACTCCAGTTGTGAATAACGGGGTAACTGTTTGTGCATCATTCACTCGAACCTTCAAGTAACAATATATTTTAGTTTCAAGCGAAAAATGGAGACACCACATCCATAGTTCCTACCCGAACTATTTAGGAAAGTTTTATCAAATTATAGAGACAAATTCAAACTCCTAAAACCATGATTCAAAATTTGGACCAAATTTGTAACGATTTACATTAAAGTTCTGATCCTTACTGTTCAAGAGAGTTAGAAGGTAGTCTCTATGAGTTGATAATACCTCACAAATAGTCTCTACGATAAGAAGCCAGTAACATATTGAATAGGTCCCAGTTAGCTATCATGTATTAATAAGATGGTATTTTTTATTGAGTTGACCGTGTAGGTTAAGTAGCTAACCGGATACTAAATTTATAAATTAACCCCAAACTGAGAGGCCATCAGCTGCCAAACATAAAGATAAAGATAGAGTTCCATACTTGTAATTCTGCAGCATGTGCAGTGGCCAATGCAAGACGCAGCTTATATGTTCCATGTGTATCTGGACTGTCAATTTTGAACTCAATTTTCCAAGTAGTTCCTACATATGTGTTGTTGTCGTCTATCTTCCTGCATTGCAAACAAGGGTTATAGCCAAAGTATCTACCAACTCAGTTCCATGTTAACAATAGTTCTATAAAATGCTAACAAGAACTAAGAAAAATGCAATATGAAATAGTAAACCAAAATCTTTCATTTTCGAAGTGGTTATGGTGCAGAATTACATAAAAATTTGAAATCACTGATACAGCTTGAGCTAGCTTGTTTCTATGTTAGCCAGCATGCTACTTAGCCCGCACGACATAAGTCAAGAAACCTACTTAATTGGTTTAGCTTATCGATGTCCTTGAGTCCAATGAGGATAAAGAGGATGGCCCGACTTGTTTAGCATTTTATAGGAGTGGATAACAGCGTTAAAAAGGATGAAGTATTAGCGTGAGAGAGCAAACAATAAAATGACACTAAACAAAACAGAAACTGAAAGACATAGTGTAGTTACGGGGGAATGCAGAAAGACGAAAAGAGTCGAGAAACATAGAAGCTAATAAGGACCCACACGTCATTGCAAAAGATTCTATTATTTCTCCGACCGTGCTGACAAAGCTAAAGCCGAACACCTCAAACAGCTCGAAGGAAAACTAAAACTGCAAGAACAAAGTTGAGGAAGGAGACCTGTTAACTTGTGCAAAGAACCAATCTTTTTTGTAGTCACTATGGTCAACCGTATAAACTAGGTCCTCCTTAGGATATAATTCTGCGTATCTTTCCCATAACCCATACTGCCTAAACCTGAAATAATAATTCATAGAGTAAATTAACATAGAAAATAAGAAATATTGAAATAGAATTGTCCCATCGAACCTCAAATATATATAAATATATGGTTAAATTACAAGTTTAATGCATGTTCGATCCCAAGTTTAGAGATTTATTATTATGAATAGATTAAGACATAAACTTCAATGTTAACGGATTAAACTTGTAATTTAACCGTAATATAACTATGAGGAGGCTAATTTAGAGCTATGCTAAAAGGGAAAAAAGTACATACAGAAAGTAAAGTGAAAAACTAGAAGGAGAACTTACTTATCTGAATGATTGACAAAAAGTTTATTAATAAACTTGGGACTAGGATCTGGTACATAGAATTCTGCAGCAGTACGATCTGGAATGCCTATTTCCCACAATGTTGGACCATCTCTTGGAGGCTCGAAAACAAGTTCACCCACATCGATATCGCTGCCTAAATACTCAACGAGATTAAACTACTAATTATACACTTAATGAAAGCATGAAATTAATGGAGTTGGAGATACAAACCTGGGGTTACAGTGATGAAAGCATCATATTGGTACTCGCTGATAAAATTATATACCCATCCATTAAGACTATAATTTCCACTGAGAACATTTTCCAAAGTGAAATGTCCATTCTCATCTGCTCTGCTCCAGAATTGGTAGCCCTGAGTTCCAAAATGTGTTAACTTCAGCTAAACTCATCAACCATTGACTGAAGATTAATATAGTTTTAGGGGGCTTTTGCATCTAAGCAGCATTTTAAGAACTGAGTTCTTGAAAAGTACCCTCATAGTAAATCATATAAGCCGAGGGACGACTATTTTGGCTAACTTAGGGTCCGTTTAAAATAAGTCATTCCAAGCCGACCTTAAATTATCTTTATAAATTATAAACAAATATTGATAGTAATTATTTAATTTTTTTTTACTTTTTTTTAAATGTTAAAGCTGTTTGGCTGAATGTAGAAGATTCTGTGATGTTGCTGTACCTTGCTTTCTGTTTGCCAGGAGCCAAGTTCCCCGGGAAGTGCCAGCCCCACATATGCACCACTTGCAGGTATGGATTCATTACTCACATATCTAAGAAGCTCAAAATAATGGAATTTAGTAAGTAATTTTGTAAACAAGAACTAAAATAGACACGTGTTAGAAGTTAGAGACTGAAACGTTAGAAACTAAAATGTAAATACATATTGTTCGATGATGAGAGTCCCACGTCGGCTAATTTAAGAAATATTATAGGTTTATAATCAAGGAATACTATCTCCATTGGTATGAGTCATTTTGGAGCAAAGCCATGAGAGTTTATGCTCAAAGTAGACAATATCATACCATTGTGAAGAGTCGTGTTCATCTAACATGGTATCAGAGTTATGTCCTAAACTTAGTCATGCCAATAGAATCCTCAAATGTCGAACAAAGGACTCAATTAAGACTCCAAAAGAAAAAGGAGTCGAGCCTCGATTAAGGGGAGGCGTACTTTGTTTGAGAGGAGGTATTAGATGATGAAAGTCTCACATCGGCTCATTTAGGGAATGATATGAGTTTATAATCGAGGAATACCTCTCATGGATCATCAATGTGCCAGTGACAGTCCCTCGTTGGTCTGCTTTGATAAAATCCTTAGACGCAGGGAAATTGTAAGGCCAGCTTTGAACTTCAGCAGCCATCTGAAAATGAAAACTCCATTTAAATTTAAAATTAAAATCAAAATCATCAACATAATTTGCATCCATCCTTGTAGAAACTATATACCTGTTCTTTAGCATTTTGCCAAAGTCTGAGTGGATCTTCTTTTTCAGGCAAGGAATTGATATGTATAAAGACAGGGCCGTACACCTTCTTCCATGCCTCGTTACTTCCAAACCGTATCACCATAGCCGCTCCTGCGTAATGAGCGCTATGGAAAACCTAACAAATTCAATTCCAATCTACACGTTAATTCATAATCATAATCATAATCATAATCATCAAATTACTTGTAATTGCAACAAATGATGATGAATGTTTCACAGCTAATTTATGAAATTATCATAGGTTTATATTCAAAGAATACTCTCCTCATTTATCAATAGATCCATTTTTTTTTAAATATCTTCTTTATTCTCATTTTTATTAAAGAATTAATCATTTTTTATTTTATAATAATTTAACTTATTTGATTTGAAATCATGGTCATTTTAGCATTTATTCAAAATTACTTTATTAATTTGTTAAAAATAAAGTAAATGTAGGGATGAAAATAGTTATTTTTTAAAAATTCAAACTCAAAATATACATTACTTTAAAATATATATATTATTTTAAAGTATGAAAATAGAATAAATTTAAAAGTTAATAGTATAAAAATATGGTTTAAAGAAAATAAAAATAAAAAAATAAAAAAAGTGGGAGCAGAGAGAGCGCACTTACCGTAAGGGAGGTGGGACCCACATGGGAGGTGAGAACTTGTTTGAGGGGCCCACCGGAGCGATACTCCTCGCTGGCTGTGATTTGCCAAATGCCAATGGGCGGGTCGTTGGATATCCACCCGTGAACCCGAGTGTCTTTGCTTTCGCACCCGTATTGGTACTTGTCATCCACCTGCATCATCGCCCCTCGTCAAACAAAACAAATTTCTTATCCCTAGAAGTATCAAAATTAAAAATAATTTTGTTTTATTTTTTTAATAATTTTTATGCATATTCTTTTAAAAAATTGTAATATTCACACAAAAAAAATTAAGGCTTAAAAAACAATATATGCTTTTTAAAAAAAATATAAGATAATAAGACAATATATTATAATATAATCTAAATTAAAATCTAATTTATCATTTTTTTAAAAATAAAATCAAACTTACTTTTCCACTAAAAGGAGAAAAATTAAAATTAAAATCAGTGCATTAATAGTGTTAATTAATAATTTCACGCAACGCATACAAAAATATTATGTTGAAAAAAGTGAGTGTTGGATTCAAATATTAAATAAAACTAACAAAAAAATTTTAATATTTTGAATATTCAAAAGAAATTTGAGAAATTTTAAGCATAAATAAAAAAAATATATATATATATAAAATAAAATTTCTTATAAAAAGAGTTGAAAGAGGCACCTCTCCCTTGAACTCGGGTTCTATAGGATCCACAAGGAGGACGGCCTCTGGATACTCTAGGGCTACTCCTCGGGGTGGCTTCCGATCGTCTGGTAAAGGCATGAATCTCTGTCTCTCATCTGCTACTACCATGTATCGAAACCTAAACATTTCCTTAGTCGATTCAATCTCAGTTTCTTCCAAATCGAAAAGAAACAAAAAGAAGATCAAATTCAAAACACCGATTTCTTTACTTGTCTTTTCGCGGCTTGAATGCGATTCTGGTGTTGTCGATGTTAAACGCTGGCCAGTCTTTCAAGTGTTCGTAAATGGCGTACGAATAGAATCCTGATGAATTTCGAAGTATCACGAACCTGTCGAAGAAGAAGAAGATGAAGAAGATTTTTCCATTAATCGTTCATTTCATCATAATTTTGAGAGTTTTTTTGTTCTGTTTGGTTACCTTTTGTCGACATTCAAAGGAACTACGTCGTCTCCGGAGGATGAATTGTAAGTTCTGCTGAATGAGAGTTCTATCTGTTCGTCATTTTGTACGATTACCTTGAAATCTGTTGCTTCAATTCTGTAAATTAAACGAAATTGCTTCAAATTTTTCAAAATACTTTCGAGTTTCTGTTTATTACTTCTATAATCTTCACCAAAATCCTGGATAAATTTTGATTTACAAACAACAAAGTAGAAACAAGCGGCATTTGAACTGAAAAATGGCGCACTAAGAAACGAAAAAAGGGAGAAAACGTTGCTGGTTCTTAGGAAACTTACCGATCAAACATGCCTTTGGTTCCTTTCGCTCCTGCGGTGTTCCAAACAACGTCCCAATATCTGTATATTCAGCCCAAACAATCACAAGGCTTAGCTCTGTATTAATAGAAGAAAACCAAAAATTAAAGTTTTTTTTTTTTTTTTTTCTTTAAAATAATAATTTTTTATAATTCTTAATAAATTTGAAAACAAAATATATTTTTTTTTAATTTATTTTTTTAACCTAATAAAATAATCCTTAATAATTTAGGAAAATAGAGTTAATTACCCTCTATCATCTTCAGGATTGGTCACATCAAGCAAGTTTTCAATCCCATGGTATTGTATTCCGGTGACAAATCCCATCGGATTCGATATCGTCACTGCAATTATTTCATTCTCCATCACAACCTGTTATACCACAATAACATGTTAAATTCTTTAAACACGTAATTCTAACGCTACCAAAAATAATCATAGAAAAGATGACAGAGCGTTACATATTGTTCTTGGATGTGAAGTTGCAACAGAGACACTGATGCATTGGGGCTGTGTCCATCAGGGCTATGTCCATCGGGGTTGTGTCCATCGGGGCCGTGTCCATTGGTGTCGGGCGTGGTCGAGAAGGCGGGGTCTTTTGTCGTCGGGGGGATGAAGGGTCCGTAAACGTAAAAGAAAAGGGAAGAAAAGAGCCAAAATATTTTGAGGGAGTCGGACAAAATTGAAAATGCACTTTTTTTCATTTCCCTCAAATCTGTTGACATTGGGTACGTGAAGGAAGAAAGGGCTTCGAAGGGAACCTTTTTTAACTTTATAGCTAGGCTTTGGTTACTTGAACTAAAAGGCAAAGCCTCTCGTGAACTCCTTGCTTTGTCGCCACATTTGGTTTCATTATATATAAGGTTAAAAACCAATATTTAGAATTTGTTTTTTTTTTTTTTTTTTAACAAATTTTAAAATTAGTTGAAATTAACAACAAAAAAAAAAACTATTTGGTAAATTTTGGAAACAAATTTATGTTGTATTTTCTTAAATTAAAACTATTGTTATTATTTTAAGATTTATTGAAAATGGAAAGAATTAATTTGGATGTTTAAAAATATAAAAAATAAGATAAAATGAGAATTAAATAACTAAAATGGAATGTATTTGAGCCGTTGATGTGGAATCTACCTATTTCAGCCTAGGAATGAAGTAAATTAATTGTGAAAATTTTAAAATTTTAAAATTGGCCAGAAATTAGCTGTTGGATTCCTTAATTTTCATTTTGATCCTTTTTATAATTAATTGTGATTTTGAATGCTAAATAGCATAATAATACAGACTTGATAACGTAATGAATGATATTAACTTTGGGTGTGAGGACATATTATTCATACATTTAAATTATTGCTACGATGAATATTAGTGACCTATCTCAATCCGTTAGATTTTTATTATTGGTTAAATTACAAATTTAGCCTCCAAAAATTAAATTGTTAAAGATCGAGTTTAATCATTTTCAACTGACTATAAAATATAAAAGTCATAAATTTATTAACATTTGACATTAAACATACTATAGTGAAAGTCGACTATTTTAGGTTTTTTTTTTTTTTTTTAATCATTAAGAACTGTTGTATAGAATTATGTTTATAGCTTTAATTTAGAAGGAAAAACTACTTCAATTATTCTAAAACAATTAAGAACAAATTTTAAAAGATTATTAAATACAATTAAAAAAAATACCCATTCACCTAAAAATATTTAAAAAAATTCGGAAAAAAAAATAAAGTTTTATTTCTAAAGTATCTCGAAATATGAAATTTTGTCCCTTATGAAAATTTCTAGCTCCACCCGAACATGATCCGAGTCATACACGAGCTTTAGTTTACGATATCTTGCAAGCTATTGATATCTTGGAAGGGTGGTTGCTTCATATGAGAGTAAAGAAACTGAAGATTATGTGAAAAATTGGAGTTAGAAGAGGAGTGTTAGCGGCGTGATGGCTCATGCATGACACCCTCACAACACATAAAGTGCTTCAAAATCAAGTTTATCAAGACTCCATTTGTTTTATAATTATTTATTTCCAAAATTTAAAATGTTTGGCTTTTTAGCCTATAAAAATTACCATATAATAACAATATTCAACTTTGGATAAGAGCGAATATATCCTAAACTTACGGTCTTGCCCAATAATTTTTTACTATATATTGAAAATTCTTTCCTTGTCGATGAGTTACTCTCCCTTTGGGAGAATTTCTATGCTGCACCGGTATGAATACGATTCTCATTAATTGTCAGTCACGTTAGCATCATTTAAAAATTTCTATGCTGGACGGTTTTCTGAATCTATAGATCAACTGGTTAAGACATACGGCTAACTTCAAGTTAACCAATGAACAAATTAAACTAAGAAAATCAAACCAAAATTTCTTTTAACAAATTTTCTCAAGATATAGGCAATAGGGAGTTTAACTTAAAGCCAAAAGAAGTGCAATATAAAAAAGGTCAGTAAAGACAAGTCAGTTTGTTGAAGGAGCTTCCAGACGGATATAATCATACATGATACCTTGGAAAGGGCTGGTGCAGCGTGGCTGAGTAAAGAAGATTGCGTTATCTCCTTCAACAAGGTGTAAGCCTGCTATGCCCACGCTGTAAAGCCAATAAATTCCATGAATTCCATGTCTTGCAATTGAGTTGTCTCTCCCTATCAACCCGCTCGTAAACAAAGGTCGTTTTGAACTCGGATCATTAACCCGAATCTAGAGAGGGAAATCAAAAAGAGAGAAAAAAAGAAAAACGTGTTTTGGTTAAATGTTGAGCATTTCAGTTATTGTCAATGATGTAGGCATCTTACCTGCAATTCAGCAAGAGTTGCAGATGCAATTGCGACTCGTAGCATATACCTATTCTTGCGATCTACTCGATCGAGTTTGAATGCGATTTTCCAGGTAGTTCCTTGATGTGAATTATCGTTCGTCTTCCTGTAATACATGGAATAGTTTGATGACAGATACAAGACATGTCAAAGATCATATAACGAACATAGCCACAGAAACAAAGAAGTTGTGAGGATCGAAGATGACGATCGTTGGAGACTGTTTTTGGTTATGGGTAACGAATAGCAAAAGAAATATTACCTAGGGACCTGAGCAAAGAACCAATCTTTACTATAATCACTTGTGCCAACGGTGTATACTAAATCCTCGTCCGGGTATAACTCAGCGTACCTCTCCCACAACCCGTACTGTCGAAACCTGTCGAGTATAAACGGTAGGGATTTCAGATTTGATTGGACTTAGATCACTCAAGTTCTACAAAAGTATCCAAACTTGTAGAACTATAGAAAAGGGGCTACCTTTCAGGATGATTTACAAAGAGCTTATTAATATGCAATGGATTAGGATCAGGAACGTAGAACTCTGACGCGGAGCGATCGGGAATGCCTATCTCCCATAGTGTCGGTCCATCTCTTGGAGGTTCGTAAACAAGATCGCCAAGTTCAATGCTAGATCCTATATTTAAACATGGAATACCATAATTGTGTACACAGAAATTGAAAAGCTTGAGGCAATACACAGATACAGGGAACAATACCTTGGCTTATGTTGATTAAGGCATCGCAACGGTAATCACCAATGAAGCCAGGGACCCATGCATATAGATTATATTGGCCAATGTGAACGTGATTGATGATAAAATAGCCACGATCATCCGCTCTAGTCCAGAATTGATATCCCTGAAAATAAGAATAAATTCTTTTAAGAGCGTACATGTTCATCATCTCCTTAGAATTGATAGCTTCGCTGTTTTGAATTTAAGTTAAACAAACACCTTGCATTCTCTCTGCCATGACCCTACTTCTCCTGGTGCAGACAATCCGACGAACGCTCCACCGGCTGGAAGATAGTCTCGGCTCATATACCTACAAATTTTAATAACAAAGGTTCGAGCACATAATCTAAACCAGAAAATTAAACAAATCGACGCTAGGACAACATTGAAATATTTCTAATGGGGAATTTGCGAATACTAAATGCCTACCTGTCGAAAACCAGAAGCCTACCGCTAATGGTACCCCGTTGATCCAGTTTCGGGAAATCGTCGGAGGCGGGGAAACTGTATGGCCAACTTTGGACTTCTGCCATCATCTGGTAATATCATATGATTATTAGTATATCTCATAAAAGTGTCATCCATACAAACACAAAAGGTGAGTGTCTTAATGCAACATACCTGTATTTTAGCATCCTCCCATAACCAAAATGGATCATCTCCAGCTTTAGTGGAGTTAAGATAAAGAAAAACAGGCCCAAAAACTTTCTTCCATGGCTCGCCATTTCTAAATTTTGGCACCAAATCTTGTCCAGCATAATGAGTACTAAGAAATATCTGAAAAGGGAAGTTGAAATTGAAGGAAGAAAATGCCAGAAATCCTAATTGTCACACAAAATCTCCATAATTAGTGGTGTTAGATCACCTACAGCAAGAGTTGTAGGTCCCACATGGGATGTTAAACTCTGCTTATGTGGCCCGCCTGATCGAAATTCATCGCTCGGTGTAATTTGCCAGAACCCGATGGGCGGGTTGGTGCTTATCCATCCATGGACCTTTAAGTCTTTATTTTGACATGAGTATTGGTATTTGTCATCCACCTAAACAAAAATGGATCATATCAAAGCAAGGTAGATCCTATCAAAACATCCTGAGTCATCCCAATAGGTAAGGATCAATCAAACAAACCACTCCTAAAAGAGAGAACAGTGTTCTTAGGGTACCTCATCCCTGTGTTCAGGGTTCTTGGGATTGGTAAGCAAGACAGCTTCAGGGAAGCCCAAAGTCTGGCATCTTCCAGATAAACGATCATCGGGCAGGGGCATCAATCTCTGCCTGTTGTCAGCTACAGCCATGTACTGAAACCTATCAATTCAATCCTTGGTCTAATGAATATAATAAGTTGACATGAAAGAAAATAACCCGACTAGGGGACGATTAAGGGACTGGATAAACAAGTCCAAGCTAGAGTCTATACCGTATCTTCCTTCAAATATCCCCTAATTACTGCCTATTTCAAAAGCGATCACGAAAGAAAGAAGTATCACTGTAACAGCCCATGCCCATTGCTAGGATATTGTCCTCCTTAGACTTTCCCCTTAAGGTTTTTAAAACGCGTCAGCTCGGGAGAGGTTTTCACACCCTTAAAAGGAATGCTTCGTTCTCCTCCCCAATCGGTGTGAGATCTCACAATCCACCCATTTTCACCCCCTTCGGGGCCCAACATCTTTGCTGGCACACCGCCTCATGTCCACCCCCTTCAAGGCTCAGCCTCCTCATTGGCACATCGTCCAGTGTCTGGCTCTGATGCCATTTGTAATGGCCCAAGCCAACCGCTAGCAAATATTGTCCTCTTTGGGCTTTCCCTTTCACGTCTCCTCACAAGGTTTTTAAAACGCATCTACTAGGGAGAGGTTTCCACATCTTTATAAAGAATGTTTCGTTCCCCTCTCCAACCGATGTGGGATCTCACAATCACTGTAATTAAACACCAACTAATAAACAATGCACCGTGATGCGAGTCTCTCGATGAAGCCATACATGACTTGTAAAAGGATAGAGTCTACTCACTTATCTTTTCTGAGTTTAAAAGTGATCCTAGTTTCACCAATATCAAAATCAGGCCAATCCTTCAAGTGTTCATAAATAGCATAAGAGTAGAATCCAGAGGAACCACGTAGAACTATGAACCTAGAAGACAAAACAGCAATACTCAATTTAGTAATCAATCAAAAGTTCGAGCACAACGAAACATAAAAATCGAGGACGAACCTCTTGTCGATATTCAGAGGAACAACCTTGCCCTCGAGGGACGGATCCCACATCCTTGTAAAAGAAAGCTCAACCTGTTCCTCATTTTCCACTATAACCCTAAAACTTGATCCCTTAATCCTATATGCAAACCAGTTCTCAATATAGATGAACACATAAAGTAATAACAAAACCGTTCAAATGCTAAAAATTGAGAAAATTATGAAGAAGAAAAAAGCCATACACGTCAAATATCCCCTGGCTTCCTGGAGAATTCCAAACAATATCCCAATACCTAAACGTTTTTAACAAAAGCAAGCAGATTATCTTCTTAAACTGGTTATTAATTAAATTAATTTCAGCTGTTAATTACAACAGCGTATACCTACCCTCTGTTAGATTCAGGGTTGAGAACTTCAAGCAGATTGTCAACACCATTATAACGTATACCAGTGATAATTCCGTCTGGTTTTGAGAGAGTTAGTTGCAGTATTCCATTATCTACTACCACCTGCACATAACATGAATAAACAGGGAATACTCTGGAAAGTTCTGGAAGGAAATTACAACTTTCTTCTCAGAAGTTTTCGATTATTTACAGTTTGGAATAATATCCTCACAGAATCCGAACAAAATGGAAAAATAAACTTACATGATGATCTCGTATCTGCAATCGCACTCCCCGGGAAGACATTGTGAGACCTTCGATTCTGAAATTTCTTGAGAAACAAGAATCGGAAGAACGAACAGAACTAGAAGATCAAAAACCAGAATCTAAATTCAAACAACGGAAAAGAAGAAGTGTTTCTTGTGATGACGGAGACTGATAGCGCATACTGATCTATCGTGAACAACGATCGACTGAGAATAAAACGGATTGCGGCGATTTTAGGTATCAAATGGATTCCGATGATCGATACTGTACAATGACTTTTCCTATTCTCTTTAGGATTGAGAATTACATTGCTCGACGCCGAAGATTAGAATTTGGACAAGTACGGAAGTGGCGCGATTGGTTGGCGGGGTGGATCTGATACATATATATGAATCATGGGGTCTGGAATGCCAATGCAACGCTTCAATTTACTAGTTTTTCAAGTTCGAATAATGCCACCAAATAAGGGTGATGTTCATATTCATACTCTAAGTAGCAATATAATGGATTATAGAATTTTGAAATTGTGTTCGTTAATGAAAATTGTGCTTATTTTGTTTCTAATTTTCTAAATACTTACTCACATTGCAAAATTAAGAACAAAGCTTTAAAATTACTTTCTAAAAAATACTTTTTTTTTTAACTTTAAAATTTGAAAATATAGGTAAAAATATGAAACCAAAAAATAATCATGTGTTAATGTTATTTAATTTGTCCGTTCCATACTTTATATATATATATATATTTGAATTTCCACTACTGACAGGCTAGTCGGGCCGTGAGGTCAGTAAGTCGGGCCGTGAGCGCAGTGGGGATGAGATCTTTTGTCTCGAGCTTCGCTTTTTCATGTGCTATGAAATTACGTTCTCAGGCATTTCGTTTCCTTCCGGTGTTGCCTACTAAGCTCCCATCTTCGTGCAATTCAACTTATCATTTCTCAATGAGTCTCATACGAAGAATTATTCCATTTTAATATAAAAATTGTGGCATCGATACTATTATTTTGAAAACAAATTTTCAAAAGATAGATGATGGTTATACAAAGAATAACAACTGAGAAGACAGGTGGGGATTGATGGAATGTGACAGGGACTTTCTCGTAATTTTACCCAATAAGAGACTGAAAAATATATTCTAAACCCAAAAATAGCCACATTTAATAATTTGACCCTAAAAATAAAATATAAATGTTGCATTAATATTATTCTGAGAAGAGATTCAAACTCATCATACATAGCCTTAAGAACAAAGGAGTAGAGCCGTCGGATCGAAATCTCCGCCCAAATGTTACGAGTTTACAGTAGTTGTCTAATATTCTTGGTACAGAAAAATGGAAGGGTTTCTTTTTCTTTTTCTACATGGAATATTCTCCACTCTGTGGGACTAGGAGGATCTGTGGTAACCAACTCACCTCACCGGCAATCAGTGTACCACATTGTTCTCGCCCTTTTTCTGGAAAAATAAGGATCCTAATAGAACGGCAATACCTGTTATTGCAATAGTGAATATAAGGCGTCGGGTAGAAAACTCCTGCGGCTGTCTTCTTCGAGCGCCTCGACCTCTAGCTTCTTCTCTTTCTGGTGGTGCTGACCCCACATCCCTTCAGACACAGTTGACATGTTGTTAGAAAGAAGATAACAAATTGAACGTTCGGAATTTCGAATACGAGAACCATGAACATAGATCACGTGTTTCGCATTCGATCCTACTAAAACAAATAGTGATGCCTAAATGTAAATGGAATTCATCATTCAATGAAACATAGAGAAAATGTCAAGCTAAAAGTCTAAATACACTGCTCCAATGCTCATCAAACCGCTGAAGTGATCACATGATAAATGAAATAGAGGAATTTAAACGATTCACATTCCCGCCCTCCAAAAAGAAGAAAGGAACGGAGAAAAGTTACGAAAGTGAACGAAGAATTGAGGGTTTAAGTAGCAAGTCGTACCGGTCTATTCCACATACTTTTTTTATATACCTGTGAGTGTCTAGGCTCACTTGCACAAACCTAGACTATTCTCACAAAACAACCGTTTGGCCTTACTACATTTGATTGCCAAGATAACTCAGATGACAACTATGAACTCGTTCTCTTTAAATCCTTTATTATTCACGTGACTGTTATCGACCACTAAAGACCAAACTATGGAACAATGCAATAAATTTCTCACATACAACAAATTTCTAACCGTGGAATAATGCTCTACCTTATTCCATTAGATGGAGCCAACTCCATAGAGAAGAAGGAAGAGAGGAGTATATGCAAATTACACGGCATTGGTACGTGCAGTACCACGAGATAAGACGCTTCCATTTACTAATGAAGTTTTTGTTGAGGATTATTGAGATGGATAATCCCACGTTGACTAATTAAGAGGAAGATCATGGGTTTATAAGTAAGGAACACTATCTCTATTGGTACGAGTCTTTTTGGGAAAACCAAAAGCAAAGCCATGATAGCTAATGGAGCGGACATTATCATACCATTGTAGAGGTTCGTGATTCCTAACAGTTTTAAGTTTACAAAAGTAGTTCAAGGGGATGTTTCCGAATACAATGCAAGTTTCAAGTATAGAACTTGGAACTTCGTAGCTTCCAAAAGTTGATAGAACAATAAGACATCATCTAGACAATAACTTCAACAGATAACAAAACTGTTATTACCCGAAGCATTAGAGATTTAGTTTAGAAAAACAAAACTAATAGATGTCTATAGTAAGATCTATGCGTTTGTTTTATAAAAAAATTCGACCCGTCGAACTCCGCTATAGCAATGAACAAGTTTCATCTTTCCTTTATAAGAGAAGATAGGCCAAAACTGAAGGGTTCAAGCAAAAAAATTAGTATAAAAGTATTTGCAGAAGCAACAAATAAACACTAATACAAGTTAAACAATCAATTGATCAAACGTTAATTGATTCTATATACCTGGAAGACTCTGCTATATTATCTGCTGCTGCAACATTCTCGCAATTATTCTCATGACTATATCTTTCTCGCAGTCTTACATATCGGCGACACAGATGACAAAGCTCGGTCCTGTTACCACAAACCTCCTATACGTTTGAACCAACAAAGGTAGTTATTACATCGAGACCTCTTTGAAGTTCTCGTTTAACTTGAAAATAACAATCGTTCAACGTACCTGATGCTCAGCCAAATCTATTGCTGGCAATGGGAACTCACAAAACTCGCAAGTAACAATCCTTTGAGGGCAATTTTCACCTTTATGAATGGCTAAAACGTCCCGTTCCATGGTCTCGCTACACAGCGAACAGGAAACCTGTCGAAATACAAGGCCATAAACACTTGAAATTCCAATAATTCAAAGAAATACCACTAATCCTTATCCAAAGACCGCAGAGCCACAACCTAAACTAGACAGAATCATAACCCTCAAGCTTAATGTTATAATCGAAGCTGTATAAACAATGCAACAAATTGGAACAAAAACCTAATTAAGAGAGAAAGCGGAAGAGTAAAACATAGAATAGCCTTAAAGTATCATCATTCATGCATTTCGGGTATCAACTAAGTTTGAAGGAAAAGTCATCATACAGAAGCATGGGTGTTCAGGAAATGTTCCTCCGCATGTCTTTTAGGAACCATATCGCCGCATATTTTACATTTCTCTAGGTTCCGCTCGCAATGAACAGAATGCAGATCGATATTTGTCGACGGAATGTCTCGGCCGCTGAATGGAGAAGACAAATCAATCATCGTTCATATCGTCACTATAGAAGAACAACTTCTAGAAACGGAATCAGGTGACAAAAATCATCACGAAGAAGATCAAATATCAGCGCAATCACTTTCTGACCTAATATTTCTTTTCTAAATTAACAAACCAACGATCCACTCTCCAGCAGATTCGTGACTAAACTGGATAAGAATCTCTGACCATATGAATAGAAAGAAACCGAAATCCAAAACAATCGCAAAAGACAATCACGATTGACACAATTCAAAAAATCAACACCAGAATCAAGAGAAATTGAAATCGCAAAAGATCTTCAAGTAATTTTTTGCCGTAAACATAGAAGTTATCGATCCATCCAGAATTACAATACCAGTGACTGCATAAGCTTGTGGTCGCTTCGGATGCAACTGCCATCGGAACGAACGAACGAACAGAACGTAGGCGATCGTTGTACAAGGTCCGTCAAAATTAGGTAAACAATAACTGGGCGCTGCAGAGAAATTCGAGGAGATCAAATAGAGGGAAAAAGGAGCAGAAAATGATAAGATTCTGAAATTGAACGAAATTTACCTAGAAATTCGTCGCCGTGGATCGATAACGCTTGGAGAACAAAGAGCAACCGACTTCGATTCAACTACTTCTCATCGAGTGAATGACTTTCACGAATGGAGACGATCCACCTCACCCACCATTTACCTAAATGAAAAGAATGTTCGATTTAATGATTGAGCATATATATATACTTATCCTTCATCCAGCTTTGTTCGGAAATGGAAACCGACAAATACATACATACATATATATATATATACGTACATATATACATACATACATACATACATACATACATATATATATATATATATATATATATATATATATATGAAATAATTAAAAGGAAATAAGAATAGAAAATTCGTCATAATTGAGAGAATAAAAAAAATATTTGATTAAAGGTTCAAATTACTATTGTAAGTCATCTTAATGTGTTACAAAGAAATATTAACATTGATTAAAAAAAAAAAACTGATAATATTAAAAAGAATATATAAAAATAATAATAATAAACTAATTTTAACCTTAAAAGAAATAACTTTCTTATTTTTATAGAAGCGGGGGCTAGACCTCTTTAATGGGCTGGGCCTAGACTTCATTTAAGCCCAACCACATTCGTTCAACCTTTACAACGTCTAGAAAAATTTATTCATAAAATATTGAAAATTTACGACCATTTTAATTTTCTAGAACAACAACTCGATGAATTTAGTATAATTTTTTAGAAGGAACATATAAATATTGATAAAATTCATCATATTTTTACGGTGTGATGGTTCGGACTAGCTGTACCTTCTGTTTCTTTTTTAGGGCTAAGCTTCGAAAATGCATAGACACTTTTAATTTCATTTGTATTGTGACAAAGACTCGATTTGTTTTAACTAGGTACTACACCTCGAGTCTAAACTGAATTCGATAAAGAAACGGTGGCTCGAGAATAACTGCTGGCAGGATAATCCATTTTTCCTCAAAAAGAGATGAGAAAGAAAGATACCAAATAGTTATAAAGGGTAAAGCAGCCATATTTTTATATAATAAAATATTCTGGTTTTATAGGGACATATTGCAATATTATTTTAACTAGTGAGATAATGACGTGGCAAATAAAAGAACATCAATTTATTTCATATTTAGTGATTTAATTTAGTCAAGTTGTTAGTCCTAGGTTGTCTACTTTTTTATTAATTTGTTAATTAGTATCTTACATTTGAATAGTTTGTTTTTTTTATTAAAAAAAATCCTTGAAAATATATAAATAGTCCATTATAGAACAATATAAATATTTTGGAGAATGTTTTCTCGGTTGAATGATGAAAGTCCCACATCGGCTAATTTAGAGGATGATCGTGAGTTGATAATAAAAGAATACTCTCTACATTGCTACGAGGCTTTTTGGGGAAGCCTAAAGCAAAGTCATGAGAGCTCATGCTCAAAGTGGATAATATTATACCATTGTGGAGAGTCATGTTCGTCTAACAAAAGTACTCTTATTTAAATAATAATAGTATGATCATTGTGATAAAGTATCAAAGAATCACACGTGGAATATTCCATAATGGAACTTTGCATTACGCCCAATTACATTATTTTCACAAAATTATGTTCTGTTTATAAATTAATAATAATATATTTATTAAATTAAGTTTAATAATATTTAATTCTAAATTTTCTATATTTATGTTTCAAAATAACATAAAAATATGTGATTTTAATTTTTAATATATATAGCTAAATTCTAAAAAAAATTAAATTATTTAAAAAGCAAAATTTTCATAATCAAATAATTGGAGGCCAAAAATAAATTAAAGCGTCGTGGAAACGACGCGTCTTTTTTTTTTTTTTTTTTTAATAAAGA
>NW_019268524.1:2883633-2913633 GCF_002738365.1 Cucurbita moschata
TTTTTTTTTTTTTTTTTTTAAATAAAGATGATAATGATGGCGGTGGTAATAAAAAAATCATTGTACAACATAAAATATGCACAATTTTCAATTAAGGAAAATCTCTTATATATTATTTTAATAAAATCATCATTTCATGGTTGTTTCGGAGATCACCGATGTTGAGTGGAGCACTCTTATCCATCCCTCCTCGTGAAGGAAAGGACCTGGCCCCTTCGCTAGCTGGAAATAACATTTTGACTCACTTTTCATATTCCGAACCAAATATTTTATTTTATTTTTAATTATTAGTTGGCAGATTCATATTAAAATAATAATAATAATAATAATCCTTTTAAAACAAGTTTTAATTTATTTGCATAATCCTTTTACCCTTTTATCCTTTCAATAACGTTAATTATGTACGAGAAATGTACTCTGCATTCTGCTAACAGAAAAGTAATTAAAATGTAATATTAAAAAAGGGGGCAGTTGGTGACCGGCGGATCCGGGGGAATGGAGTTGGAGGAAGGGATTGTTGAGTTGACACGTAGGATTTTCTTTATTTAGAAACCTTAAAATGTCCAAATAGAAACCGGCTGTTTCCATTATTCTTCTTTCCCCATCCGCACAAACAACAATTGGGAAGTGGGGTGGGGACGTGGCCCACGTGACGTGACTGTCTTCATGCCCCCAGTCCCAATTTAAATAATTATTAATATAAATATTTATTTTCCGAGATTTAAATAATATGTAAAAACAACAAATAAATAATATGGAATAATTATATGCCTTGGCGGTGTCCGCACCTACCAGAGTAAACGTGATAATGTCTTAAGACTCTTTGCTTAAAAAAATAAACCCTAAATAAATATATATATGAATGAATCGTAGAAAAAAATAATCTAAAATTTTGAGATATTTGATGGTATGACCGTTCAGAAAAATCGTATCTATGTCTTACAGAAAAAAAATGCCTCAAAATGTACTATACAGGGGGGTGACTAGTCTGCATGGGCTGGGCACGGAGTACCCCTATATCCTCCGCTACCCCATGCCACAAGTACTATGCGTCGCACATGGGCATATGCTTGAGGCATGGGGTGGTCGTCGGAGGTTGAGGGCGGTTGGTTGCAGCGGTGCAGTGGTGGAACTTGCACGGTGAGGCGGTGTCTGGTGCCTTTGGACGTGTGACATGAGCCTTGTTGAGAATAAAATGAAATGTTGTGATGTTGCCTTCTAACTTGGGCGGGCTTGAGGATGGTTGATGGCTGATACAATGATGAAACATGCATGGTAGGGTGGAGCTGGGTGCCTTCGAGTGTGTGGCCCAAACCTCGTTGAGCGTGTGACGTTGTTGTGAATATATATATATATATATTATCTAGTTTGAAATTTATGAATATGATTATTTGAGTAAGACTCCATTTAAGTTGGTTATTTATAATTATTTTTTAATATATTTAAAATAATTTTTCAATTTACCCTTGCGATCAAAAGCATCCTCGTACTAGCTTTTGAATTCAATATTCTTAAAAAATATATATATAATTCTTCAATTAATTTTTTAAATTTTCAAATCTATTATTCCATATTTATTCTCTTTTATTCAAATTTTTATAGTAACCACTTATCCTGCATGTTTATTAAATAATTTAAATTATTCGAAGTCATTTGCCATTTATAATTAATATTAAATATCATTATAAAAACAACTAAGTCACGTTTAAATTTTATTTTCCATATTTAAAATTGAAATTTATTAATCCAATAATTATTTAAATCGAAATGGAGCATAAATGCACCGACATTGCTACTAATTCTTATTATTTATTTTAAATTACATAATTTTTTTTTCATTTCCTTTAATTACTCCAATTATTATTATTATTATTATTCCAATTTGTAAAATTTTTTAAAATTAAAAATAATATGCGAAATAAAATTATAAAAAAAAACATAAAGTTAATGGTTCTTACAATTTAAAAAATATCGAATAAATTTATGAAGAATTTAAAGTTTTTAAAAATTAATTACTCTAATAAATATAAACTTTAATTTTTATCTAATAAAACTCTAAATTTCAGTCCTACCACTAATTAATATCTAAATTTAGAATAATTTTGTAATTTAATAATATATATATAGATACTCTCTCACGAATATACACGCAAGGAATATTAGGTTACTCTTCTTACACTCATTTACACAAATTTTAAATAGAGCAAATATTGAATTTTGAATTTTGGATCGATTAAAAACTAAAAAGATAAAAATAAATAAAAATCAAATTGAGAAGAAACACAAATGAAACATATATCCCTAAACCTCTGATACCAAATGATATGTTAAAAAATCACTTCAAGGAGAGTAAAATTTGGATTATCTTGTTGATCGAATATTTTAAGGCAAGAACATTGTTTGAGATTCGAATCACTCAACAAACAAGATCGATCATGTCTTGCTTGAATTATTCTTGTTGATCAAATATCTCAACTCAAGAACACTTGTTTGAGATTCGAATCACTGCACAAGCATGATTAACCATGTTGAGCTTGAATGATTCTACATGAAACTTAAACTACATATAATTGCAAATAGACTTAGTCATTGACTAACGAAAGCACAAATAAATAAATAAATATATATATATATATATATATATATATATATATTTATTTATTTGCTTTTCCAAAAGATGGTGCATAAAATATAGAATAAGGGATAATAAGACAAAAGTGGGGGCGAGAAATAAAAGTAAAATGTAAATATTTGGACTTTGCCTGAAATGACCTTATATTCTGTGCCCCATTTTCTTTCATACAGACCCATAAATTATACAATTATTTCATGGGTACAACAGTAAATACTGAAAACGTAGGAGGGCAATTTCGACAAAAAGCTGCATACTTCTAAATTTGTAATTACACAAACAAAATATATTTCCAAAAGAAGAAAATAGCAGTCTCCGTAGTCCGTATCCCATAGCCATAGCCCCACGCGTCGATGATCGATATAACAGACAGCTCGCACCTCGATGAATAAAATAGGTTAATAAAGGCGCGATCTGATTGGGCCACGTGTCCCTCATCAGTATGAACCCGCACTGGTTTTTCCCACACTGGATAAAACCCAGAGCTATAACACATGGAACGCAGACCCCTTCCATATTTGGCGCTGTGCGGCTGAATTATGTGAACCCGCTTCAGTACAACGCTCCGTAAAAAAGCGTTGATTCTGTTGGATTTGATCTCTTTGCCTCGCCTCCAAACAGCACCGCACTCAACTGCGCAAGAGTAAGTTACGAACGATTTCCTGGATAATTCCTGCACATTTTCTCTTCCGTTCTTCGCTGCAGATTGCATCGCTTTCGTTTTCGTTTTCGTCGTTTTTCATCTGCTTTCGGAGTGTTTTTTTTAAAAAATTATTATTTAGTTTTTGATCGCTCGCAGTAGGAACGCATCTCTCTTCTCTATGTGTAATTATTCTGTGCGTTATCGAGGAAGAATGAAGTGTTTTAGAGAACTGTCGTTTTCTTTTCTGTGATTTGGTTGTGATTTTTCTTATATATTTGTTACTTGTGAAATTTACTTGAGTTTCGTTATTCTCTGAAAAAATTTCCGGAAAAATGGATAGAAGAATCGAGTTTCGGATCTAAGAATGGGGAGAGGCAAGATTGTAATTAGGAGGATCGATAATTCGACGAGCAGACAGGTGACTTTCTCGAAGCGAAGGAGTGGACTGCTGAAGAAGGCGAAAGAACTGGCGATCCTTTGTGACGCCGATGTTGGAGTCATCATCTTCTCCAGCACCAGCAAGCTTTATGAATACTCCAGCACCAGGTTCTATGATATTCATCTTCTGTTTCTTTACTGTTTGCCTTTATTTTCTTCTACTTTTTTCAGTCTGAATAATTTCTCCGTTTTCGAACTTTATTATAATAGATTAATATCTAGTGCGACAACACATTGGTAGCCTCGCTCAATTAATTTACCTGGTTTTTATTCATTATATTGGCGAGCGTGCACCTTGAATCACGATTATGACTGTATGCTTTATAGTAAAATAAAATGTTGTGCATACTGAGAAATAGGAATTCTAGAGCCTATAGTGTTCAGGTTTTTTGACGTCTTGTTCTTTCTTGTGATTTTATGAGGCTCAGTTCTGTTATTTGCCTGAGATCTCTATCGTTCAAACTTCGATGGCTTCTGCTTTCAACTACTCCGCTCATGAACTCTATTGGCATATATCAAGTATCTTTAGAGTCATTGGTTGCCAGATACTCCAATAGTTTATGCCTATAGGATGGACTGCTATAATGCGAATTTGTGGCTTAGTTTCGTAGGATAAGAGTGGTGGATAACCTAACCAAAGAGAAGTTAGCAGTCCAAAAATTGCATTCGAACTTATACTTTAGTACTGTTCAAAGATCCAAGTGAACATGTTGTAAAGGACGAATATGGTTAAGAGATTTTCGGAGTTGCGATTCTCCTTGTAGCATAATAATCATAGAACTCGTTTAGAATTGGAAAGGGAGGGTGATAATGCTCAGTCATTTTTATCGGAGATTCAAATGACTTATTCATGCGAGAAATTACGTACCATCTCATGATTGCAAATCTCTGGATGGATGGATATGAAGGTCGTGCACGATACTGGAATCAAATCGTTTTGCACCATACAATTATCAATTTATCCTTGTAATGGATGCCCACCAAGAGAAATAGCGCTGATTGGAAAAGTGGATCTCTGTGCTATTTTTAGTTCTAGGAATCCGAACAGCCTAATTGGTCAATCAATGTTGCTCAATGTATGCTTCTTGGATTGGATCGAATGATATGGGTCAACAGTACGTTATTTCAATCATAGCTGTTATGATTCGACTCAAAATTGTTTCCAACAGAATCCCTTTGGTTTAAGGAATGGACCAGATCTCATATTAGTTCGGAGTGTAGGATTAAAAGAAACCATAGTTTTCCGACTTCACCATTCATAATTAGGGATGGTTAGACACTCATTGTTCCTTCTTTAGTTTCAAATTACTTCTTCCACATTCTTAACGAGTGTTGTATTCTAAAAGAACAAAGAAGCATGGTTTGAACAATAGATTTAGTCCATAAGGGGCAATACTTTTACGAAATAGGGTTAAGTATGCACAGAAGTCGGTCGGGCCGTCTCACGCAGTTTGATGTTGTGTGGTTCGGTTTCTGTGTTCTCGTACCTTCTGATTATTTAATCTTAATAATAATTTTTAGCATCTTTGTTTTCTGCTTTTGAAAGAATTTGTATTTGAGTCTATCACATGTTAGAAAAGGTTTTGCATTAAATCTATTATCAATAATTTTTTCACGGTATTTGTCTCAAGTTTTTTGGATGGGAAAAGAAGGGAATAGACATGGATTTTGCCTTGTCTGTTTCAAGTTTTTGAAATATGTTGTCGGTAAAAGCTTTTCCTTCTTTTTTTTTTTTTTTTTTTTTTTTTTTTTTATTTTACATTTATTCATCTTTCTTTCTTTCTTTTTTCTTTCTTATTACTATCATTTACTTCTGCTATACATAGTATTCTATTGAACATGTATTATTAATTATTTAATTTGATGATTGAACTAATTATTTATCATTAAAATTTGTATAACTTTTTTTAAAATTATTTATTTGAAAATAGTTATTAATATTGATGGCTAATGAAATTAAAAACCTAAAATTTAATTGTATGTTATTTATAGTATACTACTAATGAAAATTATATTAAAATTTAAGGTATATTACTGTTTTATTAATAAATTATTATAATGGTATATAACATTTAATTTTTAAAATATTAGTTGGACGGAATATTTACAATAATAAGTATATTTTATTAAAATTATCTATTTGAGGATGATTATTTAGTTAAAATTATTTTAAGAATTTAAAATAATTAATAGTAGTTAAGTATCTAATGGTATTTTAATAATTTAAAATAGCAAACCATAGTCTATTATCTAAAATTAAATATTGTATCAAATATAAGATATAACACTTTTCATGCAACACCAAACACTTTCATTTGTAAGAATTTTTTTTCCAAACATTCTTTTCTCATTCTTCATAGCAAATGACTCCTTACATGGTATTTTTTTTTCCCTAAAGTGTACTTCAAAACCTTCCCTTATTCAAGATTGTTTTCTATGATTTCTGCATTTAAAACTCAAAACTCTAGTTGTATTACATTTTGCATTTAAGTAAACAGGCCTTAGGCCTTAAGTGTTCAGTTATATTTTGCCAATTTGTTTTCGATAATCTAAACTTAGTCGTATCTTCAACAAAAATAATAATAATAATAATAATAGTTATTAAGTCATATAGTTGATATTATTTCATAAGCTACTTTCACCGAGTATTGATTTTTTTTTTTTAGAACAAAACTTCAGTACTTAAAATCTTCACTTGAAGAAGCTTTCAAACATAGGACATAGTTATAAAATTTGTTTGAAACTAGAGTGGCGATTTGATAACGTTTATCTTATCATTTATCTATTTCAAAAGAAGAGTAAGTTTTGCACTTTCGTTTTTATGTAAGCCAGAAAAGCCTGTTGTAAGAATATTATATTTAGAGAATAAGAGAAAAAGATGGATACATGGGTTTAAAAGGAGAAGAAAAATAGTTGTATGAAATTCGATTGAGTCCTACAACACAATCTTAGCTAAGCGCTGCACTCATGTTTTGCTTAGTTCATTTCGTCTCAATGAAACTCATATTCTATTGATTGAGAAGAGTGCTTGGTCAACTCTTTACATACCATTGGTCACTCATCACTCTGAATCCCTGTGAGTCATTATGATTTGCTTGTTCCGGAAAATATCTTATCCCCTAGAGGCCGTAGAGAGTTCAGAATTCTAATTTGTTCCAATTCTGGGAATAGAAATGATATCCATAGAAATACAGGATTTTACAATGCAAATAAGGTAAAAACGCATGATCAAGTTCATCATCTCTCTGAATCCCTGTGAGTCATCATCTCTCTGAATCCTTGTGAGTCATCATCTCTTCCAGTTTACACATAATTTAAACTACATATGCCATAAATTAGTGGCTTCATGTTATTCTTTTTAAACTTCCTTTGTGTATGAATTATGTAAAACTTGATTCTTAGAAAAGATTAATAATTTCTACCAATTAGTTGTTTTATTTGATGAAACACTAAATTTGACACATGTAACAAATACTATAAATTTTTAATGCAAGGAAGGGAGCCTTTTGTCTCGAAAGATTAGAAAAGGGGTATAACTTGTTAAGTTGCAAGAACAGTAAAATAAAAATAGGAATATCTTTCATAAATGATTTAGACAGTAAGTAAAAACCCTTAGAATATTAGATGAAAAACAAGAAGCAATGTGCAATGTGGTGGAATCCAAATTTTCGTTCAATTTTCTGTCCTAAAAGTAAGTAAAGAGCATTCGACCAAATATAATGGTACTAACAACTTTAGATTTTTATTATTTCATTTTATTGTTTGATATAAAAACAAACGCAGCGTACATGAAAAATGAAGTTAAAATATTTTGAACAGTAACCTTAAATTATATCCCAAATTTTCAAATAAAACAATTAAAACATATTCGGAGATAACAAAATTAAACAATTCTATGTCACTTTCCTCTTTTGTTTCCTTTTTTCTATTTTCTTCTGCGAATAAAATCCCATATTTGCTGTCGTTTGAAGCTGACACATAAGATATTCACTTCCAAAAATCTACCTCGGGAAATTTTTATAGAATTCTTCTATTTCTTCTTCTTATTATTATTATTGAAATTGCAACGGTCAAGGTTCACTTTTTTTCCTTCTTTTTCAATATATAAAACTTTATTTTAAGGTCGCTGTAAAAAATATAATGATGGGCATAGTAATGAAATTTTGTGTCATGTCGAATGTCCATGGATTCGACATCTAGAGGAATAATGAAAGGACAATTCTCAGATCAATTAAAAAATGACAAAAGAAATGTAACCTAACATTCAATATTTTAACTCATTTAAAAAGTAAATAATTATCTATCTATCAATTTAAATATCTTCTTAAATTTTTTTTTAAAGTTTTTTTAGAAATATTCATTCATAACTATTGACATTCACATAAAAATAAGATATTGACATTCCCTCGGTTGACTTTGCTTCTAAAAGCCAACCTCCGCCCCAACCACATTCTCCATCATTACGTAAAATAGGTATTAGAATTTCTGTTAAGGTCAGTGTTATTATTATAGTTAATTTTATTTGTTTAAATACACGGTAGAGAAATTTCAAAAACCAATCTTTGGATCTACGCATGCCAAACAACCAAAACAGACCGTCCATTCAAGATAACGATAGGAGAAAAGAAAAAATTGTAACCACTTACTTTCAACATAGCCTTCCAAAATCATAGTCAGTATCACTCAAAAGGGTTTTTCCACTCTTCCCTTTATAGCGGCATGGATAATGTTAAGGAGAATAAAAGTTAATGGAGAAATGGAAAATTTATGTCAAATCAAGAAGAGATAGAAACAAGAATTTTTTAAAGAGGTAAATTAGGAGGGGGAAAATTATAGTGAGAAAAGTAAGAGAAGTATATATTGAAGGAAAAAATTGAAGAGAGAAATTTTGGAGCAAATCGAGAGGGTCTAACTAAGACAATAGTTTTAGAAAAACATGTAAAAAGAGTGTGTTAATGAAATCTCGTTTTATATTGTTTTAAAAAATAATTTATAATTTCAGAACCATTTTTCAGATTGTAACAAGTGATTATTAAACAGCTATATTCTTCGGAAAGAAGGAAAAAAAAAAAAAAAACGTAGTAGTCCTAGGTTGACACTCGAGTTCTAGGGGCTGATAATGAGGATAAGAAATAAAATTCATCACCGAGTGCATAATTAGACCATATTTATTAAATTAGTTATTTCTCTAGTTTTGAGAATATTCAAGAAACATAATTATGTAAATTTAAAAACAAATATTTTATAGAAATAATATGCAATTTAGAGACTAAAAAAAATGTATTCAAATGACTCATGATTCCCAATATAATTAAACAAGAGATTCCATAATATTATTCACAAATAAATAATTATTAACTTCAAATTTATTTGCTAAAGAGCTCATACCTCTTGGTACCAAACGTCTGTTTGAATTCTCTTACCTCAAAAATGTTGTCAAATGCTAAAGAGCCTAAGATCTTAATGATTAAACAAACGACTACCAACTACAAATGCATGTATTCTTAAAAAGAAACATAATGATAATTAAATGAACTTATATCATTATATTATTATTAAAGTATAGTTAGAATGATAAAGTTAATCTACTAACCCCCTGTGTCAAATAAATTTATGGAAGTTTCATTGATACTCAGCAAAAAAAAAAGTAATTATATATATATATATACAAAACACAATCTTAGAAGACATGAATAATCTTAGTTGTGGAAAGTTTGAATTGCGAATGAAGTTTTTATTTGACAAGTTATGCATGAGAGAGCTAACCCTATAGACCAAATGCATAAGCATTATTCAATTTTCTGGTTGTAGTGGTGGATGCTCTTAAAAGACAAAGTGTTTGAAGATCTAGAACATATCCTTGCGGGGTCGCACTCAGATAGCTTTTCTAACATGGAACCATTTTTCTGCGTCATTTGGCATTTGTTTGGCTTGTAATGGAAATTTTTGTTTAATGATAAGAGCTTTTGTAATGGGAAAAGAGGAGAGGCAATATCTTTGGTTTGTAGCTTGTTTTGCCCTTTTATCGGACATATGGCCTGAGGAGTTAAAAGACACTGTGAGGCGTTGGTAGGTCCTAGTAAAAAAATCGGTTTTCCATCATGTTTAATGCATCTCTTTTGATTTCTGTTTCAATGAATTGTTGTAAATATTGTACGGTGGATCGGAACCATTTTCGGTAGGCCTTTAGTGTTTAGGTATTGTTTAGACTCCTCTTGTTTGGTGGCTCTTTTGTGTGCCTCTTTTCCAAATTGCTGACGAGTCATTCCAAGATTGTAAATATGTTTTGGATTTGCTATCTCTGTCTGGCTATGGATAATGGTAATTGTTTAGTTTGTTTTAGAGAAGTGTAGGAACTTCCTATTACGAATAAAAATGGAGGGGTTCTATTTCTGTAGAATAAATCAAGAAAGGAACTCTTACTTTTGTGTATCATATACAGATATAATAGAATCCGTATATTGATCAAAGTCATCTAATTAGTCTTTGTTTTGTCGTGCAATATTTTATTGGATTTCGCTTCAGTTATCATATTTATCATTTAGTTTTAATTTGATTTCCCAAGACTGGGCTGTTTTGGCCATAAGGGCTTCTGCATTCCTCAAAAACTATAGCTATTTCCCTAGTTTAATCTTGTAATCATAGTTTTATACGAGCTACCCTACACCTTTAATCTCTGTCATGTTTTCCAGTTTGATGAAATTTTCCATTTCTGTAACTAGCAAGATGATGGTAAAGCAAAGGGTGGAAAAGAATGCATCATGAGAATTCACATAAAGTTCTACGTTACATTTAGTGGATTCAAATTATACATTTTATGGTTTAAATCTTACAGTTATCTATTCAAACTCCAGAAGTGATGTACACATACCTGACCGATAAGTGCAAGGAATCCTTTGCTTTGATCAACGTGACACTCCATGAATGTAGATGCCTAAAATTTGCATCATTAATTGAAAGACCAAGAGCATGATGCGTGCCTCTACAAATAAAATGAAAACCACTAAAGGAGATGTTAAAAATGCATTCAATTACTAAGGGTATAACTATTGGATAGGTTAAATGGAAGTCAATGGAGATAAAATGTTATTTACCTGAGTGAGATATCAATAGATCATAGATAAAATCTCTCACTTGTCTATTGGCCATGCTATCCGTCTTTTGACCTAGTCACTATCAACCAACGTTTCATCCCAATATCATAGACTGCACTGTCGAAACACTATACCTGCCATGTAGCCATACAAAAATGATCGGTGAGGTTTGCTCAGTGATGTTTAATGCTCACTTACAAAAAAGACGTGGTGGGCAGTAGAATATTCAAGGAGGCACATTGGGAATAGTTTCATTATAGTTTAGTATCATTTAAGGCTGAACCATTAAAAATCTTCGTTTAAACTCTCTAGCCCTCCTTATGAATTTTATTGTTTGAATATTGTTCATGTTAATTTGAATTTGCATATTGTTAAATTATAAATTCTATTGGTGACCATGAATTGTCTTAAACATAGTAATCAATATTATTTCATTGTATCTGTATAATAGGTGAACTTAAAATTTCTGTTTGAACTTTAGTAATTCCAGGAGAAATTGATTGCCCGATCTAATTTTGAATTTTTCTCAAGTAAAAAGGAAAAGGTTCGATTGTTAGGCAACCCTTTTTGCCACCCATCTAATGTTGTCATATGGCTAACAAATTTCATTCTACCTATCTGAAAATTTGAATTTCCACTATAGAACCGAGAAGAATCTTGAAAATGTTAAGAGCCTACCACATGAGAACAAAAGTCTAGGTTTAACCGGGAAAACTAAATTGAAAGGAAATCATGGTGTAAATAGGGTTATCCTATTGATGTATGCTCACAAGGTAGTTAAATTTTCAACTTTTGCTGTTTTCCCAATAAATTTTCATTTCTTGCCCATATCATTATGATTATAACTCAGATTATTGACTCTTACCAGCATGAAAACACTAATAGAACGATATCACAAGACAAAAGAGGAGCACCATCAGCTTGGGGTCTCGACTTCAGAAGTCAAGGTATTCTTTAGTATCTAAGACTTGATTATTTTTCCTTCCGACAGCCAGACATGTTAGGCAAAAGATCATGTATGATTGTTAAAACGCAAACATCTAGATTTCCTATCTGTCAATTTTCTGGATACGATGACTATTAAGAATTATACATCATAGTTATGGTTGGTATGATTATGTTGTGGAATGAGGGGGTGGGGAGGAGCGGGAGGGGTTTGGGACAGTGCAGTTTAGGTATAACAGCAGTTTGATTTGGATAGGAAGAGCTGCCCGAAGTGAATTACTAGGAAGAACATCAATCATTATGGGATCAAATGTGGTTAGATTTATGTTGAAATCTAGGTTTGACTCGTCGAGGATCATGCGAATTTGGACGTAATAGTACTCATCAAAACTACTGTCAGAATTATAAATGCATATTTCGCTTAAAAGAGATTCCACGAACCTTGTATTTATCTGGCACATGCTGAAAGAACAATTCAAAACAACAATCATGAGATCATGAATCTTGGATCCTTGAGCAATCTCCACCTGGACAAAATCAAACAGATGATTCAACATCAAAATCCAGAAAAATAAAAGGGAGCAGAACGCATAAAAATGGCATCACGACAAACCTCAAAGGCTTTTTCATGAAATGGCAAACCTGAAAAGTTAAGGTGTCATTGTATATTAACAAAAAGTATTAGATATTTCTACAAAATAGATATACAAACTAATAAATAATAATAATAAAAGATACAATTCTCTACTTTGGCCAAAAATTATAATTTTGCCAACTCACATCTTATCTCGTATGTTATTCAAAAATTTAAAATATGACCAAGAAATTTTGCTCAAGTATGAATCCCGATCCTCATTAATGGGATTCTTCGGCTCTTCAGTCTCCCCAAAAGTGGACATGGGTGTAGGCCAGGATGTTGAGAGAACAGGGATTGTAGGCAAGGATTTTGAGAGGAGACGGGATGCAGACATGAACAGAAATCCCTTGCCCATCCCCAGGCTAACATAACATTTACATCAGACTAGATACTGAATACCTTCATTTTCAGAAATGCTTTTTGGTATACTCTATGCTAGCTTAATACATTTTTGTGCATGAATATAGAAGGCATACACTTTATACTTCTAAATAGTATGAAAATTACATTCTATTTTTAATCATTAGTACTGGCAAAGGGAAGCAGCAATGTTACGGCAACAACTGCAGAGCTTACAAGAAAATCATCGGTACTAACATACCCTATTCTGTTCTATTCTATTTCATTACATTTTACTTGATAAACACTGATACTAGAGGAAAGTGCAAAAGAATGAAAAAAAACTACGAAATTTACTTCGGCTCCTTAGGCCATATGCGAGCCTCCAATCTACTTCATGCACTCATAACCATGGACACTTATTTCAGATAGCATTTATTGACGACCAAGCATGATCCAAACATAAATTTCCTAATATATTTCCTGCATGTTGCTCAAGTAAAAACTGCTATACAAGTTAAACCACTAATTCGTTCCGATAGAACACCACTAATAGATATAATTACAGGCAGATGATGGGTGAAGAGTTGACTGGTCTGAGTGTCAAAGATCTACAGAATCTAGAAAACCAACTGGAGATAAGTCTCCGTGGTGTCCGTATGAAGAAGGTATCTAATTGTATCATTTATTAAATGTGTTGGGTGTTTAACAGACAGTTTCCTACTTTGAGCAGGATCAAATCTTAATGGATGAGATACAAGAACTAAACAGAAAGGTTAAGCAACTACAGTTCTGAAATTTCCGTTCTCAATAATTTTGGTTACTAAATTTCCTCCTCTTTGTTATAGGGAAACCTAATTCACCAAGGCAATATGGAACTTTATAAGAAGGTAAACCTAATTCGTCAAGAAAATCTGGAATTATACCAAAAGGTAAACGATGCAGATAATTGAAGCAAACTTTAATTATTTTCAAAAATAAACTAAAGGTGTCTCTTCAGGGACATTTGATGAAAAAAGAGACTAAAGGTTCTAATTGTTTAACCAATAAAACTGTGTTGCTTAGTCACTATCAAAAGAAAATTTTCACCATCCTAGGTCTATGGAACAAAGGATGCCAAGGGGGCAAGCAGTCTTACAAATGGCCTGGGTGTGGGAGAGGATGCAGGTATACCTATCAGCCTTCAACTCAGCCAACCACAACAACAAAACCTTGAGGCACCAGAAAAAGCAACAAAACTGGGGTACAATTGCGACAAAATGCATAAATGTTCAATAATGCGTACAAATGAACTTTTCCAAAGTCACTATTCCAATCTTGTTCTTTTGATGGTTGCAGCAGACTACAACGACGCTAGCAAAAAGAGACCTTACACCAACCAGGAAGATGTTACTCATTTTGCATCAAGAAAACGGTGTGAGGCTGCAAATTATCTTTCAATCAACGAATTGTGGTAGGGTAATGGACTATTCCATAACCAACGGAACTAGCTTTGTCTCGTTTGTGGTGATTAATACAAAGGAATTTATGTGAAGAGAAGGCTATGTGGAACAAAAAATAATTGAAATTGCATCAGCATACAAACTTCATTTTCCAGAAATCTTAAGGTTTGCCACCTTCATAATAATCAGCTAGGTTCAAAAGTTCATGCTTATTATAGGAATGATGTTGGATATTTTATAAAAGAAAATTACGGAGATTCATCAAAGGAAACAAGTAGATTAAAAAGAAGATGACGACCAAAATTTTGCCCAACAGTTGTATATGTTGTATATGACGTACCCAAAAAACCCCAACCCAAGAATATCATCGTCCCTTCATTAATTTCTTGTTGACGTTTGCCTGTCGTTCTTTTTTCTTTCCTCTTCACTCTCTCTCGCCTCACTTTAGCAGCTCTTGGGCCTACAACCCTTATCCCTTCGTTGGTCATTTTAGTCACTATTTGCCTCCTCATTTTTTGCCAGTTTGTGCCTTGTCAGATTGTTTCATTAGATATCAATACGTTGATTGCTGTTCTATTTTGGGTTTGCTTCATACCTTTGCTAGTTTGCTTGCAACAGATCGTAGTAGTTGCTGTATTGATAAGAGTTAATATTGCATTTGGTTCAAAAATGGAATTTTTGAGAAAGCCATGGAATTTAAGTCAGCATTCCTCTCTCATTTATTCTCACCTACATTGGTTTGAGAAAGCCACGGTTGAAATGATATTCTGCACCAAGACTCGGATTTTATCCAAACACAATAGAGATGAGTTTGGTACTACCAAAATTCAGAAACGTTGGTTTTCTTCAGGAGCAATTATTCATTGTATCATATGGCCAATATCAAGTAGAAGGAAGGTGATTAGCATTCCTTGTGATTTCCTAAAGCGTGGTGGCTTTTTTTTCTTTTCTTTTCTTTTTTTTTTTGTATGATTTGTCGGAGAGATTATATCATGGAATTTGAGAAGCTTGGCTGGAAGGATTCTCAGCCTTTGAAATGTAGTACTAATTCATTTGGACGTTGTGAATTCATTCAACCCTTCTTTTTCCTCCCTCGGTTGCAGATTTGTTTTGTTCAAAGCCCTCCGTTTCCAAGTCATCTTTTTGGGTAAGGAAAGATAGAGAAGTTGTTAACTTAAAGTGGAATTCTTTGCTGGTGGCTTCTCGATTGAATGTGCATGATGTTCGGAAAGATATTCAGAAGGCCATAGAAGTTCACTTCAAAACCTTTGTTCTTCATTAATCCTTTTATGGATGATAAAGTTTTACTTCAATTGGAAGATACAAATTTTTTAGGTGATCTTGGTCCATTGGGTCATTGGTAGCTGTTCTTTTTTGTTTTCAAACGTTGTCTTTGGTTTGGCTTTCAGTGCTGAGTTTGGTTTCTTTAAACTCTCTCTTCTAGTTCTTTTCTTTTCTTTTTTTTTTTTTTTTTTTTTTTTTGTTTTTGCTCAGCTCGCTTGGTGTTTCTTATTGTAGAAGTTCCTTTCTATATCTTGTTCTTTCTTTTATTCTCTGTAGTGGTTCTTTTTGTATTCCTTCGTGTTTTATTTTTAACTTCCTTGTGGAGTTTGTATCCTTGAGCATTAGTCTCTTTTCATTTATTCAATAAAAAGTTACACAATTGTATATGACATTCATCATGGAAGGACGGATAGTATTTACCTCATATCTCCACTGCTCAACTACAGTAAACTAATCCAGCAGTCTGCTGTAGCAAGATAATTTGCAAAACATTAGAGTAAGCCACAATTCGGCAAAGAAATTAAACAAAAAAAAAAAAAAAAGACATCAGAAAAAAACCATCTCTACTAAACAGGGTCATTATAAATCCAAGACAATAGTTTAATCGGTGGATCACTGCAAATAATGATATTTCCAACTGCATAAATTCAATTTTTTTTAGAAAGGAACATCATTTCATCAATTAATGAAACAAACAAGAACTTCCCCAAATGGATATGTCTGGCAGAAAATGATGAAGAAAGAATCATGAATGGTTCAAAAGCATATTGCATTGCACGTCACAAAAACAATCACAATTCAAAGTACATTTTTAGAAAACAATCCTAATATTAACTTATAAAGTAAACCAGAACACCAAGAGAATTGAAAACAATCTAGCTATTAACTTGTATGTATTTCCCAGCTAGCTTAGAGCCCCCAACCATGAATTTGTGAAGCTCGAAGGTTCAGAAACAGATCTAGAACGTTTGTGTTTCAAGATTGAAGTTATAGAGGACATACCAAGTTAACGTTGCAAACCTCAGATACTATTACGGCAAGGATGAAAAAAAATCAAAAGCACTAATTCAATTTTTTAATGATAACCAAACTTTCACTTGGGTCCCTTTTCAACTCTCCTAAAGGTTCTATTATTCCTCTCTCTAAAGACCCCACAAAATTGCATAAACATCGGCCAGAACCAAAGGCCACACGAGAGCCTTAATTCAGAATTATTCTAATTCATCTCCCCTCAACTCTTAATCCATTGCAATATAAATGATTAGTCAATCAAATAATATGTAGTAAATGAGTCAGTTTGAAAACAAACGAATGGCTCATTGAAGAATATTGTTCTCGTCAAATACAAAATCATTTTTAAAAACATCATATATAACCCAAACTCATTAAGAAACAAAGAAAGTTTAACTTTTGACCATACTTGCATGACATATAGGGGGTTAACAAATAAAATTTATGTTCAAAATTAACATTAATCGAAAATAATGTTCACAATGCTATATATCATAATAACTACTAGGAAATTATGTGCACAATGTCATATTCACAACATTATTCTTACTAGTGCACATTAACTAGATAGATCTAACATGCACAATCCCCAAAATAGAATGAGCTTTGGAAAAATCTACTTATTTTTATTTATATTCGTGAGTAATAATATATAGCAAATGGGTGAGTCTGAAAATAAACGAATGCCTCATTGAAGAATATTATTCTCGTCAAACATATATATATATATATATATATATATATATATATTACTTTTGACCATACTTGCATGACATACAGGGTGCTAACAAATAAAATTCATGTTTAAAATTAATACTACTAAAAAATAATGTTCACAATGCTATATTCATAATAACTACTTGGAAATTATATGCATAATGTCGTGCACAATGTCATATTCACAACAATTATTCTTACTATGTGCACATTGAGTAGATAGATCTAACATGCACAATGCCTGAAATAGAATGAGCTTTGGAAAAATCTACTTATTTTTATTTATATTCGTGAGTGTTAGACAAGCTTGTGGGAACCTCAAATAGTCTCACGACACAATAACCTCACCGTACTGCGTTTGGTTGCTAGAAAACCCATAGAATATTAAATCCTAGGTGGATGGCCAGTTTGAACTCGTTCCCTCAGAGATTTATTATTCTCATCACCCTTATTGAACACTAGGCTGACCCAAAGTGTGTGGTGCTAGACATTAACAAAGTATATTCAACTCAAACCTTCAGTAAATTGGGATTGTTACTTTAATGGTTCTCACATTCTTACCTTCCTATTCTACATCAGAAGGAACAATTTACACTGGAACAACTGTTATAATCTATTTTGAACAATCTAAGAAGGTAAAATATAAAATGGATACGCAAGTTACAAATGTGATCACTTCATATCCAAGTGATCTTTCTTGAAAGGTAAAAGAAATTTTATGTACAACAGAATAGATAGATGGATGACAAGAGGGTCAAATCCTCAAAAAGTGAAAATATTGGAAAAAAATGATGAATAAATGCACATTTCAAAAGAATACATGATCTAGTGGTTCTATGTGGCCATACTAAATCATGAACATAGTGAACCAAAATCACTGATTACCAGCATACCCTATATCCCTATATAATCTTCTAAATAAATGTTTCCAAAAAATTCTATAAAGGAAGCGTAAAATGTTGAACTCTTTCAAGGATATCAATTACAGGATCAGATTATCACTAAAAAGACTTCTAAAACAAAGCCACAACCTATTTTATCAAAGTCCTTGAGATTATTAACTAAGAACCATATTCCTGAAATTTTAAATTGCTGAGTTCTCACCATTGCGACTTTTCATGGCCCTAAAAAGAAACTATCGTTATGGTCCCCCATGCACCAGACCCATTAAAAATTTCATCAATATGATTCCCCATGACTTATTCTGGACACGAAAATCAAATTGTTAGTCATTCTTAAGTTTCTACAACCTGGTGGGTGAATGGTAAAACTTGGCAAGAATGTCAATAAAAGTCAGAATCTACCCATCTTGGCAACTTTTTGGTATGTACAAACTACCAAATAAGGATGGACCCAAACGTTGTGTTGAACTTTGTCACGCAAATGAGACTGCAAGGGGATTGTTTTTTCAAGTCAAGGAAAATGGCGGTTATTTTGTTCATGACAGGGTTTATCAGTGGAACAATTCTACCAGCCTCTAAAAGAAGTTTGTTGTATCTATTTCTGAAGACATAAGGTTACTCCAGTGCGGTAAACCTACCAGATGAATTCATTACCTTCACTGTGGATGATAACCAAACAAAACAACCAGTTGAAAGCCCAAATACTCTGAAATTCAACCTGCTAGCAGTTATCATGATAAAGAAGACCTGCTAGCATACCAAAACAAAAGTTAAAGAGTGCTAACTAATTACAAGACTTACAGTACCCTACATCACAAATACCTCGAAGATGATCTTGTCAGAAAGAACACTTAGGATCTTGTTTAACTAATCCTACTAAAATAATGCTTTTAAGGAATGCGAAAAATTTAGCATTCAATAGAGCACGAGTCTTAACTCATTATCAATTAATAAAATATTGTCACAATTAATAGCTTATAAACAAGTCAATGTGATTTTGTTTCAACAAACAATAGCAGAAGTACGTTATTCAATAACCTTACTGACTAAACATGAACTACTCCCAAAGCTCTAGAGTTTCAAGGCATGTGATTAATCACCAATATCATCCCTATATTTATTTCAAGATACCAACAAAACAATCCTTTCTTTAGAAACCAAACCAGAATCACCAACAAACAGAAAAAAGGTACAAGAAAAGGGAGAGGGAGGCCATATGAAAATCGTAATAATGTGATTAACATCCAACAACTAGTGAATAAGTAACTTAAAGCATCTGCCTAGGTTCACGTTTAAATGAGTTACGGATGCGCAAATATATAAACAGATAATCTTGTTCACGGAATCTCAAATGCTTTAGAAAAACAAAACATAGCGGAAAACTAGTGGCTATCTCCATTATACTTGGAGCGCTTAATTCCAGTCAAATATCAAAAGGACCAGACAGTTGAAGCTACGAAACTCTTGCTCTATGATTTCCAACTCTCTTTAGATATAAAATCATTATCATATTATGCAAGCGTGCGATGAAATATGTGTTCAAAAAACACGAACATGCACAAAAACAAGCATCCTTGCTAATATCTCAATATAATAAATGATCTACCAGGTAAATCCAAAGATCAGGCTAAGAATAAATAAACATTATAAAGTCACATACACACATAGATGAAATAAATGCCAGACCGCACTAGTCATTCTCTCATTTTATGTTTGCTAGAGAATAGTCCGAAACAATTGCAGTGGTGAAATGGAAAGACGGACCATACGTACCGTGGACCAGATCGAACACTGATTCTCAGTAGGAAAAACGTAGCAAGTACGTAAAACAGTGTGTAGACAACTTACGATGAAAAATGAATTCTACAATAAAACGATTCTACATCGTAATGCATCGCTCGGTTCATAAGAGATCAGTAGAAACAAGATTACCTAGTAATTCGCAGGCACCGGAATAGTTGAGCTTGGAGTCCCGCTTTTTCAGTTCTCTTCTCCTCGGAGATAACAGCCAACCAAACAGATCTGAGAACTAGCTTCCGAGACAACATTTCCTTCCGAAAAAATGTAAGTCAATCGAACTGAGAAGCCATGAAAACAGAAGAATCGAGTACATTACTAAGATCAGAGCAGAAAATTATATCAAAGACAATCATAGTAAGCATGATTATAATATGAGAAACACGAATATGGAGGACAATGAAGATTCAAGATCAAGAAGAAAAAACAATCAATGAAGATATCCAAGAGAAAGAACGAAAACCTGAATAGAAGAAATGGATTGTATGTGATGCCTCGCGCGAGGAGACCAAAAGCGGTGGTACCAGGCAACGAGAGGCAGAGTCATTTGGCGTTTGATCTCTGCCCGAAACAAACACGGAAATCGATAGTAAAGAAGATATTTATAGTCGCGATGGATTTAGCGCGCGTGGTACTTTGTAGTTGCCTATAATTTATAATATTATATAATATTTTCGAAAAAATCAAACTCTATTTTATTTTAATTGTAAAATAGAAATTAATTATATCCACAAAATTTATAAAATGTAATTACTTGCATTATTAATTTTCCAATCATAAAAAAAGAAAATAACATTTTTTACACGTGTGCAAAAAACCAATCAATATCCACGTCCCGATTCCATAATTAATAAATCAAATATGAAAAATTCGATATACTTACGTGGCGAACTAATGCGTACCGGAATACCACGTGGCACTAGCTGAACAAATCTCCGCGCGTGTACAGGGAAACAATTAACAGAATTAGGTTCATCCACGTGGCAGAATAAGCGAACGAAGATGGAACACGTCGTCCATTCTAGAACCATAGAAATAGGTATTTAAAAATTGCAGAGAATAATAAATAATTAAAAATATGTACCGGCAACTGGGGGAACGACGAGTTAAAGAAATAATAAAGAAAAAAAATGTATTTTTTAAATAAAAATTCTTAAAAGAAAAAAATAAAGTACAAAAGTGAGTTGGGGAACCTATTTCTATGATGGCTTTGGAAAAAGTTAAATAATTGACGCAATTTAAATATTATTTGTTGTATATTAGAGCGCTGAGATATTTTGAGGTTCAAGTGCCACTTGTACCAAGATATTTTCTGGTGCAAAGGAATATATTAAATATAATTAAATTAAACTGAAGAACAAAAATCATTCTATGAATAAGTAAACAACCGGCCACGTTTTATTTCTGTTCGATTATGAAAGTCCACGTGGGCTAATTTAGGGAATAATCATAAATTTATAATTAATGAATACTCTCTCGGTATGAGGCATTTTGGAGAAACTCAAAGCAAAGACATGAAAGCTTATGCTCTGATTATGAAAGTCCACGTTGGCTAATTTAGGGAATAATCATAGATTTATAATTAATTAATACTCTCTCCATTGGTATGAGACATTTTGGAGAAACTCAAAGCAAAGACATAGCAAAGACATGAAAGCTTATGCTCGAAGTGGACAATATCATACTATTGTGGAGAGTCGTGATTTCTAACATTGTATCAAAGTCATGCCATAAACTTAATTATGTCAATAAAATCCTCAAATATCGAACAAATAATTGTGAGCCTCGAAGGTATAGTCAAAAGTGTGACTAAAGGGTCGAACAAAAGGTGTACTTTGTTCGAGGGCTCTAGAGAAAGAAGTCGAGCCTCGATTAAGGGAGGCTATTCGAGAGCTCCATAAGCTTCGGGGGAGGCTTGTAGTGTACTTTGTTCGAGGGGAGGATTGTTGAGAATTATTGGGGGTGAGTCCAGTCCCACATTGATTAATTTAGTGGAAGATCATGAATTTATAAGTGAGGAATACTATCTCTATTGGTACGAGGTCTTTTGGAGAAGTCGAACTCAAAGTCATGAGAGCTTATCTTCAAAATGGACAATATCATATGGAGAGTAAAGTAAGTAATTGTTTCTGTTATTGTATTTTCAGGCTGTTATTTCTATTTCGTAATCCCTTTCTTGGACGCTTCTGAAAAGCTATGTCCTTGCATGTGGTCCATCAATCGGGCAAAGGAATCTTTTCGCAGAGCCAAAAAAGAATCTTATGGGAATATATATATATATATTCTTGAGGCTTTTCTTTTCCTTAAAAAAAAATTGTGTATATTTGTAATATGTTAAAGAATAATTATTTTTATTTTTTATTTTTTATTTTTTATAAGCGGTTAAAATATTTTTTTTGGTTTCAATAAATTTTGAAATTAATTTTTTTATGGTTGAATATTTTTTTTGATAGGGGTTATATAATAATAATAATTTCATAGTAAAAAAAAACGTACCACGTAGATATTCCATAAATTCGAGCTATGTAGAGTGAACCCCTTGTTAAGAATTTCTTATCTCAACCTTGGCCACTTACACTATGTTCGGGTGAACTTTTGATTTTAAGCCTTCAAACTACCTTCTTTAGGGAGGGACGAGCTTAAAAGCACACATGAATAACATTTACGTCTCTTTTCTTTATGATATAAGATTTTTAATTTTTTTTTTTAATGAAATGAAATCCTTTATCTTTCTTTTACTTTTATTTTGCTCGAACATGAAACCAAAATAGCATTTTTTAACAATTGGAGTATTATCATAAATTATATAATCGAAATTCTAGCCTTCTAGTAGCTCCGACAAGCAAAAGAGTATGTGTTTGTTGTTGTCAGCCTCGACTTATGAAGCTAGGTTTGACCTCGACCATGTAATTCAATTTTGTTTGGCAATTCAAAATTCTGTCTACTTTTTATTTGACCGGAAAGCCTATCCTTTTCATCCTTTTGTTTTTTGTTTGATTGGGATGTACATTCCCTTCGTCTTGTGACTAAGTTATACACGAAGTTGATCATATTTGTCATTATACATTCCTACCCTTCTCTAAAAGTGACCAAAGTTCTATGTTGCCATCTATAACCATTCTCTCTCCTCAAATCCTACTAGACGCGTTTAGCTCGTTTTTAATAGCTTCATGTCTAGCCTCACAGCTTCGAGCGTGAACATTCATATTGGTTATAACTACTACAACATCATTGTTATACTTAGTCCTAATTTCAACGAACTCTAAAATTAACGTCACGCTCTCTAAATTTGAACTAGAAAAATTCTCCACAACCTTAAGGATTAAATTCTCAAATTTGAAAACTTATCGATCTAAATGCAATCAAATTCAAACTTTAGTGTATTTTTCTTTTACTTAAAAAAATTAAACACGACATAAAATTATTCATAAAAATACGATCTAATTGCATTAAAATAATTAAAATATATATAAAGTAAAGTTTTTAAAAAAAAATTGTAGTTCATTAACTTTATTTTTTTAGTTGGTAAGTAGAAGAGAGAATTAAAAATTTATTGGAGGGTAAAAAAAATTGGTACACATTTAGTAAGGGAATAATTTTTTAAAAAAAGAAACAAAATTAATTTAATAAAATAAATACAAATTTCATTTCCTTTTCTCAAAAAAGAAATAAATTGGACAAGAAAATATCACACAATAAAAGAATAACAATAATAATTAAAATAAATATAAAAAAAAAAGCATTAAATTGTCATTAATTATAAAAATCGAAACAGACAAACGTCCCAGTCTCTTTGAAAACACTCGATTCCTTCGTCGACCACACAATTGTATCCACTCCACAACAGAGCGAAAGAGGGAGAAATTTATAGGCCTTTCTTAGCAAAGGAACAGGGGCTGTTTTGCAAATGGAGAAATCGGAGGGGCAGAAGAGCAGCGAAGAGTTAGTGTCGTGTTGGGGGCGTTTGAAATTGAAGCTTTTGTTGATGAAAAGAGAGGGGAATAATCCGTGTATCGGCGACACAAAGCCGTTGAACGGCGGATTCCGATACGACGCCTTGAGTTACGCTCAGAATTTCGATGAAGGATTGGATGATGAAGATGAAGAGCTACGATGTCGAGGCTTTTCTGCTCGATATGTTTCCGCTTCTAAGCCGCTACCTAAGAACAAGTAGATCTTCTTCTTCTTCTTCTTTTCTTTTTTTTACTGATGCGTTTGAATATAGTAATTATGATATACACAATGTTAGGAATCAGGATCGGATGTAATAGTTGTTCCCTTTGAGCACAAGTTCAGCTTCTCTGACTTTCATACTAATGGAGATGTATTCTTTTCTTATGATACATTATCATTCTCTAAATTAGCTCGGAGTTTTCTGAGTAAATTTTGGGGGAAAAGGGAGATATTGATGTTGTGGAATTTTATTAAAGGTATGAAGGCATTTTGGGGAAGGTGATGCTGTAAATTGGAGTGTTGAATATGGTGAATAATAAAAGGAAGGCTTATTTTTAGTATTCTTGTTTGGAATCTTTTGAAGTTTAGCCAAATTGACGGATCGGTCCCTGTTTTTTCTTTTTATAACAAATGAAGAACAGATAGATAAATGCAATATTCTGAATTTTAAAAAGCTTTGAAAGTAAGTAAATAACCATTTTAAAATATTATGAGTTTTTAGGAGTTTTTTTTTTATTTTTTTATTTTTTATTATTCTTTTTTAAATAGTCATTTTAAGGAATTTTCATTTTGCTAATATAGATTATTTATTGGCGTTGATCTACTCCACTAGTGTCGTGTTATTAGAAATTGAAGTTAACTACCTATACTCCTATACTAAAACTATTAGAATGTTTTATCCAAATTTGGATTGAGCAGTTATAAATGGTATCAGAGAAAGATGGTTGATGGTGTTCGGACTTGCGATTGTGGGACACTCACTTTTCAGCAATAAGTGAGCTAAGTCAATTCGTTCATACGTCACCTATGGCCAAGCGACATATGCTCGAGCCTCTACTCACTTTTTAGCAATAAGTAAGCAAAGTCAATTTGTTCTTACGTCACCTATGGCCAAGCAAGCAACGTATGCTCGAGCCTCTACTCACTTTTCAGCAATAAGTGAGCCAAGTCAATTCGTTCTTACGTCACCTCTGGCCAAGCAAGCAACGTATGCTCGAGCCTCTACTCACTTTTCAGCAATAAGTGAGCCAAGTCAATTCGTTCTTACGTCACCTATGGCCAAGCAACGTATGCTCGAGCCTCTAACCTCGATTTTATAACTATTGATAGGGGGTGGATTGTGAGATCTCAAGAAACGAAACATTTAGTATAAAGGTGTGAAAACATCTTCCTAATAGATGCATTTTAAAATCGTGATGATGAGTGATACGTAACGAGTCAACCTCCCTCTAGTATACGTGTTCTAATATCATGTGGCAAACACTAATACGTAACATGTTAAAGTAAACAATATTTGTTCGTTTATCTAACCATGATTGATTAATTTATCGAAGAGCGAAACAATTTTGAAAAAAATTGATGAATCCAACTATCGATAACTGTTCATTCGCAAATAATCTACTTAAGATACAATTAAAAATGTAACATACAAGAAGAAAAACATTTTCACATTAGAGAACATTGGATCAACAATTAACACTAACAAAATAAGAATGTGAGGTAAAAATCGAACATAAAGACTGTCAGAAAACAGGACAACCATCAACTACAACACCTTTAGCCGTCGGACAAGTCGCCAATTCACAATGCTCGCCATCGGCGCCCCACCAACTCACGCTTCGATCCTCCATAGTCAAACTGAAATACAGGAGCACTCCCATAAAAGCTAATCCAGCATCCAGCGCCGCCGAGAGGACGTAGTTATACCTCTGCCACCACTGTTTCCGGTACCGGAAAACGAAGAAATTGAAGACAGTACCGACTAAAATCCAGCAGTTGAAGTTGACGGTGGTGGCCGGCGGCATGGCGGCGGTGGAGCCGAGGAGGACGGGAAGGTTTATGAGGGAGATCCATTTGTGTTTGGGGAAGGCCCTTTGAAGAAGCCAAACCAAGAAGGGGCCTATAGCGCCGCCGATGAAGAACCAGTTGAGAGCGGCGTAATTACCGAGGGAGCCGAAGATTCGCTTGGGACCGACGAGGCCCCAAATTACAGAAGCGTCGAAGAAAACTCGGTCACCCGGGCAGGTCCACGGGCTGTTGGGAGGAAGGATTTGATCCTGGCAGATGTTTTCTATGGAGGTCAGTAGCCACCAGGCTACTCCCATATTCACTGTTCCAGCTACGAGAGTTCCTACGCACTATGAGAATTATTACAAAATAAAGTTAAATTACATTTTTTAAACATTACAAAAAAATATTCATAGTTTTTATGGCATTATAACTGATATTGCTGACAGAGGGGTTTTCTAATAAAATAAATAAAATAATGGGGTCAAATTGATAGTTGGGAGGGAGTCCCATATTGGCTAATTAAGAGTTGATCATGAGTTTATAAATAACAAATAGATCTTCATTGGTACAAGGTCCTTTAGAGAAACCAAAAGCAAAGTCATGAGAGGTTATGTTCAAAGTCGACAAATATCATAACGTTGTGGAGTTTCATGATTCCTAATATGGTATTAGAGTCATATCTTTAACTTAATCATGTCAATAGAATCCTTGGTAGCTTTGAAGGTATAGTTAAAAGTGACTCAAATGTCGAACAAATGATGTGCTTTGTTCGAGGGCTCCAAAGAAATGAGTATGTTCGAGGACTACATAGATCTGAGAAGAGGTTCTATGGTGTACTTTGTCCAATGGAAGAATTGTTGGGAAAGAATCCCACGTTAGCTAATTAAGAGATTGATGATGAGTTTATAGGTAAAAGATAAATTTTCATTAGCATGAGACCTTCTAGGAAAACAAAAAGCAAAACTATGAAAGCTTATGCTTCAAGTGGATAATACTATACGATCGAGTAGAAAAATATAGGATGATGTTACCTGAACAATGAACATAGAAATGGGTGGTATCTTCATGTAATGGCCGAGCTTGAAGTCATTAAGAAAGGAGACTGCCTGTGTCATGCTTATATAGCCGTATGTCTTGAAGCAGACATTGGCTATTGGTCTTCCTGGTAATATAATACCCATCAGGTACTCCGTGATTATGTTCAGCCCTGGGGACTGCCACAGGATCAAGAAGAGGAACAATGATGTTAGTTCAGCTAGCCATCGTTTGAAATGGTAAGAGTACGATAAGCTTTATTTTAAAATCTTCAATCTCTATGGTTTGGTAAAAGAAGCTACTAATAAAGCGAGTTCGTGACATCTTGTCAGTTAGTTATCCACATGCTAATGAATGTGTAGTAATGGGTTACTAAATTTAAGAGAATATCTATCTATCAAATTCTAATTTTCTATCTTGAATTTTAATCACTCACCTCTAGTAGATGTCGTTTTTTTAGCTTTCACTTTCAAATTTTTCTTTAAGATCATTAAAAGGCATCTACTAGAGAGAGGTTTACTCACCCTTATAAAGAATGTTTCGTTTCTCTCTCCAACCGAGATGGTATCTCACAGTCCAACCCCCTTCTGAGCCTAACGTCCACAAGGACACTCGTTCTCCTTGTCAATCAATATGGAATCTTCCAATCCACCCTCTTTGGGACCTAGTGTCCTCACTGGCACACTGCCTAGTGTCCACCCCTTCAAGGCTCGCCATCCTTCCTTGCTGGCACACCGCCTGGTGTCCACCCCTTTCGAGATTCACCGTCCTTACACCACCTTCAGGACCTAGTGTTCTCGTTGGCACACCACCTAGTGTCCACCCCCTTTAGAGCTCACCATCCTTCCTTGCTAGCACACCGCCTAGTGTCCACCCCTTTCGAGGTTCATCGTCCTTACTAGCACATTGCTTGGTGTCTGGCTCTAATACCACTTGTAATGGTCCAAGTCCATTGTTAATAATTATTGTCTTCTTTTGGTTTTTCCTTTTAGATTTCCCTTCACATTCTTATAAAAAATGTTTTGTTTACTTCTCCCACCCATGGGTGAGAGGAAAAAGAAACGAATGCATAATGAGGATGAAAGTAGAAAGTAGAAAGTTGATGATACCTGATTGGTAGTGGCAGTAATGATACTGATGGGCAGGGTAAAAGTCAAAGCAAGAACCGCAGCAAAGATGAGTCCCCACCACGGCATTTGGATCTGATCTTTCATGAAAATACACAATGCAAGGGCCAAAATAATGGACAAAAAAAGAAGCATGTGGAACCACCAAGCGGGTATATCCTTATACTTCTTCATCAATTTTGTATGAATATCTTCTTTACTTTTGTAAGAAGCCCGGAACTGTTGGTATATTTCCCTGCAAAAACCAACTCATATATGATCTATGCAATCTAAAATTAAGTGAAAGATGGTAGGACAGAACTTCAGGCGTAAGGGCATTTTACCAATTAGAACTCACTTTCCATTGAACAGGGCAACATGAGAGAGTGTAGAAACGATAGCAGCAAAACCAATGCCATATGAAAGTGAAAAGAATACACTGAGATTGATCCTCCCCTGCTTCTCGTAAGCCGCCATGTCAATCTCAAACTTGTCATTCACAATGGCGGACACGTTATAAATCTGACCTTGGGCGTTGTAGAGATGAGAGGAGAAGATGGGGAAGTTTTTGGCATTGTAGAGATTGATCTTCCAGTAGGCAATTGGGAGCAAAATGTACATGATAACAAGGTAGCCGACAGCAACATTGACAATGGCGAAGAAGGGGCTGACAAGAGGGCTGTAAAGGAAAGAGGCAATGACGGACCAGTCGAGAGAGAAGGCGCCGAGGCCGAGGCCACGCATGCCAGAGCCGAGCTGCTGGGCTGTGACGGAGCGGGGGTAAATCCAGCACACCCATGAGATGGTTGACAGAGTTGGGAAGAGATAACCAGGGACTACGTACCAAGAGAAGCTGCATATCAGTGCAATCAAGAAGAATTTGCCTCTTGACATCCGGCTTTCATCTTTCTCGTGCATGGCTCTGTGCACACAAAAGAAGTTGATGAATAAAGTTCGACATATTTTTGAAAATTTATATGATATTGTTCACTTTAAGCATAAGTTCTCGTGATATTGCTTTGAGCTTCTTAAAAAGTTTAGTACCATTAGAGACCTATTCCTTACTTATAAACTCAATAATTTCTTAAATTAACAAATGTGAAGCTCCCTTTCAACCATCCTCAACATGTTATAGATTCAAATTACTTTTAAAATTCACTCTTATACGTCTATAATAGTCTTTTTAAATAATTAAAATAATGTCTCCGACCAGACAGGCAGAGAGGAGATAATTTTTTTTTTTAAATAAAGAAAACTTGCCAAAAAATCTAAAAGAGCTAGGAAGCGAAAGAATACTCTTTTTCTCTTAATAAATAAATAAATATTTAGTAAAACATTTAATGACGTAGGAGAGTGTAATATATAAACATAATAAATTTGAATTTTTTTTAATGTAAAACATTGAAATGAAAAGCTTCATGGCAGCTAGAATTTTATATATTAGTGACTTCAATTAATTATCGATGAAATAATCCACATTTCAAACAAAATAGTAGAATATATATAAGATTTTATCTTAGAAATTATTTTTTAAAAATTAATTAATTATTAAATTCTTTCAACTCTAAGTAAACATGAACGATTGTTATTTAATTCAAAAAACATATCAATATGTTGTATTTAACACGTGGCATGCATGCAATTGCATACAACCCCACCCGGCACCCACCCTCGGGAAGAAACGAATAATAAAAGAAAGTAAAAAAAAAAAGGTGCTGAACATTTTAGTCAGGTCAAAACAAATTTCCAAAAAACCCTTGTAAAACGTTTTGTAACAATGTTATATTGCACTCTAATATTCAATATTTAGTGTGTATATATATTGAAAAATCTGAAGAAAAATAATACTCTGTTTTAAAGAAAGAAACATAAATAATCAAAAAATAAATGAAGGTACATGCATAATTTGATTTCCTAATTTATATTTTTAGTCCGGTATATATATTTCATTTGTCCTTAAATCTTTTAACAAAATAATAATAATAATAATAATTAATAAATAAATAAATATATA
>NW_019268524.1:2918633-2938654 GCF_002738365.1 Cucurbita moschata
TGTTACATGAGTAGCTTCTCATAGATTAATGAATGACCTAGTGAGGGGGTTTTGCGACAGTTCTTTCTCGAAATTTCTCCATTAGTTAGCTATTGAGACGATTTGGAGAGGCTTGAGTCGGAACCTTCGTATCGGGAGGAGTCTTTTGAGCGTTGAGCTAACTACAACCAAAATCAGTGTTATGGTGGATTGAAGATTTTCTACGTTCTGTTGGAGACCATCAAATGCTAATATATTGTTTCCTGCAGGCTGTAAAGGCTGTAGCAGAAGCAGCGCCACTTTCAGTCATTGACTCAGAGGAAAGACTCCTGGTTCATATCTGTTATAGTCCGAGGAGGTGTGTACATCAAAATCCTCATGTATTTAATTCACTTCCCTTCCTTCTAGAACAGTCATAGTGCCAAGAAACTTTTGATGTGCTGACAAACAAGTTCGGCAGGTGGACATGTCGAAATTTCTTTTTGACATCAAATCTCACATCAAACAGCCTGCGTCCTTCTGATTTTAAAATGGGAAGGGTCTTAACATCACTTCAAACATATAAGTGTATATACAACTTCGATATGAGGTAACTTGCATGACTATATCATCCCCACTTTTATTTTCTTACGACGCTATTAGATACTTTAATGTCGATCTTTGTTGCTCGCAGCCTAAGATAATGTATTAATGTGAACCTTCCACCCCTTGAAAAAAACCTCATGCTTCACCAAGTGAGCCCACCTATACAGCTTTTGTATCCAAATTAACCTCAACAAAGGAACATTTCTTTGCATTGATTTTAAGGCTTCAAATAGTCTTGAAGGCCTATAAAATCCTATTAAGGTTGATAAAAGAATCCTCCTCGCTAGGAGCGAAGAAACGCTATCATTAGCAAATTACAAGTGAATAAAACGTTTGTTACAAATGTATACCACCACGGAGAAAAGGATAGGGGATCTCCACATTTTGTTCTTCTTGTTGTAGGAATCTTGCTCCTTATTGACCTAGAGGAAGAAGTTTGTTGATCTCGAGCAATTCTAGATACAAGAACTTGACTTGAACTGGTCATGTTCAAGAATCTCGAGCATAAAATTCTAGATCCAAGATCTGGAGCAATTCTACTAAACCTTTGTCCATGCCTCTTTTCCACACTTCTTATGCATGAAATTCCAAGCAACGTGGTCATAAGCCATTCTATAGTCAATTTTAAGTGGGAGCCAAGGAGGGTCTCATTTCGTGAGGTGGGAGGTCATTTATGAGCTGTGTAGAGAGTGTGGGTTGGAAAGTATATCCTATTGTATTTTTGCCTCCTATGTATGTAGAATTTATACCAACACCCCACGGAACTCGCACTGCCCCTTATGCCCCAGCACCCTCGTAAAGTTCACTCTTTGGGAGAAGGCTCTTTATGATCCCAGTATTTTGCACATATTGAGTGCATCTAAAGGAGAGAGGAGGAGTTTGCAGAGATTTTTTTAATGGGTTTATGGAGGGAAAGGAAGAATACTTGAGGTTGGTAGTGGCTAAATTGAAAAAACTTAGGAATCATAAGGTTTGTAAACTCGAACCACTAAAAAGACAAAAAGATGAAAACTCATTAACTAAACTACAAGGTATCTTTAATTTTATGCTCGGTATTGTCTCCTATAAATTTTGCAACAATCCTGAATGTATCTCTCAGTGCTATATTTTGATTTCGTTTTCTGTGTACTTTGGTACTTTTCGCCAGGTTACCTGTTTCGAGGGCATCAAATGTCCAAAGATTAATAGATGTAATTCGTAATGGAATTTCGATTCAAGCTGATGTTCTAAAAGATGCAAAGGCCATGATTGATGGCAATCTGGTTAGTAAAACAATTCTGTTGTGCAAACCCAGGAGTAAATTATGAGGAAATTACCGTTTTGGTCCTTGAGGTTTCAGGAATAGGTTCATTTAATCCATGAGGTTTTAAAATGCATCTTTTTAGTCCTACGAAAGAGGTTGAGTAATAGGTTTGTGTATTCTAACTTTGAGCACCTTTTGTTCTATTTAAATTATGGGAAAATACCTTTTTAGTTCTTAAGTTTTTATTATTTTTAACGTTTTTTGTTCTATTTTTTTAGACCTAGTGACAAGTCTAAATTTAGGGAATAAAAAGGTAAAATTTGAAACTTTAGGGACCAAACGAACCTATTCCTAAAAACTCGGGGACCAAAGAAGTAATTTTTCCTTAAAATTATTTATAGTTCTTTCATTGCGTTGGTTTAGATGATTTATGATCTCCATTGTTTTCCTTCGTTCTTACTAGGTGGTTAGTGCCCCTTCTACTTTAGGAGACTTGCATGAAATTGAATTACTCCTACCATTCCTGAAAAATACGTCTCTTGAAGGTTTACGAGCTCTATTTTATTCGAATGTTCCTCATGGTTCTTTTCTTTGTTGATTTTTTCTCTTAAAGTTTCTTTTGTACAGCGTGCAGACAAAAAGAGGTTGATGGTATCGTTGTCTTTAGAGGCTCGGTTTGTTCATTTGCTTATTTGAATTCAAAAGAACCCGTTTCCGAAGCTGTAACGGAAATTAAGGTAACATTTCCAATGTTTAATTTTACGTCCTTTGACTTCGAGGTGAAAATCTTCTATTGCCTGTTAAATTGAAGTCATAAAAGTTCTGTACTTTCTATTCCTTGGCCTTGTTATATGATGAGCTGATATCTGATTTCCCTATTGAAATTTATGAAGTGTTCAATTTGTCAATTGTATGATGGACTTAAAGATACTGGAAGATTTACCTCAAAGTATCTTTCCACCAGAGAAATACACCCTTTTTGTAGAGATAATTTTAACTTCTCCTCCTTCCACACATTCTCACTCGTTTCTCCCGCCCGCCACCGTAAGCCTTTGATGGTTCTTTCCCCCTCATTAAACTGCTTGTACCATCTTGTAACTGTTATTTTTGTAAGATCCCACGTCGGTTGGAAAGGGGAATGAAACATTCTTTACTAGGGTGTGAAAACCTCTCCCTAGCAAACGTGTTTTAAAAATTTTGAGGAGAAGCTTGGAAGGAAAAGCCCAAAGAAAATAGTGTCTTGTTGTTCTGATTATGTCCATTGGCTATGGACGACTTTTGTTGCTTCATAAGATCCTTCCTTTGAACTCATCCTTTCTCTGTTAACAGTGTCTTGTTGCTTCATAATTCAAAGAGGTCTTTACCGCCTTACTATTACTTCATTCAATGGAAATAATATTCTCCAAAATCCACCCTCTCTAATTTTCCACTTATTTTACAAAGAAAAGCACCTCCTCCCATTTGTTCTTCGAATGGCTGTAAGGATTAATGATGGATTATGAACCACTTTCTCCCCCAATCTGATTTCAAAATTTTCATAACTAGTCGCAGTTTCTTAAAATTGATTGTGAAAATTTTGCTTTCAATTATTACTCCCAAGTTCGTCTATCTGGTTCACCTTACAATTGTTACTTATTCAATGTGCTGCCTCACTTGTTCTGCTCTTCTTTAATCACGAAAGGCGTTGAAGTCGTCTTCTCAGTGATAATCATTTTTACATGGTGACTGGTCATTACTTGAAAGTCATTCAAATTGTGGGACAACTTTTGTTGTTAGACTATATAAAGATCGAAACTGTTGGGACTTTGTATAATGCATTAACATTTGCTTCTTATTTAGTGAAAACGTGTTTTTTCTTCACAGGGAGATATCATCACAAGTTTACAGAGTAGACTGGACATAATATGCGATGAGGTTGACGCAGATAAGGAAGCACATGACGTTCATGAGGATGCAAATGAAGTGGCGTCAGAACATGTTTCTCAGCTCTTCCTTCACTCGTTGAGGTACGTGGGTTATACATTAAAGGATAGATTGCCATAATTAACCAAATTCTTTTACATTAAAGGATAGTTTTGGTCTAAAATTTGTGATTGTGGATCCTACTTTTAAAAAAGAGATCAAACAAGAATTTATAATAGATGAATGTCTCTATGATGATGATGCTGCTGTTCTTTTGGATGTATTCATAATCTTCTTGATGCTAGTATCGGTTCGTTCATTCAAATGTCCATCCTTTTTGGACTGCATATTTTAGTGGGCGTGGTCTGAAATTTGCATTTTCTGATGGTGGATCTTGACTATTGTTCCTCAATGCTTCTGAGTGCAGGAAACAGTGCAACCTCTCATTTCCTCGAAGAGTGTTTGTTCCTTGGTTGGCAGACATGTACATCTGCGACTATTTGCAACCATCTGAGACCACTGCGGTCTGTACATCAGGCCTTTTCCCCCCTTTCTTTCTTTCTTTATTTTCTTCCCTTGCAATTGTTGTCATTGCTGCTTGTATTTGCTTGTTTTTTACTCTTAAGTTACGTTCGAGATCGAAGTTTTTCTTAGGAAGTAAATTATATTTGCTAACTTAGGTCTTTGTAACATCATTATAGGTTTTAAAAGAACACTGTACCGAATTAATGTCCATGGAAGCATCAATGGACATGACGACAGTTCTTGAACCAGAAAAGGAGGCTCTTTCCCTCTCAGCAGAATCATTTTGGGATGTGGCTGTACCCTTCCAATGCGGGGAGACTTCATTAGAGAAGAAAAACAGAGACGATGGCACGATAACTGGCAGTAATGCAACTTCAAGCAGCAAGTCGAGTGGTATTAATATTATGATGGCTGTTTTCGTCCTTATCCTTGCAGTTATCATTGGCTTTGTGTTTCTTTTCATGATGGGATCATGATTTATTATTTACTTAAGCTTAGCTTAGCTTTGTTACACTAATTTTGATAGCCATGCCATTAGAGAGCATCATACGCCGATGGGTTTTGTTTTGGATTTTGGGTTGGTCAAAGGTAACCGTTTCTTTCAGCCCATGTTCAGAGTACTGTTATTTCGTAAGACTTCTTAATGCCACATTTGCCATTTCATATAAAATTTCTGGCTCCAGATAATGGTGACATACCAATGTAGAGAAGGCTAGGTTGGCCCGAGCACCGACAGAACTAGAAGGGTAGGTCTGAGTTTTTCGTTCTCTAATTCTAATTTGATCATATCAAAATAGGGAGTTTACACATGGAAGGCAAATTTTATTAACTTAAGATAAAATTAAGAGAACAAGTCCCTATAATTAATGAAATATGAACAGGAATATGTACCTCCGAGATATGAAGCCGTGGAAATTTTAGTTGAGAGAGCTCCATCATTTGACAAATTGCAGGCTTGAACTGACCTAATTCATGCCTAATTGAATTTTGAACGCTTTCATTGGAGTAACATTTCCCCAAATAATGGAATAAACTAAAAGAGTAAGAACCTTTACTGATACAATTAGAGATGAAGACGACATTTATGGTGTTCCCATAAGAGGGGAAAATGAACAGCACAAGCTTTACCTTCTTCAAGCTACTACGCAACTTGTAGCTTCATCCTCAAGTTTTGCCAGGGTAATGGTTCATGATGGATCTGATCCCTTCATACTGCAAATAATGAGTTGAATTGGGTGAAATCACTTACTCCAAATAAAACCACTGCATCTGATTTTGTACGTCAAATTGTCTATGATCCATAGCGATTTCTTTTTTATTGGTGCAAGCTGATTTTTGAATAAGCCTTTTCTAGTTATGCTGATTTAGAAGTTGCCATTCTGATCAGGGTAATGCTTACTATTTGCAGATTTCGCTCTTTATAGATGGATGGCAGTCATTTCCAAAACCCTTCAGAAGTTCAAATAAGAACACGCTGTGGGTGGCAATTGCAATCTCTTTCTGCTTCCGTGTCCACAGCCTAGCCAAGGTAGAAAACCATTAAGTATAAAAAATCAAGAGATACGAACGCCAACACCCAAAAGACTCGTATAACTTCTGTATACCAATGCACAGTTCTACTTTTTCAAGAGTCGAGGGCTTCTTTGCAAGAAGCTTTTTAATCGGGAGTGACATAACTTGTTTGTCTTTATTTTACTTTTTCCGTACGTTAAAGTCGTTCAGGCACCGAGTTGCGTATTGGGTGTAAAAAAATTCTCTTCTCCACTAGTAACCACCGAAGTTCTTAGTAATTAAGAAGGGGGAGAAGGAATAATCATAGAAAGGGACATAAATGTAACTGAAGTTAGCAGTTGTCAACATTCAAAGGCATCAACGAAGGTCATAACATAGCTACCGAATAATCCTTGCAACTATTTCTCAACTTGTTCTTTCTAGTGAAGAGGATTCAACAGCATGAAGAAGGAAGAAAATTTAATGACTGCAACAACTTAAGCGATAATAATTGGAAATATAGTAAGAAAAAAATTGACCTCCATGGACATAAACAACATTGCTTAACACGAGTATGTCTTCTCTCTTTTACCAACTATTTGCATACTTGGTTTTCTTAATGTTCTCCTAGATTAACATGTAGACATTTTATAGTAGAAGAAACTAAAGAGGGATTCATAAACTAAAAAGTGGGGATATATTATTTTTGGATCCTAGAACAAATTGATGTTTCAGTGTTTATGAAGATGATGAATGATTAAATTAGCCATACGAATCCTTTTACATCACTGAATCAATCTTGATATGATTTGTAAAGCTTGATCAGCTTATCACGAATTAATTGCCGTTTTCCCTATGTAAATGTTGTATTTCAGTATGTAGGCTCATACGTAGAAAGTACGAATAAAATAGGCGTATACCTGTTGCCATCCTAAAGTGATAAGTTGAGCATCAAAATAATCAGAAGACTGAAGCAAACTGCCATCCTTTTCCATTGCAGCATTATGAACTCCCAGGACATTTCTCACCTGTAAAATTTATATAAACTTCAAATGCTTGAAAAATGCAAACCGAAAGCTATGAACTCCACAATAAGCACAAGCAACAAATAAAAATCCAAGAAAAATAGATAGCCAACTTTAAGTGCATCGAGAGTGAAAACAATTTATCACAGATCAGATGAATAGTTTTACAACGGTGCGATGGATGCAAACTCAGACCTCCAGCAGAGTCCATATATCTAAAAATCAACAAAAACAGAAAGCACAGACGATCTAACAAAACATCTTACAAGTTAAGCCTTCGCAGTCGAGAAGATTACAAATCAAAGAGCCGAAACAAATAAAACAAGTCTCACTCACGGAGTAGAATACAAATTCTTTCGATGCCTCATAGCTCAAAAAATACAAAAATCCGAATAGAAAAAAACAACGACAAAGAACAAAGAGTTCTCAACAAAAGAAATCCACATCAATAATCGCAACTATTCCATTCCAATCCAAGAATCAACAATATTTTAAAGTTAGACAACTTACAAAGCTCCGTATCAATGATAACACCATTTCGCCGACGAACAAAACCGCCATAGTCATTGAAGAAACAAAAAAAGTCCGAGAGAAAAAGAAAGAGAACGTAACCAATCCACCTGAAGAGAGCAGGAGAAGAGAGCAAACAATGAAGGAAGAGCGTAGCAACGCAGCTTCAAGACGAATGGGACGCGGGAGAATAGGCGCGCAACAATAAAGCCCAACAGGCCCAACAGTTCGACAATTATTTGGGCTTTCCTTCAAATAGAGCCCAATAGGCCCAATAACATGGTATTTATAAACTTAAGATTTAAATAAATATAATATAATAAATAAATATTTTATAAACAAATATTCTCTTTTCTTGTTTTTCATCTTGGACTACTTTTTAAGGCTTTAAAACGCATTAGGGGAAGTTTTACACACCCATAAACGGTGGTTTGTTCTCCTCCCCAACCAATATGGGACATTACAATCCACCCCCTTTCGGGACCCGACGTCTTTGCTGACACTCTTTCCTTCCTCCAATCGATGTGGGACCGCCCCCAAATCCACCTCCTCGTGTCTACCCCTTTGGGGAACAGCAAGAAGGCTAACATATCGTCTGGTGTCTAGCTCTGATACCATTTATGATGTCCCACGTTGGTTGGGGAGGAGAACAAACCACCATTTATAAGGATGGAAACCTTCTCCTAATAGACGCGTTTTAAAACTTTGAAGGTAAGCTAGAAAGAAAAAGTCTAAAGAGAACAATGTCGGCTAGTGGTGGATCTAGACCGTATTACGAGATTTAAAAATAAAAATAAAATGTAGTGAAGGGTTGTTGAGTTGGAGTAGTGTAGCGTTTTGGTGTGAAGTCGGTGGTGGAAGTCAGTCGTCGTGGGGTTTGCTCGGAAACGGACAAAAAATAAACCACTTACCGAAGAAAATCTAGAGACCGAAAATTGCGGTTTTGGAGGTTTAGTGGTTTTACCACAAATATTGTGTGCTGTGAGTTAGAGCTGTTTTTTTTCGGGGACAGAAAAGGGAATGAAACCGCTTCCTGTCGGCTGGTGGCACAAATTAAATAAAACCACCGCGGTTTTCTCGCCCACCGCCGTGTGCGGCCACCCCGACCCCTCTTCTTCTGCACGTCTTCTGTTTCCCTGCGACTTCGTCCTTCCTATCTTGCTTTCCTTCCCTGCTCCGCAATCTCTTATTCTTTATATATATATATTATATATATAAAGTTTCATTAATAGCTTTAATTTTTTTTAAATATATTATTTAAATTATTTTTCAAAACTAAAAAATATTCTTACCATTAGAAGAAAATCATATTTAAAAAATGCTTATCTTTAAAAAAAAATATATATTAATATTAATATTTTTAGATTTTTTAATTTTAAATTTTTAAATTTTTTAATTTTTTAATTTTTTATTACCGTTTGTACTCTTATAATTGAGATATGTGAGAGGTAAATAAATAGTTTTTTTTTAAATATATTAACCATAAAAAAAAATTAATTTTTTTATAAAAATGAAGAAAATTAATACTATTTAAAAAAATTATGGCTAGTTTTTTAAACATGAAATTAATAATAAAGATATTTTAAAGCTAAGAAATAAATAAAAATAGAATACTTAATAAGATCGATAAAGTTCAAGAGTATTTTTTTAAAAAAATATTTTCGACCATACTAACTATAAAAATATTTTAAAATTTTTAATTAAAAATATTTTTAAAAATTTTAAAATTTTAAAAATACTCGGAGACAGTATTTTTATTAGTTAGCTTATAATCAGGTAGAAACGAAAATATTATATATATATATATATATATATATTAATAAATACATTTTAAAGGACAGCCAGGGTGTCAATAATAATTGACGTTTATTTTTTATTTATTATTTCATACCTACAGCTCCCCAATCTTGCAGATGTCAATTTCAAATAAAATTAAAAAAATAAAATAAAATCTTTGGGATGTTGAGAATTTTAGTTACATTACAAATTATGACGACTATTATGGATTTTTCTTTTCCTTCCACAACATTTTTAAAAATTAATTAATTTATTTATTTGTCTGGGCCATTCCACCATTATTTATATTATATTAATTAATTAATATGTTTTTAGCTATAATTGCGGCAACCTTGACATTCTTCAATATTGCAAATTATTAAATCATCCAATTTGCCTTTACAAAACTACAAAATTAGTTATATATAAACAAAATATTTTTTTTATGGTTTCCTACCACTTGTAATTTAATGTAATTTCCAAAATAATTAGTTAAAATATATTTAATTATATGAAATGCCAAACTAAATCATATTTTCATTATTATAATTCATAATGTTAACGTCTTACCATTAAACTAAAATTAATTGTTCTAACTATATATAGAAATTATTAATTTTTTAACTTATAATTTATCCACGATTAAGAAATTAATTGTTCTAACTCTATATATATATATACCAATAGAAAAATTATTGATTTTTTAACTTGTAATTTATCCACAATAATTGGGGATTGAAATGTATTAGAGATTTTGTTTCCATGGTTAAGTGTGCGCGCGCGTGCATGTGAGAATTATTTTTTTCCAATTTTGCATGTATACATACATACATATAAATTTATATGTATATTCAAATATAATACAAGCTTTTAAATTGTCCATAAACAACATAATCCAAGGCAAAAATCAATCTCAAATGAAGGCTATACATACTACACACAAAAATCGTATCATATTATATAAAATTATGGACTCTTATAGATAATATATATATATATATATATATATAATATGATAAATTCAAAATCTCATAAATAAAATTAAAGAAAAGAAACATAATTGAAGACATCACGCAATTTCATTATCTCTACAAAGGTGGTAGGTTCAAGTTTCAATGTATTATTGACTATATGTGTATATATTTATATACATCATTGTTATGAAATAAAATAAATTAAGGTAAAATGAATAAAATAAATAGGGAATTTGATGGGAGAATTTTGGGTGGATGTCAAGGTTATGTGTATTGGGCCACGTGTCAGCCGTATGTTTTTGTTTTCGTTTTTTATTGAGTTAATGGGTTTTCTCACTCAGCCATTTGTTTTGCTTATTTATTTATTTATTTATTTATTTTTCCTTAAACCAAACAAATAGTTAGTTATTCAATTCATGGCACACATCTTCCCAAACGCATTTTAAAAAATTTAAAATAAAGTGTAAAAAGAAGACAATATCTACTAACGATAGACTTAAATCGTTACAAATGATATCAAAGTGATATCAAGGTGATATGCCAGCGAGGAGTCTGAACCCCAAAGAGTTAGACACGAGGTAGTGTGCCAGGAAGTACATCGAGTCCCAAAAGAAATGGATTGAGGGGTCCCATATCAGAAGGGAACGAATGCTAACAATGACACTGGACTCGCGTGCATTTCGAGATCCCACATTAAATGAAGAGAAGAATGACTTAGAGTGTGAAAACATATTTGCTAGCAATAGAATTATAAATTACATTTCTATAATATTTAGAAAATATATTAGTTATGAAATATGTTTTAGATATTATATCTTAATATTTTTTATCATCGGTGGTATATTTTATTTTATTTTCAATATTTAATTAATTTATATTTTTTTGGATAGTATGTTTTATTTTCTTCTCAATATTTAATTAATTTATATTTTTTCTTATTTTTAGATATTAATTAGATAGTATATTTTATTTGATTCTCACTCTTTAATTAGTTTATATTTTTCTTATTTTAAAGTATTAGTGTATAGCTTGTATAAAGTTATGAATATCAATGAGAATATATTCCTTCGATCTAATTTTATTTCTCATTCTCAACACTATTACACGATAAAAACTAATAAATATTATATTCTTATTTTATTATTACTATTATAGAAAGGGTTTTTCTCGACAGCTATAAATACGATACACGACAGTGAATAAACTATTACTTGAACATAATATATATGCGTATAAATATATATTTTAATCAACTTATTAATACCTATAGAAATTAACTTATTTTAAATTAATAAATTTAAAATTCGTCTAAATTTATTATTATTTTTTTAATTATTCCGATTATTAGTAATAGAGCAAACCAGCTAGCATACAGCATTAACATTTGAAACCAGGTGTTATTATTTTGGCTTTTTGCTAAAATTTTAAGAACACCCTAGATTTTATGGCCCCACTTTTTATTTTTTCATTAATTTTTTTTTAAGTTGCTTCACCAAATAACTAATATTAGCTTAACAAGAAACCCAGATTAATTAATGGACAAAATACCCAACCACTTTATTTTTAATGTGAAAAATATTTAGAATAATAGAAAATTAATTGGTGTACAAATAAATAAATAAATAAATAAATATATATATATCACAAAATTACTATCTCTTTGATTGAACGAGGTAAATAGGTGAAAGTAACTAGGTAAAGTAGTTGAGAGCATGAGGTTACCTAATTCCGTTCTTTCCGTAGATTTGTTTACTCTTGAACCAAAAACTCTATTTTCGAATCTGATTGAACGAGGTAAAGCTATTTACCTCTCCTTTACCGTCTCTCTATTGTGATAGTAAAGGAAGAGTTAAATAGATAGCGATTATTCCCGAGGAAAATTTATGTATTTATTTGAAATTCGAAAAAAAAAAAATCCAAATCATACCACCAAGAAAATCAAAAACATATTTAAATTATGTAGAAAAAAAATTAAGAAAATATTTTCACACAAAAATATATATATATATATTACATAGATGGTCAACGATTTTGTCACGTCACACATTGAGTAGAGAACTAGTTAATTTGATTCAATGTATGTAATAAAATCTTAGATTTAAAATTATATTGTATGAATTTGAAATTGTCAAATTGATAACGACGGTGCTGCTTGTTTGATTAAGACATGCAATGAAAATAAAAAAATGCATGTTTAAATTAATGTTAAAAGATCAAATGAGCCACGACGAGATACTCATTTATTACGCGGGTTGAATAGATTTGATCAGCATAGCTATCATCTCTATCGGTAATTTTTTTTTTCTTCTAATTTTATTAAACCTCGTCACTCATCCATGACCCTATCTTTTTTATTAATATTTTTTTTATTTAGTAACTATTTAATTGGCACATAAAATTAAAAAAAAATGAATATTTAAGATGATAATTAATGAAGTTCAGAAAATTAAATTGGGGTGGCACTAAGAACAAAATGGTAAGAAAAGAGTATGAACGAACAAAAAAACGGCCCACCAACTCTATTTGAAAAATGGTCGTGGCAGCAAACAATTATTTGGACCTATCTGGATGCCATACGGCCCCATCCCCTTCTTTCAATAGCACTTGCAAACATTTTAATCTTAAAACAAATGAAAAATTAACATATATATATATAAAATAATGTCTGCTTTGGCTCGTTATGTATCTCTGTTAGCCTCACGGTTTTAAAATCTATCTGTTGGGGTGTGATGTCACACGTTGGTTGGGGAGGAGAATAAACCACAATTTATTAGGGCGTGGAAACATTCTACTAGTAGACACGTTTTAAAACCACATGGAGAAGCTCAAAAGGGAAAACTCAAATAGGACAATATTTGCTAGTGGTGGTATATGGGTCGTTACAAATGGTATCAGAGTCAGACATTGGACGATGTGTCAGCCTTCTCACTGTTCCCCAAAGGGGGTAGACACGAGGCAATATGCCAATAAGGACGTTGGGCCCCAAAGGGGGTAGATTTAGAGGGGGTCCCACATTGATTGAAGAAAGGAACGAGTGTCAGTGAGGACGTTGGGTCTCGAAGGGGGTGGATTGTGAAGTCCCACATTGGTTGAGGAGGAGAACAAACTACCATTTATAAGGGTATGGAAACCTTCCCTAGTAGATGCATTTTAAAACCTTGAGAGGAAGCTTGAAAGGAAAAATCCAAAGAAGACAATATCTGCGAGTGGTGGATCTGGTTATTACATAGGGAGAGGTTTCTGAACCGTTGCAAAAAAAAAAATGTTGGGATCTCACCATAATTAAATATTGAAAAATAAGGGAAAATGTAATGTTTTGAATTAAAATTAAAATAAAAAACATTTTAAAAATTTATTGATGAAATTAAAACCATATTGGAAGGGCAAAAAAGTAATTTGGCGTTTTGTCTTTAGGGCATACAAAATACAGAGAACCCTGTCTGACATGGTCTTCGTTTCCGATCTCTCAATTCATTTGGTCAACAAAATTTCTCCAATTTATATAAAAAAATATTAACTTCTCTTCCTTCCCTTCGATTGCAGCGATTTCGGTGAAAAAGACATCAATATTATTAACCCACATACACTAATCAAGATTTAAACAACTAATTAATTAATTAATTTCATACTCCTCTGGCTCTCTATATATTCTCCAACTTCACCATTCATTTTATTCAGAGAAAAAAAAAATGGAGTTGAATGAACACTGTTTGTTAGATGAACTTGAAGCCTTGAGAAGAGAAATTAATTGGGAATTAGCAATGCCCACTGAAATTAACGACCTAATCTCCACTGCAAATGCCTGGAATTTTGATTGCTCTGATTCTTCCTCTTTGCCCTTTTCTTTACCTATTGACCACCAGGATTTTGGCTATCTTCTCGCCGGCGAAGACGACTATTCTTTTTCCGGCGGCCAGTTCACGGCGGCTCCGAGTACCGGCGATTCGATGTCGTACACTACGTTCGAGACTACGCCGGGGGGTTTCGGCAGGTGTCCGGTTATGGAAGAGGAGGATGAGATTCCGAATCTTGAAGTTCTTGGTAGTTGTAAAATGGAGCCGGCTTATTCTCCTGAAATTGCTCCGGTTTTCAACGCCGGTGGCACGTGCGATTTTGGGCAAAAGATCGTTGGTTCGGCGAGTAAGAAGCTTCAGGGGAAGCCGTCGAAGAATCTCATGGCGGAGAGACGGCGGAGGAAAAGGCTTAATGATCGCCTCTCCATGCTCCGATCCATCGTCCCCAAAATCAGCAAGGTATTTTAAATAATTTTGTTTAACTATGACGATTAATTAATTAAAAAAAAAAAAAAAAGAATGCAAGCTTACTCTCAGCTGGCGCAGTCGGCATAGCGCCGGCCCCAACCTAGGAGACAAGGATCCTTAACTCAGTCTCAAACACGTCCGTCCCATAAGGACATCGTCCGTGCTTTTCGAGGCGTTGCCTGTAACTCAACATGAGAGAAGAGGGTGGAACTGTACACTTTCGTGTTCAAAGCATTGAGCTACAAGTTGCAGTGGCCATACTGCGTAGTCCTCTAAAACCCATATTCAGTCATAAATTATAGTTCATCATATATATCATATTATATCAATTTATTTCTAAATTTCTTTATTTTCTATGTTTTTTTATAATCGAAAGATGATTTTAGTCAATATTCTCATATTATTTTATAATTAGATGGATAGAACTGCGATTCTTGCGGATTCGATTGATTACGTGAAGGAACTGCTCGAGAAAATCAACCATTTGCAAAGGGAGATTGAAATGGCGAACCCGAGTAAATTGGAGTCTACTGGGATTTTGAGAGCTGAGAATCCGAGTGAATATTTGGTCAGAAATGCACCTAAGGTAATTAAGGGGGAGATTAAGGGGTGATTAAGGCTTTGATTAGGGTTTTAATTGTTGATTTGTGTTTGATTAATGCAGTTTAATGTGGAAAGGAGAGAAGGTGACACTCGGATTGAGATTTGCTGTGCGGCTAAGCCTGGCTTGTTGTTATCTACAGTGCACACTCTTGAAGCTTTAGGACTTGATATTCAGCAATGTGTCATTAGCTGCTTCAATGACTTCGCAATTCAAGCCTCTTGTTCCGAGGCACGTCTAAATCAAATTCTCTTAACTAATCGAGCTATGTTCAAGTTCGTCTTTTTAAAATTTGACAAAAAAAAATAGGATTTTTCTTTAGCTCGAGCATTACACTATGGTTCGATTGACTTAAAAAAATTAGGTTCTTCACGTAGATTGGTATCGGTGTTCATAAGTGAAAACGTTTATTTGAATTCTAAAGCTAACTAATTTTCGTGTTCGATGAAACAGGGAACGGAGCGGAGACCGGTTGAGGAAGTAAAACAAGAATTATTTGAGAATGCTGGATATGGAGGAAGATGTTTGTAGAACCATCCTATTTGGAAACTAGGAAGAGTTAGTTTGATTGGTCTTTTTTTTTTTACAAATAATAAATGTGTATTTAATTTAATAGTCTTTAAATCAGCAAATGATTGTCATATCATAAAATAAAAAGAAAAAAAAAAACAAATAAATAAATAAAAATGATATGATTATTATTATTATTTGAGTTGTTTTGATCATGACAAGTGGAGTGATGAACGGCTGAGATTAGTACAAAATCTTATGATTGAAAGCGATGGGTGAAGAGTGTTGTTTAGGGGAATCCTCGGAATCAACGAGATTCATTATTCAGGTTTCAGGCATGTTTTTGAATGGCCAGCTGTGGTCTGTGGTCTGTGGTCTGTGCTTGCTCAGATTTCAGATGGCGCTGTCGTTTTTTTTAAGATTTAAATCATTTGAATGCGAATGAAATAGTTAGCTAATGATTTTAATCGTAAATTTGTTTGATTTTAAATTCCCATAATTTATTGACTTCAATGAAAATAAATAATTTGGATATAATTAGGTTTGAGCATTTAATAATATCATAGAAGATGGTAAGGACTGACGTAGACTTCTCGTTGCTGCCTCAAGTATGCATTGCCCGTTTTATCGATTTCAATTGTCAATTATTTATGAAAAATTGACAGATAAGTCGTCCTTACTACCACTCGACATAATCGTACATGAGATTTTCGCCTCATACGCCTTATCGTTCAACTGTTTTGAAGTCATTGAATTATTTTCCTCGTTTGAGAATCTCTTCCCCTCTTCCATTCCGTCTCGAAAAGTGACCGGGGCCATTTCAGTCATGTTTTCATTTATCTGGAATATGAGCTCTTCTATGTCATTTTTATTTACTTATTTTTCCCACTTTTTTCGATTTGATCGTGTAGGATCGGATTGGAAAGGGGAACGAAGTATTTCTTATAAGTACGTAGAAACTTCTACTTGGCAAATTATTTTAAAACTGTGAAACTAACAATGATATATAACAAGCTAAAACGAAAAATATTTACTACCGATAAGTTTGAGCTGTTACAGCGTAATAGAATATATGAAGTTCACAGCTTGACAACGTTGTGGTGGGCGATGTCGGGCTGCACTGAAGGGGCGGCACAATTGACCGTGGCGGTCGGAGGCAAGCTTAGAATCGAACCCTACCGTGAGTCCGGAGTAAGGAATTAATTAAGGTAGAGTATTTAAAATTTATTGTGAAAGTTTTTTAACATTCATGGCTGAAGCGGGCCGATTTCTCAGTCCTGCGGTACCGAATTTGGGCCATAAGCCCATTAAGCATTTCAGGCCCATGAGACCAGGGTTGCGACGCCTTGGATTTTTTTTTTTTTTTGAAGATTAATTTAAATTTAGTCTCTTATAATATAACCATTTTAAAATTTTATTTTTCACTTTTAAAACTATTAAATTTAATTGATTGATAAATTTGTGAAAATTAAAAGATAATTATTATAGAATTTTAAATAGATTTGAAGTTTATGCAAAAGTACGAAACCCATAATCCAAAAATTGCGGTGCTGTTATGACGTGTCGTGTGTAATCCGACGAGACGAGAATAGCATGCCACGTCATTAGACATCCTTGAGTGCCACGTCATATAATCCAGACCCAAATCCGACATTCTTCCAATCATAATACGAGGATTATTTTAGATTATCTTATTTATTTATTTGCATGGTTTGATATATGAAAAATGACCTGTAAATTAAGGAGAAAAAAAATAAATAAAGAATAATGTTTTTCTAAGGATATTGAAAACTCTCTCTTTAAATAGAATTGTCTCATTAGAAAATAAATTTTTAATTATAAAATTACTGTAAACACAAAAAATCATAAATGCATAATATTTTTATGAAGGACTCGATCCCTATAAATTTCGTACGAAATTCTCGCTCCGATCACCATAAAATTAATTACAAGTATTTTTATATTAAGGGTGGGGACGGAGAAATATGAACATTTTAATAATAATTTTATTCTTTCCTTTATTTAAAAATAAATAAATTAATAAAGCTTTCATTTCAACTGGGAGCATCATCATTAGTAGCAAGAATTTTGTCTCAAATATTTATTATAAATTAAACTTTGGAATAATTAAGAATAATTAATGTCCCTTTTTTTTATTTATTTAATATGTGAATACTACTCACACGATGCCTTTTCTTGTTTTAATATTTATTTTTAATATATATTATTTTAAAACATGTTTTTATTTTTAGAATTTAATTAAATAAATATTTTCGTCCATAAATTTAACTGTCGCCGCTCCTCATCAACAAATTCTGCACAGAAAACTGGAGAGCTTAAAAAATGGAGTATGATTACGGCGAAGCACAGGATCCTGTCCCTCTGAGCCTTCCGGTTGGTTTGGTTCTTTTGTTCACATTTTTGCTCTGCATGTGTTGTTTTTATTATTGTTGCCTTCACTGGGAAAAGCTCCGATCACTTCTCGGCCACCGCTATCCTCCTCTTCCGCCGGTAAACACCACCTTCTCGCCGCCCGACAAAATTTCCCCGCTCCATACGGCGCGTTTTGTTCCTTCTACTTCAAAAAAAAAGATTTATGTAATTTAATAATTTATGGCGAAATTGAAAAAAATCACTTATAAATCTGAGAATTGTTTGATTTTCTTTATATTTTGGGTATTAGAAGACATGGAAGGAGAATCCGGCGCAGAGCTTGTCGGTTTTGATGCCCGGCGACGAGGTTCCAAGGTTTATAGCAATGGCATGTCCGCCGTGTGCGGCGGCGTTGGTGGAGGTTGAAGAACAGAAACCTTTACGGTGTATTCCGGATTCTTCTGGAGCTCTGTCTTTAAGTTAGTGCCGTTTCTGTATGTTTCTCTGCGTGTATGTATATTTATTTATATTAAAGTGAATTTTAAGTTAGTGCCGTTTTTGTAATATATTTATTTATATTAATTCTCTTTTTTAAAACAAATATAAATAATATGAAAATTTATTTATCTCTCTATATTTTTAAAACATGGTTGTAAAAGTTAAAATAATTTAAAGGTATTTTTGAAGTTTTTTATTTTTATTTTTGGAAAGTTTATCCTATTTTCTAGATAAAATATAAAATATAAAAATTAGGTGTATTTTTTTTTATTAAATTAATAAATAGGAAGCGTGGGACCGTAGGAAACGAGAAGTGGAACTAATGGGCCGTGGGCCCATTAAAGAATCCAGCCCAACGTGGAGCCGCGTGGGAATGACGTGGGAGGGAAAGTGGAAGTTCAACGGAATACGGTGAATGAAGTCCGAAGTCGCACGCGTGGGCAGATTTTGGTGGGAGTGTACGTGTAATTCACACGTGCCGTTTCTTGTGCATGCTTTTGGAGCCGTTGTCTTCATAATCAGTGTTCCCTCACACCACACCATTTTTTTTTAATAAAAAATGACAGATTTTTCAATAACGTACGATTTTGCATTTTCCTCAAATCTCAATTCCATTATCTTTAAATCCCAATAAAGAATATCGTATTGTTCTCATAACTTTTTTATTTATTATATTATATTTAGATAATAATATATTTTTGTATGTAAATATTGATAATTAAAATAAAATATTTTAAAATTAAAAGAGACCAAAGAAATATAATATTTAGAGAATATATTATTTATGGAATATATTTTAATATTCTTTCCTTCATATATATTTTTAATATTTAATTAATTTATATTTTCGGGTAGTTATTAGTTACTAGCTTGTATCTTATTAAAGTTTATGAATATCAATGAGAACATACCTTCAATTTCAATTCTATTTTTATTTCTCATTATTAACACGCTTAAATAATATTTAAACGTCAAAGAGATATATTGTAACGACCCAGATTTACCGCTAGCAGATATTGTTCTTTTTGGGTTTTCCCTTTCGGGCTTCCCCTTAAGGCTATATCGCCATATACTTATTTTATTACGAGACGTGAAATGATAAATTTAAAATGAATGGTTTGTCGTAATAAGTCAACGAGCTTCTTGGGCTAGATTTGATTAATATGGGCTTTTTCTGCTCTAGTGGGCCATTGATTTAATTACCATTCTAATTCCAAAATCGTAATTTGGTGTGAAATACTGAGTGACGGGCGATATTTTTCAACGTTTGTGAGGGAGGTTTAAATTTGATGATTTCGATACGTATGATCAGCAACCAACATCCAAAAGGAGTTTCGCTCCCGGCCAATGTATGCTTGGTCAACGTCGGGGTCACACATCATCAATCTTTTTGGATGCTCAAGGTTTTTTTTTATTATTATTTTTTAAATGATGACCTAAACAATCATTCCCATTAATAGCGTGAATAAATATTTTTTTAGAAATATATTTTCAAAAATTTAAATATGGAAGACATCTTCACGAGGGTCGTCACATGAGAGGGAACACGAGTGCACGATCGAAGAGGATGAGAAAGCAAAATAGGAATTTAAATCAAAATCGTCTTTTTCATAGATTTAACTTTTTCTTTGGGGGCTTTAGAAAATTAATTAAACGTACGAAAAAAACAATGGATGAAAGGGAAATTATATAACAAATATTAATATTAATAATTTCCTTTAAACCAAACACAATATTTATTATTTAAAAAAAAAAAAAAAAAAAAAA
>NW_019268524.1:2939655-3008891 GCF_002738365.1 Cucurbita moschata
AAAAAAAAAAAAAAAAAAAAGAGTTGGTGAATCAATTATTTAATTTAATAGCAGCACTGAAACGCAGCCAATGTGCGACTTTCCAGTTTCCATTGAGAGCCAGCCAGCTATGAATTGACCATTTGACCCTTCATTTCGAATTTTAATGGTATTTGATAAATATGGATATATCCACATCCGACGTGGCGCTATATTTCCGCCACCTGGATATTAATTCTCCAGCTCTCTTTTATTGACTTTCAAAAATAAAATATATATATTCGAGAGACCGTGATCGACAGTTTTACACCGTCAGATGTAATCTAAATATTATAATTATTAAAAAATATAAATTTTATAACTTTAATTTCCAAAATTGCCCATTTTATTGTGATTTATACGAATAATAAATTACTTTATTAAGACAGCCTTATAGGAATGGAAGCTGAGGCTTTGAGGTGGCATTCACATCTTGCTTTCACATAAATATACGAGCCTAGTTTCAAACTTAGCCTATTGCTTCTTTCAAAAAAAAGGAAAAAAATAAATAATACGAAAATTGACAAATTAAATTCAAATTTAATATTTGATATTTAATTTCTTTTGTACTCTAAATATTTTAATGATAATGATCTGTGCCAGAAATTAAATTTTTTATTATGTTAAAAAAATTGTAATATCCGTTTGTAAAATTAAATTTAAATAAATAAATAAGGAATTTTAGTTAACCACGGTGCATGGTTGGATTAAACCACGGGTTAAGCATCGTGGTTAAGCGGCGACTCTTGGAATAGTTTGGTCCCGTCTCTGACTCTCATAGAGATTGTTTATTTTTCCCTCTCCTCGAAGCCCGAAATTAACTTATAAATACGGTTTTGTAGCCATTTTCTCATCATCGATCTTTCGGATTTCAAGCCTCTCCCGTTTTCCGGCGATAATCTCCGGTAAGGACTCTGTTTCTTTCTTTCTAGGTTTTTGTTTTTTGTTTACGATTAGAGATTTTTAGGTGTAATTGATGAATTCAAGCGTTGATTCAGTGTGATTTGAGTTACAGAGGATACGAAAATGGCGAATGACGGGAAAGATAACGGCGAATTTAGTTTCGTGAGCGGCGGAGAAGCGGAGACAGGGCGGAGAGGATTACCGAAGATTCATACGGAGAGAACCGCGGCGGAAACAGAGAGAGATATATGTCATGACGACAGTACGACGCCGATGAGAGCTAGAACGCTGGAGCATCTTCACTCTCTGCAGAAGAAGCGATCAACGCCGACCACTCCATTGACGGATGCTCACGGCGTCTTTTCACCTGTATCGGAGGCGGAGCGGCAAAAGCAGCAACTCAAGTCGATCAGGTAAGTAGTTATCACGGCGGGGAAACCGTGAGTTGTGGCGGTGAAATGAGATTGACGTGACGGTTGTGCGATTTGTTTGTGGCAGTGCCTCGCTGGCGTCGCTGACGAGGGAAACTGGGCCGAAGATTGTAAGAGGCGATCCAGAAAAAAAGGCCGAGGCCCATACAGGAACAGTACTGGACCATCACCATTTCGGCGAGCCCATTTTGAATTTGAGCGATAGCGCTCTCAAGTTCACTCACATCCTTTACAACCTCTCCCCCGCCGGTAACATATCTAAGCCGTCCATTTTTTCAGATGAACACGAACGGTTCTGATTTAGTTTAAATTAAACAGAGCTTTACGAGCAAGCCATCAAGGTCGAGAAAGGTTCGTTCATAACGGCCACCGGCGCGTTGGCCACACTTTCTGGAGCCAAAACGGGACGGTCACCGAGAGATAAACGCGTCGTTAAAGATGAGACCACCGAGGACGAGCTTTGGTGGGGAAAGTAAGTGATAATTAATCCGAATTAAAATTAAAAAAAAAATGATTAATGAAACGCCGTCGTTTCGGCATTAATGAAATTTTTGCTTTTGTGTTGTAGGGGGTCGCCTAATATTGAGATGGATGAACATACTTTCTTGATCAATAGAGAGAGAGCCGTCGATTACTTGAACTCCCTGGATAAGGTAAAATATTTTATAATTTTAAATCCTATTAATTATTTTAAATTTTTATTTGTTTAAAAAATTAAAAATAATATGCATTTAGATGGTATGAAATGGAAATAAAATAAGAAATAATATGGATTTAAAATTTATTTTAATTAGACACCCTGTTTGACAAAAAAGAAAGTTATATTTATTTTATATATTTATCATTTAACAAAAAGTCAGAAATAATTAATTATTTAAGAGAAATTAGTTTAGTTGACCTTTTAGGACAGCGTGTGATTACGTGGAAGTGTTTTGTGGAGAAGTTGGGTGCCCAATTTTGTAATTTAATGAGGTGGCAGTGACGATTAAAGTCCACTATGGATATTTTATCGTATTAATTAATATAAAGTAACACGGAAACTGGTAACGTGTTTGGTCCATTATTTCAGTGTCTTGTTGACGTAATTATCCATTCCTTAATTTTCGGAGATCTTAATATATTTTCTTTTTGGAACCATTACAAGGAACAGACAAAATATATTTCTGGTCGTATACCCCCACCATGTATTTAGGCTAAACGAATAAAAATATCTATAATTTTTTAATATTTTTTTTTACGAAATACTTACGTTAATGCGTATTTTAAAAAAACGTAGCATTTAAGTGTATTTTTGAAATAAAATAGTTTTTTTTATAATTAATTTAGTCTATTATGTGTACACGGTTGGATGAACACAACTCTACTCTGTACAATAGTATGATATTGTCCACTTAAGTTCTCGTGGTTTTTCTTTGGGCTTTCAAGCTCACGAAGAGAGTAGTAAACCGATGATCATTCCTTAAATCAGTGGATGTGGGACTTTCATCCCACAATCATCTTGCACACGAGTAGTTTGTCTTCTAGTCAATTTTACCTTTCCTTGTCAGGATTTTGTTGAAATTTTCATTCAGGAGTTAAAGTTGAAATTTTCGTTCCGGAGTTAAAAAGTTGAAATTTTCTTAAAAGAGAAAATAAAAAGATGATCAATCCGACCAAACTGGACAGGTTCAATCAGTTTGAACAATTGGTTCAATTTCATGAAGTTCAAAACTGAATATTAATCAAATTAATTGGAGTTTTCAAGAAATTTGAGTTCAATATAGTTTCAACTGCATTGTAGTTGTTAGGTGGGAATCCCGACCTTTTAAGATATAGAGAACCTGTCATTGAGCTAGGTTCAAGTTACATCTACATCATAGTTATTTACTTCCGGTAATAATAACTCGTTCGACTCTTTTTCCAGGTATTTGTGAATGATCAGTTTCTGAACTGGGACCCCGAACACCGAATCAAAGTCCGAATCGTCTCAGCCCGAGCTTATCATTCCTTGTTCATGCACAACATGTAAGTAATCATCATCATGTCATGTAACAACAATTGGAAATACATTCAACTTTGTAGTAGCTCCCAAATTCATACTTGTTTGATGGCAGGTGCATTCGACCGACTGCCGAAGAGCTCGAGGACTTCGGTACTCCAGATTTCACGATATACAACGCCGGGCAGTTTCCTTGTAATCGTTATACTCATTATATGACTTCTTCCACCAGTATAGACATGAATCTTGCTAGAAAGGAAATGGTTATTCTTGGTACTCAATATGCTGGGGAGATGAAGAAAGGCCTCTTTAGTTTAATGCATTATCTCATGCCCAAGCGCCAGATCCTCTCCCTTCACTCTGGCTGCAACATGGGCAAAAATGGAGATGTGGCCCTTTTCTTTGGACTCTCGGGTACGTTTTATTATAACTTCATTGAATTCGAGTTATCGAAAGCCATGGACAAGCCTTGAGGATCGCTCGTTATTTGATTACGTGTTAACAGGTACTGGAAAGACCACGCTGTCTACAGATCATAATAGGTACTTAATTGGGGATGACGAGCATTGTTGGAGTGATAACGGTGTCTCAAACATTGAAGGCGGTTGCTATGCCAAATGCATTGACTTGTCGAGGGAAAAGGAGCCCGATATTTGGAACGCTATCAAGTTTGGGACTGGTAATCTCCGAACTTAATGTTTGTTAGCTACCTGATTATGTTGATGGTGCTTATTCCTGTTGTGCTTGTTCTTGTTTTTTGCTGTAGTTCTTGAGAATGTGGTGTTTGATGAGCACACTAGAGAAGTCGATTACTCTGAGAAATCCGTTACAGGTATTCGTTAGACGTGTTGAGATGAATAAATTACCGATGTACCACTTGTGCAGACTGACTTATTATCGTTCGGTTCTTGTCGATTCAGAGAACACTCGTGCTGCTTATCCCATCGAATACATACCGAATGCTAAAATCCCATGTGTTGGTCCTCATCCAAAGAATGTGATTCTTCTTGCCTGTGATGCATTTGGGGTTCTCCCACCAGTGAGCAAGCTGAGCTTGGCTCAGACCATGTACCATTTTATCAGTGGCTACACTGCTTTGGTAGTTAGCTATTACTCACTCATTCAATCCATAATACTAATAGATGTAAATCCTAATGAGCTGAATCTTGTTGCAAAATCAGGTGGCTGGAACTGAGGATGGCGTGAAAGAGCCAACGGCGACATTCTCAGCTTGTTTTGGAGCAGCGTTCATAATGCTGCACCCGTCTAGGTATGCAGCGATGCTAGCTGAGAAGATGAAGAAACACGGTGCCACGGGATGGCTCGTAAACACCGGTTGGTCCGGAGGAAGGTACGAAATGACATATCTGTTGAGGATTGTTGGGACGTAGTCTCACATTAGCTAATTTAGGAAATGATCTTGAGTTTATAAGTAAGAAATACGTCTCTATTGGTATGAGACCTTTTGGAGAAGCCCAAGCAAGTCATGAGAGCTTCAATATCATACCATTGTGGAGAGTCGTGATTCCTAACAATACCAACATTGAGCTCTCAGTTTTCATAAATTACAGCTGAAACGTCTTGGCCATGAACTAAATTTGATATTCTTGCAGCTATGGAAGTGGTAACCGTATCAAGTTAGCCTACACGAGGAAGATCATTGACGCAATCCACTCGGGAGCGCTTTTGGAGGCAAATTACACCAAGACTGAAGTGTTTGGCCTTGAGATTCCTGATGCTATTGAGGGAGTTCCAGCAGAAATCCTGGATCCAGTAAACACGGTTAGTCGAAAACGAATTCATCGGTCAGCTTCATTTTCGATTGCAGTCTACCATGTTTAACTTCATTCTTGTTTCTGATTGTTTGAACAACAGTGGTCGAACAAAGACGGCCACAAGGAGACACTGCTGAAGCTGGGTGGTCTGTTCAAGAAGAATTATGAAGGGATCCATGCTTACCAGGTGCAGAGGGATAGTAAATTAGCCGAGGAGATTCTTGCAGCTGGGCCAACTTTGTAATGGAAAGCCAAGAATTTGGGTGGAGGTTAGAGTTCTTGTTACTGCTTACTTTTCCTGTGATTTGGCTGATGATATCAGAAATTATGCATCAGTTTCCATGACCTAATGTCTGTGTGTTTTTAAAAAAAAAATAAAAGGAGAGGGATGATGGGGTATGAGGTGTATAGGCTTTTAAATTATGTTTCTATAGCAGAATTTGCTGATGCAATGTAATAATTAGTTTATTGTTAATTGATTTTATATACACCAATTATACTTCTAATAATTTTAGGCCTTGTTTGATACCCCATTAATCCTATTTCTTTCGTACTTGTAATCTACTTTTCATTAATGTAGATTGAAATATCAATGCACGGTTTGGAAAAAAAAAAAAAAAAACTAGTAATAATAAAATTTTAAATCAAACCCGAATTATTGTCATATTGATGTATTCATTTCATAAGAATTAATTTATATACGCAATATATTGATGAAATTTCCCGAGAAAAAGGAAGAATTGAGGTTCGTACATATTAATGAAATTTCATAAGAAATAGGAAGAATTAAGGTTCGTAGCTATCTGAAATGGCATATTCTTAATAATTCCAAATAAAATCTTTACATCATTACAATCTTGGACCATCCTTCAAAATTACAATATGCAGTAACCCAAGCCTGCGCTAGCAATGTTTGAGATAGGTTTCTACACAATTATAAAAACTGTTTCGTTCCTTTTTCCAACTGATGTGAGATCTCACAATCCACCATCTTCTGGGCTCAACATCCTCTTTGACACTCGTTCTCCTCTCCAATAGATGTGTACTCTCACACAATAAGTGAATCCGGGCTCAACATCCTCATTGACACTCATTCTCTTCTCCAATAAATGTGGAATCTCACACAATAAGTGGATCTAGTATATTATACTCAATTCAATAAAATACATCGAGCTGGTATAAACATACCGTGGATGGTCTATGTTTTGGTCGAATTATTGGCCAACACTGAAAAAATATTCACTAGTATTAAGCAGCTGCATTCATAAAAAAAACAATTCGCATCCCACATTTCCGCTACTACTATGCTTTTAAGGGTAAAAGTAAATAAATAAATCCCAAGAAAGGGTAAAGGTAAACAGACCATGATTAGCTGATGCATCAACATTTATGAACTGACTCCCAGTAAATATATGACTGTGTAAATGTAACTGGAGGGCTGCAACCTCCGCAGTTAAATTTGGGGGATGATAAGTTTATTTTCCAGTCATTGGGAAATATATGAGGTCAAAAGTTCACTTTTGTAGCCATGACAAGTTCATACACATGTTAAGATTCACTGGTCGATGTTGTGTTGTCTTTGTGCTTGATCATGCCAGAATCAACGAGAATTGGAACCTCAGCAGCGAGCCACGGTGCAAGTCCCAAACAAAGAGCATGAGCAATTCCAAACCTAGGACTGCAAAACAGATACTAAATAAGGTTGGCTATGACAATGGCAAGCTGAAAAAGAATGTGTAATGCCCAACAACAGCTCCAAAACAGTACTATTTTGAAGATTTTGACTCCTTCGCAAGAATAACGGACACAAGATAGTCAAATGACACTAATGAAATGAGAGTTTGGGACTTGTACAGGTCCCATTAGCAGGAATGAAGCTGAATCTTGCATGGATAAGGAAACATAAACGTGAAGAACATCCTAATCGTATTGATCTAACTGGTCATAGAAAAAACGTACCGATCCAAAAGCGATCACATGATTCATGTAAGATAAAGTTTTTATCAGATAAATTGTGAACAAATCTGGTTCCAAAGTAGAACAACTGGGATAAGAATGTGAGATCCCATGTCGGTTAGAGGGGAGAACAAAACATTTCTTATAAGCGTGTAGAAAACTCTCCCTAATAGACATGTTTTAAAACCGTGAGGCTGATGACAATTCGTAACGGGTTAAAGCAGACAATATTTGCTGGCAATTGACATAAAGGGTTACAGAGAACCAATGGGTTTACGTTCAAAATGAGCCGTTCACTGTCAGCAAGTTGGGAAAGGCAGAGACTGCTGAGTGAGACGCATATCGAATCAAGCATGCATTCTAAGTTAGCTCTAAACCTGAGCCTGCTTTAACTTTCAATTGCATGCAAACACGAAGTTAAACTTATATCCACTCGTTAAGCCTTTCCAGAAAGTAACCAATTCTGCAAACACGTGAACTTCAAGATCTATGTCTCTACCGTCATTTAGAAGAATTTAGACTTAGTTACCTGTTTTTCGCCCAGAGAGGCTTGAAATGAATGGTTAAGCAGATCTTTCCTCCTCTGTACATCTGAAACAATCCACAACGAGTTAAAAAAGGTTTCGAAATTCAACTACGAATAAAGAAAATTCTTCAAAAATAAGAAAACCAAACGAAATTCCAACCTTCTGAGTTTTTCCATCGAGCTCCGGCAGCTCCAGCTCTGGCGCTGTGGATGGATACGTGATAGGAATATCGAATTGAAGATCGAATTCGTACTTGAGAAGGTTGTGCACGTACCAGCACTTGCCGGTCCATCGTGTTCCTTCTGGATTAGCAGCTGAGATCCGAAACCAGTCATTATCATTTGACTTGTTCATCTGAGTGTAGGCGATCAATGCCTTGTACTCCTCCTTCAGCCTCTGCGTCCATGCCGCACCATCTCTCGGCCCAGCTTTCGTCGTTAGCAGAGGAATTTGGGTGAGCGTCGACTTGGTATTCGGATCCCAACCCTCCATGATTCTTCTTCTTCTCTGCTAACCCTAACTGAGATTCCGATCTTCCGAAGTTCAAAATGAAATTTTCCTGAAAAATATAAATTGATTTATTTATTAAAAAAAAAAAAAAAAACCCTAAAGTATAAAAATGCGGGAGGGCCACGTGATATTCACGTGCCTGCCCTCCGCGCCAGCCGTCGTCTCATCTGCTTGCTTTAAATTCCCTCGCAACCTGACCTCTCCGGTTCGTTTATCCCGTCAGTTTCATGTTCTTTCCCGGGATAAAATTCTCTGATTCTTCAAAGCCCTAGCACACCTCCCTAATTCAACCCTCACCATTCTTGTTTCACAGTTACTTTTTTCGTTCTAGGTCAACTATGGCTGGAGTTCTCAGAGAAAGAGCACTGTCTCTCCTCGCCGCCGCTAACAACCACGGCGATTTAACGGTGAAAATTTCATCTTTGAAGCAGGTAAAGGATATTATACTGTCTATCGAGCCATCTTTCGCTGCAGAGCTTTACTCCTACTTGGTCGAGCTTCAGTCCTCCCCCGAGAGCTTACTACGTAAATTGTTGATTGAGTGAGTTCAGAACCCTAATTTTTCCCTCTGTTGTTTGTATTTTGGATCATTCTTGCTTATCATAACATCTCCTACATTACTTATACTTGCAAGAAGCGATCTACATGAAAGTGAGATCCTAGTACGAGTCCAATGTTAGTAAAGAGTGAAGTGAGTCGATAAGTTTTGTGATAACCGTTCTCATTACACGGGATAATGCACTTTTGTGTTGTATTTACTATGTTATCTGCAAAAAATTTGGTTGCCTTTAAATGGTAATTTTGTTTCTTGCATACATTCTCGTCAGTATTACTTGGTATATAGGGCATTTATTTACGGCAGCAAATTTGGATCAACGATATCAATCTATGGTCGCTATACTAAAGCTTATTGTCAATCTATGGTCACTATACTAAAGCTTTAGGAAATTTAGTTGGAGAGTAATGTTTGTCTTTTTGAAGCCAGGAGAGGCATGTTTGTGATCTTGATAATGTCAAAGTTCATTTCATTTGACACTTATTCGCTGTACTCGATTACTGCATAACAAAGGGCCTTTTAATAACCTGTGTTGTTTTTTGTTGATTGGGAAATTTCTTGCCCTCCTCTCTTGTAATTATCTTTATGACAATGTGAAAGTTTCCATGTTAAAAATATACAGGTTACGGTAAATATAGTATTTCCAATGTATTCTTTGGGACCGGTTAGTTTCTTTTGAATTCTTTTTATTGCTTCTTGATGTGCAATCAACAATAGTTCCACTTGGCTTCTTTGTACACCTAAGACATCTTTTACTTCTCTTCTCAAGCATGTTAGCTCCTGGAAATATTTTCCTTTTATTTACTTATGCGTTAAATGCTTTCACTTTGCACCATCTACAGGGTGATTGAAGACATTGGATTAAGAGCCATGGAACATTCTCCTCTGTTAATGTCAGTTTTATTGGCATCTTTAAAGGATGAAGACTCTGTTGTAGCAGGACAATCAATTATTAGTGGCCAAAAATTATTTTGTGGTACTTTAAGAGAGATGACATTGCAGGTTTCTCCTTTTTCTCTCCTTGCTTAAAGTGGAAGATTTTTTTGGAATAATTCAGCTTACTGAATGTTTAATGCTTGATTTTTTTCCTTCTGATTTATGTTTATTTTATTTTCACATTGCTTTACTGACATGGTTTGACTCGTGTGAGAAGACCAGTCGACCATTATGTTATATTTATGTACAGTTACAACCATTATGTTATATTTATGTACAGTTATTCTAGTCTTCGATCAATGTCATTAGTATGCATATGTTTTATATGTATTCTTTAGTTAAATTTTTTTTCGTAACATTTGAAATTAAATGCTAACTTTAGAATTCCACAGTTCCATCGGCGGGGTAAAGTTGAGAGATGGCTTGAAGAAATGTGGATGAGAATGTTGAAGTTTAAAGATGATGTTTTGGCAATTGCTATAGAGGTATGTAAATGCCTAACTGTGGCCCTTGAAAACTGTTTTTTTATTTTTAAATGTGGATCTCTATTTCTTCTTTCTCTTCTCTTGGCCTGATAGTGTTATTGTTACTGGAAAAGGCTCATAATAAGGCTGACTGTTTTGACTTTTATTTTTTTAATATTTGTCTCTTCTCTCCCTTGTTCTCTGTATATCTATGCATGTGTGTGTTGTGTATGCACAAAATCTTAATTTATACTTTTAGAGGACTTTTCCTAACAAAACTTTATCGTACTTTTGTAAATTGAATGATTTGGTTGTTTCTGAATGAAAAAACAAGAAATTTTCGGTGGATATTGTGAGTGTAATACTAAAATATTCCTTCTTCCGGCTTGCTTCCCTGTATATTTTATTACTCATTGGAAGATATACATGATTGAAATTTTTGGGATAAAAAATGATATACATAATTGAATTTTTTTGGGGTAAAAAATGATATACATAATTGACTAATCTTTTATTATTATTTTTTTTTAAAGAATTACCAACTGTTCTGACCTTGAAGTTTCTTACATGTCATATTGTAGCCTGGTTCTGTTGGGAAGAGGTTGCTGGCTTTGAAATTTTTGGAAACATATGTTCTACTTTTTACGTCTGACACAAATGATCCACAAAAAGCTATCTCAGAAGGTATTGCATTTGGAAATCACAAACATGTGTCCGCTTTAAGTTGTTTGGGTTTCACATTGTAACATTTCTCATTTTTTAAGTTCTATATAGCGACTTTTTCTGGAGGTTTGTTTTCTTGGAATTTAACTTTATCCTTCCTGCGAACAGGAAATGGGGATGTTTTTAACATTTCATGGCTAGCTGGTGGTTTTTCTATTTTGGATCCAGTCGGGTTAATGTCAGAAGCTAGTAGGATGCTTGGTATTCTGTTGAATTTGTTGCAGACCAGTTCTGTTCCGGGTACATACACAGTAACAGTTGTTAGTAGGTGAGCTCTCTCTCTCTCTCTCTCTCTCTCATATTTGGTTATTATATAAGTCGATGGCAGAGTGACAATTTATTTCAAGTTTCTTCTCTTTTTTCCTGAAATCTATACGTTGCAAGTTGCCATGTGTCCTTTTGATGTTAATATACTTTCGTTGAGTATCATGTAAAAGAAGGTAGAGAAAAAAGTAGAATTACTTATGTTACGGCTGTCTACGCTGTGAAAAGCATCAAATTTCATTTTCATTTGCTTAAGGATCTTGAGTTAATGCTGTACCTTTTCTTTTCTTTATTTTTTTGAACAAGAAATAACTTCTTATAGATATTATGAAAAGACTAAAAGTTCAAGAGAAACACACTCTGAAAGGGAGTGAGAAAAAAAAAATTAAAAAGATCAATGGCACAAAGGAACGCACCAGGGAGTGCATTCCTTTGGCCTTATAGCTGCTTTCTCCATATATGGAGTGGAGGATTAAGTGGTTTTATATATTTTTATTTTCTCCCTTAGGAGAGTGTAATGTGACATTGACATTGGTGTTGGTTTCTTCCTCATTTTCGATCAAAGTTTTGTAAGAGTTAGGTTATGACATTGTTTAAGTGCATTGTTTGAATGTTCTCTAATCTTCATATAATTTGTGCTTATTAAATAATAAATCTTTTTGTGTATTTTCTGCTTGCACATCATTTTATAGAATTTCTAAATTAGTTTATTGGTTGATTCAATTTCTTGCGCAGTCTGAAATGTGCCACTCTTTCTGATATGTCCTACTACATTATTATTTTGAAGTATATGATTTGAGTTTTATAGACTTTTTGCTTCTTCTAGTTTATTAATTATTTGTTGGATCTTTATATTCTCCTTTTCTAGCATTAGTCATGATGTTGATATGATACATGTCAATACTTCTTAAAAGATAAAACATGAGTATTAAAAAAGTATCATTTATTGCTGTCATTTTTTTGCTTGTGTATGCATCTTGTTAGGTGTATTGGCAATAATATTATTAGATGTGTACTCTTTGTTGTTGGGCTATCATTTGATATGGCCTTTTTATTCTTTCATTTGTCTAAATGAAATTGTGGTGTGCCTTTTCATCAAAAAGAGATATTATTGGACGTGCAGATTGGATTTTGAAACAAAGAACTTATTGGACGTGCAGATTGGATTTTGAAACAAAGAACATATAATTTTTTATTGGTTCAATAAAAATGAAACAAGAATTTCACTAATTGTCACAATGATAGTTGCAACAACTTAAAGAATGAAACCACCAACCCCAATACCATCAAGCACCAATGCAAGCCCTAAAACTCTTAGTTTCTATTAGCTTTATTGGGCCGTGTCCTAAATACTCGGAACTTCCATACTCTCATCTTTGAAGGTCTTCTTTCTCTCACTTTGTTCCCATATTTGGGCCAATGTTACTGCAAATGATAGGATTTCTTATTTTCTTTTTAAAGAACCAACTTTTAAACGCTGCATGAGAATTTCTATAATCTTGAATTCTGTAACTCTTTCATGAAAGGTTGAATAATGGAGTGGAGAAGCATGCAATTGTGGTTGGAGATGCCTAGGAGGGTTTATTATTATTATTTTTTTTACTTTTCATATGAATGTGGTTTAAAGAATTGAACATTCATATGCCACTGACTCAAAAGAGGGTTGATGTGTTCAGCACAGTTTCTTGTTGTGTATACAACTAAGTTAGCTTGGAAATTGTTGTCTTGATCTTTGTTGTAAGATGCTATTCATTTAAATGTTGATGCCTATATCTTTTTTGAATACCTATACAATTTTCTTACTGCCTACATGACATAGCTAACCTTATTAGGGCGTGAACCTAAAATTTGGTTAACATGAAGAAAGAAATCATGTTGGGTAAACATTCTGGCCGTTCCAAATTTTAGAAAGTCGAGAGTTTGTGATTATACATGAGTATTTTCCAGTGTTTATATGGGTATTGGAGATATGAACGAGTTGTTGATAATTGGTATATTTGATGAAAGTTCTCTTCCAGAGACGATTACACTTTTTTTCTTTGTAGTTTGCTAACAATATAAATTAAGGGGGATCAGTGGATAAGAAGGAAAATTTGGATATGTAAACAAAATGCACCTTGTGGAACTTCTTGTGTTGTCGCATACATAGTCCCAGTGAGGTTTAGTGAAATTTTGCATGTGTATGGGGACCCATATTGTGATCCAAACTTTTCATCGCAACTATTAATGATGTAATTGTACATGGAATTTTTGTGAATGTCATTTTGGCTCAGTAACTTAGCTTGCTTTGATGATTATAAAATGTCCACCTAACGGTAATTTAAATCACAATCTTGTGTCTATATTAACTGTGTAGTGTTATTGCGTTTAATTTGGGCTTAATGATTGCCTGTACTGTTCAATGTTCGTTTGTCACCTTTGTTGCCTGAACGTTTGGGGGTATATATATAACTATGTTCTTAATCCACATGCCACATATTATATCAGATTGGTGGGGGCCTCAAAACTTTAGCACATAGCAGTGACCTCTATTTTGCCCTTGTCATTACTATCTTGAAAATTGTGAAGGGACAATTGAAGCCTGGATCAGGTCATTTAACAAGTTCAGCTGCTTGTTTGTGACGTTCAGTGCTGCATGCTGACAAGCTCAGTTAAATGGATGTAGTGGCATTGGATAATACTTCATTGATGATTCAGAAAATGGAGTAGCAAAGCTAGATGGTGTTAAACTGCAAAATTGTTTGGGTACTTCGGAGCACCAGTGGCCAGGGATAGGAATGGACAACTGGTGCAATGATTACCTAATGTGAATGGGATGGAAGGTGAATCAGTGAAGTTTATACATTGCAAACTGTTAAAGAAACCATTCATCACAGTTTCCTATGCTCTCTGTGCATACAGCGACTTATAGCGATTAATTGAAAATGTATACTTCTATTGACAGTGATACACATTTTATTTGAGATAATAAAGTATTTCATTTTGACCAGCAATGTCTAACGTTTTAGCATCAAGTTGTTTTCTATTTTCGTTCTTTATCTTATGCCTGTTTTCTTGGCTTAATATGGTTTGAAGTTTTGCGTATTACTTTTAACCTGCCTTTCTTAAGTACATCTGCTTACTCAGTAGCATATATGGTTCACTTGCAATACTTAAAATTTGTTCTGTTCTGCTCTTTTGTTTATCAAACCAATTATATAGATGTCCTTGTTGTAAAAAGATGGCACCGCTTATGTTTTTAATTTATTTGATACAAGATTTTCATCATTTTTGAACTATTTAGCAATGGCGTTATAATATATCAAGCAGTTTACTTGCGTAAGCTATAATAGCAACTACCTGGATTCTGAGGGCTTGACTTTTAATTCAACCAGATTACTATGACTTTTGTGGTTCAGCTTTTTAAGTAATTTCTGACAGCAGTTCCAAACCCAACTTAGAGAATGTTGACGATCTATCTAACGGTAAGCTTATATGGTCTGATTTCGTCCATCAAATGAGTGGAGTTGAGTCTTGATACTGGCTGGTTGTAAAGCATTCAAGATTTTGGTTTTATGTGATGGGAAATTAATTTAATAAATCTTTCTTTCATCATCAAGAATTTTGCTGAATGCCATTAATTTCTATAAGAAAAACTTGATCATTGCAGATAAAACCTTTATTTCACGTTTTCCTTAATTAGCAGTTACTTTCTGCTATCATTCTTAAGGCTCTTTCTTTTCCTCTTGAAATTACATATTTCAAACCGTAGTTTTTTCCTGAATCACCAAATGCAGTCAAGGCTCCAAAAATATACAAGTATATGCAACATAAGTTGTACAGAAAAGTAGATATGAAGAGAGGATTATAGGAAATTGGCTTCCTGGATGTGTACTTGAAGTTATGTCTGATTGGAATTTCTGCTTGTCATTTTACCTGAGGTCCATACATGAAAACCATTTCTTTATCGTTCAAGTTTGGATATGGAAATAAAACAAACTTGTTTGTAGGATTGTTGTTGTTTTGATCTTAAAGGTATAACAAAAATCTTAACTGAATTTCAGAAAACCAATGTCATATTTTGTACTGCTGTTGCAACAATTAAGGTTTTTTCTGGTGTTAGCTTGTCATACTTTTCCAACGATTTTTCAAGTTAACAAATTATGATACTCTGATCCTTGCCTTCTTGTATTCCTACCTTGAAGTATTTATTTCTGAGTAATATTGACACCTCTTGGTTGAAAATTGTTAGCTTCTTATTTGAATCACCTGTCTGAATTGAATTATATTGCCTATATTGGTTAATTTAATTTTTTGGTTTTATGATGTTTGACTGAATCCCCAAGTTGAATATCGAACACTGCTGCATATATTGTTGAGCAAAATTATAGTATTGAACTTGGAAATCAAAACATATGTTGTATGACCTACCTTATCTTTGAAACTGGAAATGGAGTACATTTGAGAAAATGAACTAAGAAATTCTGTCGACCATTCTAATCTTTGATGAATGGTGAAGTTCTCCATCTATTATGTCAGGTGATGAAGGGTGAACCTGCAGTAGTGTTAATTAGGATGGAAGTTTGTAGACACTTGGCTTTTATTGCAACTGTCGTGGCTTAAATAATTCAGTTGATAAAGTTGTTCTCGTGCTGTATTTTTGTGGATTCAGAAACTGTAGGAGTAGTTGCAGGGAAAAGTGACGTGTAAGCGTCTAATTTTCTGGTTCTGATATTTATTTCTATGGCCATTGTCTTCTTTTTGGAAGCTTTCCTTTTAGTAACCTTATGGGGAAATCTTTTAGAAACCCCTTGACTGCCTCTGGATGCTCCCTGCTTTCCCTTAACGAACATTTTATGTTATTTGGCCTGGGGTTCCAAAGCCCCCCTGCAGATTTGACTGCTTTTGGTAAAACTGAATTTTAGATTCCCTCCCTGGCTTGATGTGGACACGTTTTTTCTCAGGCTTCTATGCTTGTACTTGAAATCTGACTTTTTTTCGGGTTATTTGGTTGTTTGATGTGTGAGCTTTTAGTATTCTGCCTTTCTTTCTGTTTTCATAACTGAAATCGTGGAAGATATAGGCAGTAATGTAGTCCTACATGTCTCTGGTTACCATCGTGTTATTTATAACTTCATCTACTTCTGCATTTCCTTGGGAGTTCTTATGCAATGCAAGTGATTTTTGGTCTTGCACTTACGACTGCTTTCAACAGCAAGATTCAATCAAGTTGTTGATTTAATCTCACTGTGGTAGTTGTTTCATTTGTAGTTATGTCGAAGTATTGCAAAGATTGAAAATGAAATTTCATTAGCATGCCAATCGATTTCAGAACTATGGTAGTCTTTTTCTTTGAAATCCTTTATTTTTTGTGAGCTGGAATTAATTGTTGTGTGGAATATCATGAACAAGAAGGAAAGGATGATAGAGAGTGCCTGTCTGTATTATTTTATCCAGAGCAGCAGTGAAAGAAAGGGTTTAGCCTGTTCTGAATCATATGACGAGAGCATGAATTTGCTCATAGATCATGTTTATCAATTTTCTTACTTAAATCAGATAGGAGGTCATACGTAAAGAAAAACAATTCTGTTTTGTCACATGGGAAGGATTATTTGCAAATAATATGTTAGTTTATTAATAATTGAGAATGGTTTTTAATTGTATCCTTCTGTGTGTGAACATTAATGAGTGTTAATGGATGAATACTGTTGCTTCGACTGTTAATGCTAATGGAGAAATCCTCATCCTTCTTCAGGAAAGTTTTCTTACCTTCTTTAAAAAAACAGTTCCTTTTTAACAAAAAAAACGGAACTTTTCATTTATGCAATGAAAAAAAAAAAAAAAAAACAGTTTTTGTTAATATTTATGAAATGCAGCTGACTGGGATTATGGTTTTTGATTCTATTAGCATAATTACCTAAAAATTTGTCATTAATTGTTGGAAACTTCACTCTTTTAGCTAAACTTCTTGGTTCCTTTTGCCTGATCTAACTTACAGTTTTTGAATCCTGGAGATGGTCTGATGCAATTGTTATTTTTAAGCTTGATTTCTTGAGTGATTGACGTCAAAAGGCTTTGTTGAGTGTAATTCAATAAGAAATTGTTTTTTCTCCAAGTCAAATGACATATCTGATTCTAAACTTCTCCTCTCCTTGTTCTTTGCTATGTTACCTTCTGCTATTCTTCCCTATCATCTTTTCCCATTCTAGGCGTGTTCTCCTTTCTGGATATACTATTTGTACAATACTATTGCCTTGCTCGTCAAAATTATTTTACTCGACTTGTTTGACAAGATTAAAAGTTGTCTACTTCAATTAATAAGTGAATGCCCAAAGCTAAAGAATCTATAGAAACACACTCTATTTGGCATTGATAGTTTTCTTCATTTCATCATTATCCAAGATTTTTACCAGTTAGTATCATGCATAGCTCTTTACTTGTTTGGTTACTTGGTAAGATCCTTGAGATTATGTGTATGCATCACGAAATAAACTTTATCCAAACATAGTTGTGGTTCTTAAACTTCAGCTTTTGTATTTATTCTGTATTAATAATCGTCTTGAGGAAATGGTCTGTAATTTTTTTTTCTTGTTTTTATTTTACTCTGATCTTGTTGCTGGTAGTGTAGTTTATCTGTAGGTTATAGCCTTCTAGCAGTTTTCATATAATTATGTTGAGATGTGACATAGATGATTTTAATTTGATTATAGTCAAATTCATGTGTCTGTTCGTTACTTTTTTCTATTTGATTTTAGAATAGTTTTGTGTATGTTCAACTATGCCTTTGATCTTATGATTTTTTTCGACATCTACTACAATTACATAATTGCAATTCACTTTGTTAACAGTTTTTCTTTCCTTTCTTGAATTGTTTGCTTAAACTTTCCCTTCACTGCTGTAACTTTTGATATTTGCAATCTATCTTCCTCTTTCAAATCAATTGCTCTTCTGCTTGACAGTTTAGCAGCTATAGCAAGGAAAAGACCAGTTCATTATGGTCACATTCTATCGGCACTGCTGGAATTGGTTCCAAGTTTTGAGATGGTAAGGGGGCGTCATGCTGCCAGCATTCAGTATTCTATAAGATCTGCCCTTTTGGGATTCCTAAGGTGTATGCATCCAGCTTTTGTAGAGGTTAGACTTATGCCTTTATTTTTTTCATACTGATCCTGCATGTGCACACACAAGTATGCATAGTCCTCTAGGTTTTTTTCGTGTAGATTATTACTTGGTTGTGCACTTGGGAATTACAAGATGAAGTCACCATGTCACCGTCTTATAAGGATTTATCTATTGCACTTATTTTGCTTTTGGCCAATAGCTTTTGTTGTGCAATGGAACTTCAGAGTAGAATGCAGATCCTGAACTGTATGTGACTTGAAGTGCAAAATCTTGAGTTCATTTTTTTTTTTTGTCATGTTAGTGAGGGGCCATGATGGAGCCTGAAAGTTCTCTGTATTTCTTGATTGTAGAATCTCTACAATTAGTGAGACTGACTCAAAATATCTCATTTCTTTTCCCCATTTATTTCTATCATTTCGTAGAGAAGATTCGTGAGATTGACCATTTAGGGAAATTATCAAATTTTAATTTTATTACTTCTCATTAAAAACTGGAATGGCTATAAATACTGAAATCCTTGGGAAATGACTGGGCGGCCATATTCACTTATCTCTGATTGCTTGGTTTTCAGTCAAGAGATAGATTGCTAAAGGCTTTAAGAGCTATGAATGCTGGAGATGCTGCAGATCAGGTTATCAGGCAAGTGGACAAAATGGTGAAGGCTGCAGATCGAGCTTCGCGTGATGCTTGGCCGAGCAAGGTAATTATTTGCTGAGTATTGATGTGATCACTATTCTTTGTTGCTATATATGTTGCTTACTGCTTCCCTTTTCATGTCTCAACATTAATATCTTTGACAATAAGGATGATCAATCATCAATTCAGCATAATGCATCAGTGGATCTAACTAGAAAAAGACCTAGGCTTCTGGACGATGAAGAACTTTCCAATGGTCGTGAGGTTTCCAAGCAAAGTCGTTTTGGTCCAGACGTTCACCTAATCTCCCCAAATCAAAAAGATGGTTCTCTGCAGAATGCCGTCTCTAATGGGACATCTGTTCCTACGTTAGATGTTGAATTAAGTCCAGCAGAGCAGATGATTGCTATGATTGGTGCCTTACTTGCTGAAGGGGAGCGAGGTGCAGAGTCGCTTGAAATTCTGATTTCAAATATTCATCCGGACTTGTTAGCTGATATTGTCATAACTAACATGAAGAACTTGCCCAAAGCATCCCCTCCTTTAACTAGGCATGGGGACTTGCCTGTAACTCGTCAAGGAAGTAGTCATGTGAAGGTTCTGGCACCATCAGCCCCATTAAGTAATGTGCAAACTTCAGTTGCTACTGCACAAGTTCCTTTTTCTTTGGCCACCTCAGCTGGTTCAACTTTTGCTGAGTCTACTGTCAATAGTCTCCCTGTCGATTCTAAACGCGATCCAAGAAGGGTAATTTTAGCCAGCTGTGGTTGTGCATTGGTTTATGTCTCTGTCATTTTATGTCTGCCACTCTGCCTCTAAATCAATTTTTTTTTTTTACTCACTCATGCAGGATCCCCGTCGGCTTGATCCTCGCCGTGGAGGAGTATCTTCTGCTTCTAGTGTGGAAGAGGAAAGTTCAAATATATCTGATATTGACAACTCCATATCTTTGGGAAAATCTGCTTCAGTTCCTGTTACTGCAACGATCGAGAATTCCTTGGTTTCTCCTATAGCAAAAACAAGAGTTGAAGAAAAAATCGTAGAGACCCCATTCGACCTTGGAACAGACCAATTAACCCCCAAATCAAATTCTCCTGATAGAGCCAAGAAAGTCGAAACTATATTAGAAATTAGTGCCCCTCTGGATCCCATGCCTTCTGCTGTTGGAAAAGCTGATGATGGTTTAGTGGCAGTTAATTTGCTCGATGACTCAGTGCCAAAGAGGGATGATACACCATCTTCCATGGAATATGATCAGTATTCTCCATCAGTTACAAATGCAGCTGCATCTGAAGATACCTGCGAGGAATTGCCTCTGCTCCCACCATACGTTGACTTGACTCCAGAACAGCAAATAACTGTAAGAAATTTGGCAGCTGAAAAGATATTTGATTCATGCAAGAATTCCACTGGAGCAGATTGCAATCAGATACGCTTGGCAATAATTGCTCGATTGGTTGCTCAGGTGGGGGCAATATCTGATTGTCTTTATTATTTTTATGTTTGTTCTCTCTATAACAACACAAACTTTAATTACTGTCAAAATTTTACAGTGCAATGAGTTTGGCGGGATTGAAGTTCAGCCACATTGTACATAAGGAAAATAACGGCTTTCCAACTAGCTATTAGTGTGAATATAAGTAACTAGTAAGGAAGATGTATTCTTCAAGTTTTTGTTGAGGAAGCCAAGAGGCCTAAGTGTAATATACTCTATTATACATTTATATTATATAATTTTCATTAGATTCTTCCTTCCCCCTTCGTAACTCTCGAAGTAACCCTTATCGCACTCAAGCAACATGGTTTCTCCTTTCAATATCTGCCTCTGGATTTTCACTTTACGAAATAAAGGTCGACGATTTGAGGGAGGGATCTGTATACCTAAGACTGACTGACAGCCTTTATTTTAAGGTTCATGAAAAGGAATATGCAAGAACAAAGGGATCAATTTGTGTAGTGCCACATTGGCACATTGTGTTCCTTTATCTTTACTAGTGCATGAGGTATCATGAACTCGACTAATTTAATCAATGTCAACTTTTGCATCTGTCAAGACATGTCTCTCACTTTAGGCCATAGTAATCTTTGTCGAAGTGACTCTTAATCAAGTTGGAGCAAGAAATGAGATGGATTTAAACTTCGGTGGTTTGAACTCAACAAACATTTTTGGAGTTACAAAAATATTACTCAAAAAATATTTTTATATTGTTGTATACTTTCATAAACTCAGTATATCCTCATGACAGTTAAATTACCTCTACGTTTCTCATGCACTTCGTTTCTGTGGAAAGGACATGTTGAACGCATCTGCTTCATGATATATAATAATTGTCTCTGCCAATTTTAGTATTGCTGTTGTACTTTGTATCGCTCCATTTGATTACAGAAAGGGAGTACTGTGTTGAATCTTTGGCTTTTACTGTATGTTTGAAAGGCAATTGGGACGGGCTGCAGAGTTTTTTCTTACGTTGTCTTTCTTTGGACTAGGGATTCACAGGTTTTCTTTGTTAACTTGATTTACTGAGATAATTTATTGAAAATAATATGTTTGACAGACTATAAAATATATTGAATCAATGAGCTTATGTAATCCCAGGTTGAAGATAACAAGAATTTTGGTGATAGTATGAATGCAAAGTATGATATATTCTCATCTATGTTTTTTTGGCTTTTGATTGGAATTGCTTGATAATGTCACTTGTAATGCTTCACATATGTGTTGCCAAGTCATACGTATTACTGCTGTTATAGTACATGATGAATTTTGTTCTCTTATTTCTTTTTTTGGTCCACTGGAGGTCCAAATGATGTGTGTGTTGCAACTGTTCAATGGCATGGTTGTTAATTCCATTTGGGAAAGGCTGGATATCAATTAACCGTTTTATGTAACTCTAGATTTGTTTAGTTGGACTTACAATTCTTCTGTATTTTGATATCTCGAGCAATTAAAAATTCTTTTTTCCTTTCTCATCATAGGTTGATGCTGACGATGATATTGTTCGAATGTTGGAAAAGCAAGTCGCTATTGATTACCAACAGCAAAAGGTATCAAATTTCATGAGTGTTATTCAGCATGGAATCAGGATTCATGTAATTTACTGAAGGCGTAGTCTTGTTTGATCAGTCAATCTGAGCTTGTTGGTTGACTTGATGATAGGCATAAATGACATTCAATCATGGATTCTTTTCCCTATAGTCTGTTATTTGAAAGTGCACATGGTACTTTTGAGAGAAAAAAATACATGTGATTACATCATAAAAGATTATTAAGATGTGATAACACTATGCATTGAATGTGTAAATGTTTCCATTTATTGACTTTCTTAATCAGTTATTACCAGTTGTCACGATGCCAACAATTTTATTAGGTATATTTCCCTTTTCCATTGTTGATGGTTCTTTAATTTGAAAAATTGGGTTAGAGTATTGAAGTTGTTTTCGTCTCGATCAAATTCATAATATATAGTGTGTGCGTGCGTGCGTGTTTGTTTTTATCTTGTGGGCTGTTGGGGTTTTTCTTTTTGCTTATTTGGCCTATCAATGCACACCTCGAGTATTGTAGTCGTAGATTTTTCTTTGAAATCAACAAGATTATGTAGTTCATAGATTGGTCATATCACAATCTTCATTTTTACAAATATCATGTTTGCCCTGTTCATGATTGTTATAATTTTCCAGATTCTTATTAAATTTCATTGGCACATGAACTCGTGGTTGGTCTTGAGCATTCATCTCATTTTGATGAGTTCTTTCCAGGGGCACGAGCTTGCTTTGCATGTCTTATATCACCTACGTTCACTTGATATTCTGGATTCAGTTGAAAGCTCTTCTTCTGCTGTTTACGAGAAGTTTCTTCTAGTTGTGGTATGCCACTTTTCTGTCATTTCAGATTTTTTAATCCTTTTATCTGAAACTTCAGTTTCATTTTGACTTGTGAGTGATATAATTGCAATTTTTTATTGTAGGCTAAATCGCTGCTAGATTCTTTTCCAGCTTCAGATAAATCTTTTAGCAGACTTCTTGGTGAAGTTCCACTTTTGCCCAACTCTACATTGGATCTATTACGTAACCTTTGCTTTTGTGATAATGATGACAACTACGGGAATGATACTCCTGATATTGACCGTGTCACTCAAGGCCTTGGCACTGTTTGGAATTTGATTGTGAAGCGGCCATATAGTCGGCAGGCTTGCTTAGATATTGCTCTAAAGGTAGACATTCTTGCAGTTGGATTATTTTTTATGTTTTCATTATTTGTGTCATCCTTGTCAATGATGACCGACATTTTCTTATAAGAAATGTAGATAGAGGTAGGTATTGGTGAATTCTTTTGCAGATGTTGTGTCTTTAATATATTTCCTCAGATCTTGTGTAGTATTCAAGTACAATCATTTTGATCATTAGTTCACATGTACTTGCTAGCATCTAAATTAGGGTGCTAGAATATTTATTAATGAAGGAAGACTTCAGAGAAAAGCATGTCGACTAGTTTCTACGGTACCCCAATTCTTGGTGGGAGGGAAAATCAAAGGCCTTTGGCTAGCTTGGAGGATATAGCTTTTTTGGGTATCAAATATTGTCAAAGAATTGGATATCTAAAAGGACGTAGAATCCATTGCTGACTTAATCGAGCTATTATAGGCTTTGGGGAAGTAGGATTTCTTATTATCCTAAGTAGGTGACCATTGGGTTTGAACCAATTTCCCCAATATCTGTTTACTTTCGTTTTTCTGTCTCCTAAAGCAAGGCTAATCCATGGACTGACTTTTAAACCCTCGATCAGTGAATTATGAAAGAATGTTGATGTGTCATGGGGATGGAGAGCATTTGTATTATCCCCATATGTGTATGCTTGTGTTTTTAGCAATCAAATGTGTGTTTTATTACTCTATGTTATCTCACATTGTAATTTGATGACAGTGTGCTATGCATTCAGAAGTTAAGGTTCGAGCAACAGCTATTAGACTGGTATGGCAAAGCAACCTTTGTTCCTGCCCACAGATGTTCTTGTCTGTTGGCTGGGTTTCCAATTGAAATAAGTGCTTATAGTTTTGACATTATTTACTTTGTTTGATGAGTATGTTGTTTTCATTGTTTTCATTGATCATTAGGTGGCAAACAAACTCTACCGGTTAAGTTACATTTCAGATGGGATTGAGCAGCATGCAACAAACATGTTCCTGTCTGCAGTAGACGATGGAGATAGGACAGATGTAGTGCCTTCACCATGTGTATCAATTGAACAAAGAGCTGGAGCAGAGGTCTGTTAGATTGTTTCTTTCGTTTGATCCCACGCCCAAAGATTAAAAACGATCCCTGTGCCAAATGTCAAATGAGACTAGAATCGAGCAGGATATTCATTATCTCTAACTTTTGTCTTTAGACTCTAATAGGCATAATTAATCCAGTTTACTTTAAATTGACTGCCATGTTTGGAAATCTCCTATGAGTTTATCCCCTTTGCTAATTTCCTCATGGGCTGGGGTCGGGATACATAAATTGTTCTTTGTCGGTGTTTTCTTTTCCAGATTGCCTTCTTCAAATGATAACACAATGAAGCAATTTTTAGTTTTTCACAACAAGAGGATAAACTGTTTGATTGTGCGTTATTGATGCTTTCCCTTACCATGGCGAAAACTGTTTTCTAGGGGGAGAGTCAGGAAACATCCGTCTGCGGTTCTCAAGTGTCAGATCCTGGAACCTCAGAAAACGATTCCATGAGGAGTTCACAACCTACAGTTCGTGGCAGTTCAACCTCGTCACTTTCAGAAGCCGAAAGACATATTTCTCTTCTTTTTGCTTTATGCGTGAAGGTTCCCAATCTTCTATGACAGTGTTAATGTTAATAGTTATGACAGGTTGCCTCCCCAAATTAATTTGATACGATATAGTCGTTTTCCTGCAGAAACCTCGTCTTCTTCAGTTTGTATTTGATGCTTATGGACGGGCTTCTAGATCAGTGAAAGAGGTCCTTTCTTCTTCTTCCTCCTCTTCCTTTTTTCTTTTGTTTTGTTCGCTTTTATTTTTTTTCTTTTAATTTTATTATTATTTAAATCATGGTATTCCCGTTACGGAAATCAATGAACAAGTATTTTTTGTATCAAAACTAAACTGTTACAGGAAGTGGTACTGAATTATGTCTGCATCTTGTTATTGTTTGAATCAGGCCGTTCATGAACATATCCCTAATCTTATTACGGCCTTAGGGTCATCTGATTCTGAATTGCTTAGAATAATATCAGATCCTCCTCAAGGAAGTGAACATCTTTTAGCACTGGTATGTCTTCTTTTATTCCTCTAAACTTGTCTTTGTGGAACAAGAAGTAATTGAACCTCAAACAGTTTACCTTTTTATTTATTATTTATTTGATAGATTTCCTGTTAATTTATTGTTTATTGGCCAGGTACTACAGGTGCTAACTCGAGAGACAACGCCTTCTTCTGATCTGATCGCAACTGTTAAACATTTATATGAAACTAAACTCAAGGTTAGAAAAATATTTATTTTTCTATTCTACCCAGTGTAAAAAAAGAAAAAATTGATCCGGATTTCCTTTGTTCACTCCAGGACGTGACAATTCTCATCCCAATGTTGCCCTCACTTTCCAAAAATGAGGTCTCCCTCTCTCTCTCTCTGCTTTGTATTTTGTGTTTTTTTTTCCCTATTTTAGAGAAGAATTTAACAATGTTTGAAACTAGACTAGTTTATAGTGGTCAACCTGTTTCTAGATGTGTAGAAAGTGTATTCAATTGGCGAACCTATTAACATGGCTCATGAAGCTGTGCATTTGAATGAGCTTGTGGGTTGTGGTGTAGGTAGACTCCACAATTTTTTAGAAAATTTTTGAGGAAAAAAAAAAAAAAAATTTTACAAGAAAATGAATCAAGGGTATGAAATGAAGAATTCAAATAATAAATAGAGAAAATTTTGCACAATTTCCAATGAGATCTTTGTTGATTTTTTCTTATTCATTCTGAGGTACCAGGTTTTACCTATTTTTCCTCGATTGGTGGATCTTCCATTGGAGAAGTTTCAGAGAGCGTTGGCTCACATATTACAGGTATCTAGAATACTGCAAACGCTTACTTACAATATTGTTGCTTTGCTGCCATTAATATGAATCGAGTAGAATAGAGAAATCTTGTGCATATTTGTAAGATTTGTGGCACATGGTAGGGTAATCTTTCAATGTATTCTTTTGAATATTTAGTTGAATTTGATTGTTGTTTATTCTAAATATAATGCTAACAGGTCTTTTTCATTCCTTTCAGGGTTCAGCACATACACGTCCAGCTTTAACACCTGTTGAAGTATTGATTGCCATCCACAACATAATTCCTGAAAAAGATGGCCTTGCATTAAAGAAGGTATTTTGCTATCTTTTGCAAATATGTATTCGTTAATCATAGAGTTTCAAACGTTTTATCCTTCAAAATTTCAAATAACAAAATAAATAATATAGGTTATAGAATTGGTCCAGATAACTGGGCTGGATATGTCAATATATGTACTTTCCTTCGCATTCAGCTCTTGTGCTTATTGAAAAAAAAAATAATAGCAAAAACTATGTTGAAACAGTTGAAACAATTAACAGCTCACATTTTCTACGGTTAAATATTCAACCATCCAACCCTTCATAGGTTTCTGAACTGGTTTCCACTTATACCCTAATGTTTACTGCATCAATGAATACTAGTTTATGACTTTCTGGGTTCTTTTATTTTTATAGATAACGGATGCTTGTTCAGCTTGTTTTGAGCAACGTACAGTTTTCACTCAGCAGGTTTTAGCAAAAGCCTTGGGCCACATGGTATGTTAATAAAGTCTAGGATCATCACTTTTATATTTTTAATTTGGTATTGTAATAACACTAATCTTTTCAGGTTGAACAAACCCCACTTCCTCTTCTCTTCATGAGAACTGTGATTCAGGCAATTGATGCTTTTCCTACTCTGGTAAATTTTCTTTGATCAACAATTTCAGTGTTTTTTGGGTAAACAAGAACCAACTTCTAAGTGATATAATGAGGATGATTAAAAGTTTAGAGATACAAGCTTTGCAGTGAAAAAGAAAAATTAAAAAATAGCAAAGACAACCATATAAAGAAGAACTATGAACAAGAATTTTTCATAGATCTAACTCGTGTGCATCATTGAACTTTTGTTTATATTCGAGAAGAATCTCTGATTTCTTTTGAAGATATTCTACTTTGCAAAGAACTATTTATGATAAATCAATTCCAGCTCCCCATCAAGCTGTGCAATCCAAACCAAAAGTTTATCCATAGAAGCAGATTTTGATTCCATAAAAGGAAGATTCAGTATGCAAGACACAAGGAATGCACTAGAAGATTATTTACTATTTCCGTGTTTTCTGATATTAGGAAATATTTTCATGGAGCTATTATATATTGCCTTTTGGACTGAGTTTTTGCATTGTCATTGATTCTAGAGTTTGGGGTACTAAGTGAGGTGGAAAGAGACTCGACTTGTGAGATCCCACATCGGTTAGAGAGGGGAACGAAACATTTCTTATAAGGATGTGGAAAGCTCTCCCTAACAGACGTGTTTTAAAACCTTGAGGGGAAGCTCGAAAGGGAAAGCCCAAAGAGGACAATATCAGCTAGTTGTGGGTTTGGGCTGTTACATTATTGTACCACTAAATGCATGGACCGACCTGGTGAAAAATGCAATCAAAGTTAAAAAAAATTTGAGACCTTGACATTATTTTGCTCTAGGTGTGACTGGTCGTTATATTTGTTGCTTACGAAAATCACATATCTATTCTTCATGCTCCTTTCTTTTTTGTTCCTATAATACATCTTATACAGCTTTGTGCTTGAAATAAAATTAATTGTTAAAATCACGGTTTACTTATTTGGATGACCATGGTTTCTTTTTCAGGTTGATTTTGTTATGGAGATACTTTCCAAACTTGTAAACAGACAGGTACCTTTGGTAACAACTTATGTTTTCCAAATCTAATGAAAGAAAAACAAATAAAATATAAATGATGCTCTGCTGTCTGAAACTATGGTCCTCCAAATCTAATTCTTGGTACTCACATGGACCGTGCTGCTACGTTGTCTTTCGAATCCAGGTCTGGAGAATGCCAAAACTGTGGTTTGGTTTTTTGAAATGTGCATTTCAGACGCAGCCTCATTCCTTTCGAGTACTATTACAGGTCTCATGATGTCATCAATTTGATATGGATATCTTTCTCTTATACTTGGTGTTCTGTATGTTCCTAAATAAATTTGTTTTTTGTAGTTGCCACCGCCACAACTTGAAAATGCTTTGAACAAATATGCTAACCTTAAAGGTCCTCTTGCTGCTTATGCCAGCCAGCCCAGCACAAAATCTACTCTCTCTAGGTACTTTTTCTTTCTCTTGTGCGTCATGTTACCTGTTTTTTTGCTAGCTTTATTCCCTATATTGGCAAATCTTTCCAGAATACTTCCCTTGTGTCTATATTTTATTTAAAGAACAAATGCTTGGGCTTTCTGCAACAGTGAGGTGATACAGAAAACTATAGTCGATTTGATAACGGTTTTGTGTTTTTGTTTCTGGCTTCGGGATTTATGCTTGTTTCCTTTCAATTTCATTACTACGATTTTCGTCTTTGTTTATGAAGTTTTGGTCGAATTTCAAAAACAAAAATATATTTTGGTTTTTCAAAACTTGGATTGGATTTTGAAAATATGTTCAGGAAATAGATAACAAAAACGACTAAAGGGCCCTCTAATGTCAATCTTGAAGTAGTACATCTGTTTCTGCAATGCTTTTAAGCTAATGACTTTTAGTTTTTCGTGTTCTTGTTTTGTTGATCCCAAGAAGTAAAACTTCTAAAACGCTGGATGGTATAATGGCCTTGTGATGGTGTTGAATTTGGCATACAAGATTTCGATGTTCGGAATTTAGAATTTCCTCTCAATAATGTCACGAACCTCGGTCTTCGTTAATGAAACCCTTCGAACTAATTAAGCATCTAGGCGTTTTGGATGTCTACCATACTCTCGGACTTGCGATAAACTTTAGAAAAATTGTGGTAGACTACCCTCCTCCTGAAAGAGATATCCCAAGACTATGCTATTTTTTATGGATCAGTTTAGAAATCTTGTTTTAGTAAATCTGGGAACACTTCATTTTGGCAGACCGATGCTCGTAGTTCTGGGTCTTGAAAATGAAAGGCATTTGTAGCGACTGCATTCTGTTCATCTTGTAAAGTTAGGACGAATATCATTGGTTCGCATATCAACTCCGGAGTGGCGAACGAGTGAGCCTCGAGAACTTGGGAATCGACTGCTCAGCTCTTTGGAGGAGTACGAGGCGACTTCTCTGCAATCATGGTCCCAATCAGCTTTGTCAATCATCCCATGGAACCTCGATCGCTTCGACTATATAACCCACGGCAGACAATCCATTTGAAATCCTTGATTATCGGTCTGTGCAGCGGCATGTGAACCCAGTGATTTGTGTCCAGAGATGATTCAAAAGAGTCCAGCTTTGTACCTCACCAACAGCCATCCCCATATAAAATGAGGGGAAGGAAATGCTGATTCTACGTAGGTGTACATATCTGCATTAAGGAGTTCTTAGAAATGTCATGTTTTTTTTTCCATTTAGTTCTTTCAAGATTTTGACAGTTTATGTACATTAGTTCAGTTTAGTCGGGTAGCTCGGATTCGAACTTCTGGTAACGGACGCTGCCCGGTATGTAAGCTTGGTGACAGATAGTTCCCTGTACTATATAATAGCCTTCGACTGTAACCAATTTTCTTCTGTAACACCCTTTAATTCAGTATGGTTTCCAAGCTTATTCAATGGCGTTTCATTTCTTATGCAGATTTAAACAGATTGAAAATGTGTTGCTCAGTTCGTGAGAAGCTTTTCGATCATTGTGTCATTTTTTTTTTCTTGATTTTAATTGAATTCTCCTTTTCAATCTGATATTTGAGATTTTTTTTTTTTTTTTTTTTTTTTTTTTTTGGAGTTTTATTGTTGTAGTTGAAAATTAAACAGTGGAATTATAGGACTCGAGTCATTGACATTGATAAGGTAATTGTTGTTGTATCCATGTACATCTTATATTACAATAGAATAATTAAATTTTTATACTATGAAAAATAAAAATTAATAAAAAACTAAACTTCCATCTATTTTTTATTTTTAATTACATTAAATAAAATCTAGTTTTAATTATCTTTAAAAAAAAATTCAAATTCTAAGGTAATAATTTGTATTATAGCTTATGCATTATAAACATATTTTTCATAGGTTTAAAACTTAATTAATTGGTTATCTAAATTGAGATATTTTTTATTGAGAAAAAACTCATTTTGTATTATAGCTTTGGTTGGATGTTGACCAAGGGAAAGCACGAAAGAAAGATGCACAAATGAAAGACAAAGGGCGACTTCATAAAAAGCAAACCTAAACCCATAACACTCTTCTTTTGGATCATTAACAACAAATTAACATAACTTTTTAAGTTTTAGAATTAAAATAAACATAAAATTTTGCTATATATCCCACAAGAAGGCATTCTCTCTTTGTGAATTCATCTCATCATCTTGAGAACCACACAGAATTCTGCAACAATTCGCTCACCCTATGGCCATATATGAAACTAAGATCAATCACAATATCTAAATATGAGAAACATTTAGAAGGTTTAATCTCCAATCTCACAATTTGCAGAACTAATCTATCAATCCATCGTCATTCTTTAACTGCAGTTGAAAGTTTCCTTCTCACACAAACTCCAAAATTAAGCTCCAATTTTTTTAAGAGTCTATTTGAAATGACTTTTCAAGTGCTCAAAAAGACCTGTCTTTTTAAGCACTAGTAAAGTCATTTCAAATAGACCTTCAACCTTGTACTCAAAGCTAATCATAACACCCAACCTACTCGGGGGACGGGGCTTCCCTCCTGGAACAAGACTTACCTTCCTAATGGAAGATGGATTTATCCTATCATGGGAGGGGGAAGGGAGGCAGGGAGGGGAACCCTTTTGCTGGTGGAACGTGTAGCCAAAAACAAAAAGATGAAAAAACAGGACCTTGGCAAATTTTGAGAAATGGTGTGCTGAAACAGTGAGGGTGGATGGGGAATAGTAATGTTGCAAACTAACTGTCTTACCCTTAGCAGAAAGTGGCCTTACTTGATTTGGCCCCATCGACTCAGTCACCGGCCGGTTCTACAACAAATACAGAGTTTAGATATACAATAGTCCCTGCCCCCACACTATTTGGAAGGTTTTGCTGTAACAATTGAAGATTCAAAAATTAAAAAACCCTCTAACGTAAGCACTAAAACTCTACAACTAAACGAAACTCATTTCTGTTAAAGAATATGCAAGAAAAATCTTACAAGTAAAAATGATAAACTCGTATTTCTCTGTGTTGAAAGCCAAGCTAGCCATGGATCTCTTCACCACCAACAGCGCCAATTAAAGCAAATGATCCAATCGGAAGTCAAAAGCCACCAAAATTCAGATTTAGATCAAACTGCCATAAAAAAAATATGGGATCTATGTCATTTGTATTTCAACTTCGTTTGAAATTAACCGATGATAAACTTAAATGAACTTCAGGAGTCCAGAAAGTGACGAAGCTATATGCATTTTAATATCAGATAAAACATAGTTTCTTTTCCAACCTCATTTTACACCCTAAATTCTACAATGGTAGACAAAAAAGTTGCAAGAGCCTGTTTGCCTAAAGAAGATGTTACCTGTATCAAATTCTAAGCTTCAAACTGCAATGGCAAAGTTTAATCACTTAATTGGCAGGACATAATCAAGATTCTTCTGAAACACCCAACCACTCGGATAAAAAGAATTGGGAACTTCCAAATGAAGATGCCAATTCATTACTTTTGAACAGCCAGTAGGCACACCTTCCATTTGACTTTCATCTTCGACTACTTGCTCTATGAATGTAGTCTCCTGTCAAAAAGAAAAAGATGGCAAGCAATGAAATTATAGCACTGCATACATGCGAATGAAAGCTTCAAAAACTGTGGGAAAGGCACATAATATAGTACCTGAAAACCCTCTTTCACAGTGTCCAACTGTCGAATGGGTTTTGAAGTAGGGCGTCTCCATCTCTTTGGGTCCCACAGGATGGTGCTGTTGAAAGCAAACCCGGACATATCAACATGAAATCTCCTAAGCCTCTTACTTTTCTCATTGGTGTGCCATCCAATTACTTGACTTCCATTGCATACAGGACCTTCCAGAATCGCTTTATTTTTGTTTTGTGCAAGCATAGCAACGGGCCAAGTGCCAAAGCGACTGCAAGATGAGCATACTAAGATTAGGAGTCTTTGAGAAAACATGAAATGTAATTTTGGTATGGACACAATTGGATTTCTAAGATAAAAGGTTGTCTCTCAAAAGAAAACCCAGCTCAAACTATCAAATAAAAGAAAGAAGAGTTGAGTATTATATGGGAAGGGAATCTAAAATATGACAGCTTTCCTAACTAGTAACACCTCCTCACGAAAAAACAGCAAGAATGTAGCTGTTCTTCGGATCTTAAAAACTTGTAATGAAGTAATAGAGCCAGCAATATCTAAACCATTTTCAAATGGCAGCTAATGAAAATGTGAAGTGATGCGAAAGGAAGGGCTAAAAAGAGCCATATTATAGAAACTTATACGACGCAATCAACGATCGAGGGACCGTAACACGAACTTCTAATGAAAAGACATAACATTAGCAAGTGAGATCGTACAAAGTTTGACTCATGAAAAGAAAAGACCACGAATTAGGCTCTTAAAAGTTCTGTCATTGGTAAAAGAACACGGCCAACGAGGTGGTTATTAATCTTTGTCGCTGACGCTCAAGAATTCAGTCAATTTAGATGTAGCCAGAAATGATAAGGATGACCACATAATTACACAAAATTAGTTGCGCAGCCCAGGGCGGGTAGGAATATATAGGTGCGAAATTATATGCACTATTTTCTCAGCTAAAAAACTGCCACAATGACAAAGGCAATAAAAACGCACCATGTAACCAAGAACACACAACAAAAGAGAAAAAATGGACGAGAAAATGCAATAATGATCGAAACGGATGGATCAAGTAGTTCTCAATTTTGAATGCAACAGAAAATTTGAACACAAAACGTGCAAACAGTAGATAGAAAGCATATCCAACATTTTAGTCTATATATCCAAGACAATACACATTCGTAAATTGATCAGGATTGGTTTCAATTACCTAATGTCTCTCAGGCTATCGAACAACTCCAACGAATATATATTGTCATCATCCGCAAAGTAAACGATTCCATCAAGCTTATGCCGTTCAATGTGTTGCAATGCCACGTTCCTTTGATGAACTCCTCTATCCTTCACGTCCGTCATGTTCTTAGTGCAAACCAAATGCCTGTACATAACCCCCGTTTTCCGCAATATCTCGGCAGTCTCCATCGACGCTGAATTCATCTCCACCACAATCCATAACAATGGAGGATTCACAAGCTTCAGTGCCTGACCCAACCTGTTCAGGAAATAGGCTTGAAGTGGACGATTATAAGTCGGCGTCACCACAATCAACTGTCTCTTTGGCACTGAAGTGAGAGACAAATTCACTTCCGGAGACGGCTTGACCGACAAATTAACTGAATCGACAACTGAATCTTCTCGCCAAACCAGACCATGAGTATCTTTCTCAAACTGCGCATTAACATGCGGCGGCTTGATCTCAAACGAGAAGTCATGCCTACGTATATCGTCGCCATCATGGCCAAACGGCATCATACCTAGCAAGAAGCCAAGCAAGAAAAACACACAGCATCTAAAGAATGCCCTTCGCCAAACATTGCTACCTTTCCTCGGAGGATGCCTGAGCAAGAAAGCTCCAGATATAAATCTCCGCACTCCGACGGCAAAAGAAGAGAAAGTAGACGAGTATTTAACATTCGAAAGAAGCTTCGAGGATGGCGAAGAAGTTGAAAACGGGATTCCATTAGGATACACCCGATCGGGATACGCCGGCGACAGAGTCCTCCGAATCGACGCCATTAAGCAATCAAAACAGAAGCAAATCTCAGTAGCGCTACATGAATCTACAACATTTTACTGAAAATTAAAGCTCTGAAGTCCAGTACAACGAAGCAATCAAACGAATCGGGAAGATGAGAAACAGAGCAAAGTTAATTGGCAAAAAAGAACAGATTAACAGAGAAAATGAGAGGAAAAGAATCAACAAAGGAACGGAAATTAGCGCAATGAGAAGAGAAATCCGAAATGAAAGGCAGTTGTCGGAGAGAGATTGGGCTTAGGTTTTTGCAGAAAATTTAGGAGACGAGATAATTTGAGGAAGAAATTACGGGCAGGGTCTGGCGGCCAAGATCTAGCGGGAGTTTCTTTTGTGGGCAGAGCTTGCGCGTACAACTCCAGACGGGCAATGGCTTTCTTCATTAAAAGCTACGCGTTGTGGGCCATTGGATCATTAACACGTGGCCATCTCTGAAACATCTCTAATTTCGGCCGTTGGATCATTTTCCTCTCACAATGGAGTAATATTACTCGGTTATAAATCCATGATTTTTTACTAAATTAACCAATGTAGGACTCATTTCCAATAATCCTCAACAATGGAAATCTAATTTTTTTTAAAAAAAATCAAAATTTAATATTACAAACGAACTTAAATATTATAATTAAAGCCACAAAGTCTTAGATATTATAATATATAAGTAATATTATTATTTATTTTTATATAAAAAAAACAGAGACAATGAAGAAAATTAAGTGGAGACAGAGACAAGAATATTATTATTTATTTTGATATATTAAATATATTATTATTTATTATTTATTTTGATCTATTGAATATTTTGACCTATTGAATTTTACTGATATCGGAATCTTAATAATTACTTACCAGTAACTCCAATTATTATTCAATTATAGTTGACTAATGATTAATTAGTTAATTTATAGCCACGCAGTTCATTAATTACCTTATAGTTACTTTAAATCTCAGCATAAGATTACAACATTAAACCCCACAAATTTGACCCACTTTCTTAGTACATTGTATTTAAATTTACACGTGAACAATGTGTTAAAAAATTATATATTAATTCAATAAATTAATGTTTGTAGAATAATTGGGCATTGAAAAAAGAATGAAAGTTTGGTGAGTTATTATTATTACTTCCTATAAATAATTAATTGAAAAAAAAAATGTTTTTCATTGTAAATTTGTTGGATGAAAACGACAACCAATTTAATGTTTCAAATAAATTTCTTAATAAATATTGTATAATCCATTGCATTATTATTATTATTATTATTAATGAAAACAAGACAAATTATTAATTCAAAATAATTAAATGAAGGGGCTACGGATCCATAACTATTGTCGTCCCAAGTCTCAGATCCATAACTTCATATCTTTCATGGGCTTGAGCCCAAAGTTATAGGCCCATTCCGTGATCCAGACACTAGTTTTTATTTTATTCATTTTAAAAAGATTTTGGGTAACAATTATCAAAATTAAAAAAATTAAAAAATTAAAAAATTTAGAGCTCTCGACACTCTACTTTAAGCTTCTCAAGAGGTCTCATACTAATGAGATAGTATTGTTTGATTATAAACTCATAGTATTGTTTGATTATAAACTCATGACCATTCTCTAAATTAGTCGATGTGGAACTTTCATCCAACAATAAAAGAGCCGTAGAATTAAGAGTTTTTATTTATTTTTACGGAATTAGTGGAAGTCGTACTTAATATTTAATTTGTTTGTTTGAATTAAACTCCAAAATAATAATAATAATAATAATAATAAACTAAAATTTTTAATTACGTGGACGGTTTGAGTTTGTTGATAACAGGGACCACGTGTCCTCTTCGTTTACAAATCAAAGCTCGACATTATTCAATTTAGAATTGAAATAAACAGTATTAAAATGGCTCTTTTTTTAAAAAAAGAAAGTAAAAAAGTAATTAATGGATAAGATTTTGAAGAAAATTTAGATAAGAACAAGACTCCGACTAATGTCAAACATTGAATTCAATTAAATACCAATTTTATTAAACTTTTATATCATTTTAAAAAATTATTTTAAATCGAAATTTTGAAAATAATTTATAATTACTCGAACGAACAGAGGTAATGATCTACATATTGGATAATTAGTATCGTATATATTAAATTATATTTAAATTTAGGGACAGACTATCTTTACTGGATTACGTTGCATTCGAACTCATCTTTATGATAAAGTATCCATCTTTTGAATCAAAAAAGTTCGGGTCTCAAATCATGAAGAAAAAAGTTCCTTTTACCAAAGGAAGTGGACGAACCAAATGAAATGGTCGAGGACTTTTAGTTTCTTTTATTTATTTATTATTATATTTTTTTAAAGTGAAGGATAAAAAGTTAGGAAAGGCCAAATAATGCAATTAATTCAGTGACCCAATTGCACTAAATATTTTTTTATTATTTATTTTGGGATTTTATTAAGCTTTAAAGATGAAATTCTTTATTTAAAATTACTTTAAGAAAAAAAATAATATTTATTTTGTTGAAGGGACAAAATCCACTACCTAAAGCCCCTAAAGAAATGCTTGAGCACGTGTAAAAATAAAGTTTTAAAAAGGCTTCAAGTATTGCAAAATCGGTGTGCCACATAAAATAATATATATTTTTTTTCATTTTAATAAAAAAAAATCCTAAATGGAAATAATATTTATTATTTTAATTTTTAAAAACAAAAAATTAAAAATCGAGTGATTATCCAATTATCATAGTGCAAGCAGATTAAATTAGGTTGGAAAACACTTCCGAATCGATCTGAAATTTTAAGTTGGTTGAGTTTCTGACCTGAACAATCCGAATAAAGTTTACAACTTAGGTTGTTTTAAAAAAATAATATTTTAAAAATCATGCTTACAAAAAAAAAGAAAAAAAAAACTGATCATCAGTTACAACACTAAATATTATCTCTTTAGAAATAGGGTAAGGTTGTATTGTAACCCTATTTTTCATGGTTAAAGAAATTTTACGGGAAAAATATAACCTAACCCATCTTTTATGGCTTTTTACCTGATTCAAACTAAAAAAATCTAACCTAACCCAACTTTTATGGCTTGAGTTAGATAATCCAAGTTGGTCGGGATAATGAGTCATATGATGTAATGACCCAGATCCACTGCTAGCCAATATTTTCCTGTTCGGGCTTTCCCTTCGGGCTGGAGATAGCGAGCATGAGTGACAATAAGCTACCACGCAATGTGTGGTGTGTGTATTATCTCAAATGTAATAGTTTAACTCGAGTAAAAACAAACTTGAACACTTGCTGAAAAAAAAGCGAGTTCTCTCAAATTTTGGAGCCAATTCCAACCCTTCCAACAACTTTGGCGTGCGCGCGCACTGGAGCCTGAGGGCAGGGTGGGATGGGGCGCGCGCTGGAGCCTGAGGGCAGGGTGGGATGGGGCGCGCGCGGGAGCATGCGGGCAGGTTGGGGCGGGGGGTGCGCGCGCTGGAGCACAAGGGCGGGGCGGGCGAGCGCGCGGGAATGTTCCGACACTGCCCCACCGTGCGCGTTCCGCCACCACACCACGCCGTCAGCCGCCCTCAACCTCCGACCACCACCCCGACGCCCTAATATGCACTGCACACCTCAAGGCTTTAAAACGCGTCTGCAGGAAGGTTTCCACACCCTTATAGAGGGTGATTTGTTCTCCTCCTCAACCAATGTGGGACATCACAATCTACCTTCCTTCTAGAGCCAGCGTCCTCGCTGGCACTCTTTTCTTCCTTCAATCGATGTGGGACCGCCCCTAAATCCACTCCCCTTTGGGGCCAGCATCCTTACTGGCACACCACCTTATGTTTACCCCCTTCGGGAAACAGCGAGAAGGCTGACACATTGTCCGATGTCTGGCTCTGATACCATTTGTAATGACCCAGATCTACCGCTAGCAAATATTGTCCTCTTTGGGCTTTCCCCTTCGGGGTTCCCCTCGAGGCTTTAAAACCCATTTGCTAGGAAAGGTTTCCACACCCTTATAAAGAGCGATTTGTTCTCCTCTTTGGCTGGGTTAATGGGTCATACAAACACTTCCAACCAGCTTACTTTATATAAAAATAATAATTTCTCTCTCTTACCCTTTATTTTGTAGTAGTCAAAAGTTAAGTAGTGGAGTAATGAGATCATCTTCTTCATTTGTTTGTCGTAAAATAAAATAACATATCAAATTACGAACGTTGTACTACTATGTGTCGTGATCAAAATCTCGATGTATTCCATCACCACCGTTCTTTCTTTTTCCTGTTTGATCGGACGGTGGTTGTTTTTTTCTTCTAATAGCCACAAATTAATTCTGTATGGGTGAGTAGTGAAGAAAGTTGAGAATGAGATAGCCCAATTGGTCAACTAGTTATGCGTTGGTCAAAAAGACAAGACACTGAAAAATGTGGATAAATTAAATAAGCCATGCAGTGGACCATAAGCATTTAATCATCCAAATCATTGCCTACTCCACGTTATTATATTAAAGTTCAATTATGATGTCTCATGTTCGGGAAGAAGAACAAAATATCCTTTATAAGAGTGTGAAAACCTTCTCCGAGCTAAAAAAAACAATATCTACAAGTAGTGGATCTGGCCGTTACAACTTTAATTTCAATTTTCACTTTAGATTATAAATTTTAAAAAAAAATTATTGATTTTTTTTGTGGATCGAGAAAAAAAAAATGTGCAAATCTTATCATCGTCTAAAGAAAACGAGTTACATTACAAAATTGTTTTATGTTCGATAATGTTGAAGATATTTTCAAAGATTTATAAATTATGTCTTTAAAATTAAGTTTAAATGGATAGAATGTCTTAAATAAATGAAAATTTTATGAAATTAATTAATTTAAGATGAATTAAAATATATATAATTATACATATATTTATTTTATTTTATTTCCTTATTTATTTTTTATTAGTGTTATTCAACTCCTCTTATAAATAAGTTTTATTATTTAAATATAGTATTTCAAAAGATATATTGAAATTGAGATCCAAATATTAATTAGATATTTAAAAATAGGTTACTTTTATCGCAAACAAAATTTTGAAATAATTCAAATAATTTAAACTAATCCTTGGATCAGTTCTTTATTTTAATAATAATTGTTTGGGTTTAAAAAAAATTCGATTAAAAAATGTTATAGTCCGACTCAATCTAACCCACAAACAACTTTACGATAAAGATTATAAATTTTTATGAGAATATTAATCTAATCCACGAACCCAATAAAGATTATAATTTTTTTTTAGAATATTATAAATGGCTTAACAAAAATATAAACATTATTTCGATTTATTTAGTGTTTTTTTTTTAAAAAATATACTAGGGATATAATTGTAAAAAAATGCAACAAAATATAGGGGTAAGAAAGACATTTGGAAGGGTTTTTATTCTTTATAGATTAATAGGACTTTTGAGGCCATGAAATTACCCTATTACCCCTTTATAAAAAAAAAACGTTTATCTTTTACCTTTCTTCGCCTCCCATATTTACGATAATCTTCTCTCATGCATGTATCAAATCCGACGATAGTGACCTCCAAGCGATGAAGACGACCCTGATTGTAACTAATGGCAACGACTCTAGCTCCAATAACGACAAGCGATAGTGACAACGACCTCACACACAACACAGTTACCATCACGCCACTTCTTCACGATGTTACGAAAATTTTGATTCTTCTAATATTGTTGCGTGAGGAACAAAATAAAAATATATTTGATTGATACGACGAAGGAGTAATTTATAATTAATATTATAGAAAAAAAAATTGAAAAAGTGATATAAAACAGCAAGGGCAATATAGTAATTTAGCAATACTTGAAAGGTTTTAGTGATTAGAATTTTTCAATTATTGAAGTGGGAGTGGATGGTGAGTAAGACCTAAATTTGAATATCTTTAATGCCTTTTTTTATACAACTTTATTACTTTTAATATGTGGATTTAATTCTTTAATTTCTCGTCTTATCCTCTCACTTTTCTTTTATTTTCTTTTTATTTCCACTTTTTTCTTTAAAAAAAGACCTAAAAAACAAATTTTAATTCCAATGTTATTAGTCCAACCTAAATTTAAATATTTTTTTTTCTGCCCATCATTTAAATAGACTTAATTAAAAATATTGTGTATCTATATAGATTAAATAATAATAATTTTTCGCATATTGTAATAAAAATACTGGTTAAAATATCATTACTAGTTCAATCCGGTCAAGTCCAATAATTATATGAATTAATTGTCGGTAGAATTTAAAAATAAATATCTATATATTTTAATAATAAAAATATGTCAATAGTTCAAACTGATTTAAATATTTTAGAAAAAGAATTTAGATAAATATTTTAAGAATAAATTATCTCATTTGTCCGATAAAAAAAAACTGTTACGTCATTTGTCAAATCATAAAAATAAGACTATCTTTTCAAAAATTAGTTTGAGAATCTTAATATAAATTGTGAAAAATTTATATTAAATATTTACCGTCGAGTTCCCAAAGGGTAAGTAAGTAGATATTAATTTAGACAAAATATTTTCAGTAATTTTTCATTTTCTCTCACCATATCTAATTTACACCTAAATTTACCTAAATTTTAAAGCAAAATACGGAAATTAACCTCATTTCATGACACGTGTGGTCTTGGGATTGGAGATTGAATTTATTTTTCATTATGAATATTCTCATGTAATTCTGCCTTTATTATAAATTATTATTATTAAAAAAAAGGACAGAATGAAGCACAATGGAGATTTTAAAAAAATAAAAAAATTTGATGCACGTGCTGGGAGGGACGTAAGGCACATCAGACAGATATGATCGTCAACGATGGCGGCCTCCAGCGAATGTGGACCCCACTTTCTAATTTCCTTTGTCTCTTTCCAACAGTAAATAAATTAAGAAAATTTAAATCCCTATTTTCTTCTCTTTTATTTATTTTTAAATAGTAAAAAGAAAATTAAAATGATAACAAATTTGATACGCGACTCTCGTCTTATATCATTGTCATACAATTTTTTTTAATCTAATTATTATTTTGAAGATAAAATAAATATTAATTTTAATATGAATATATAACCCGACCAATATTTTTTAAACTATTTTGGAAGAAAGGTTTATATTTGATAAAATTAATAAGCATTTTTGGTCGAAAAATACTCTGAAATAGTTTCGATCCCGGCTTTTCAATTCATGAGATTCTTCAAATATTAAGTGACGTTCGGGTTCGGGTTTAGGGTTGTATCAATTATTATGATGAGAAAATTTATGAAAATTATAATCTTTTTGGTCGTTTTCCCCTTTTCATTTCTTTAAGTCACGTCTTGCAATAAAAATAAATAAATAAATAATAATAATAATAATAACCCAATTTAAAATGGAAGCTTCTTAAGCGTTTTGCACAGTGGAGAGTTGGAACGTTCAATATGAACGCACCGTTTCGGCCATTGTAGGCTCTGTCACCGAGCTGCAACTTGCTTCACTGTCGGTCGGTTTTTTTCTTTGTCTTCTTCTTCTTCTTCTTCTTCCATTTCCGACCAAACAAGAGACGACTTTCCCGACATGTCGTCTCTACATTTCCTCTGTTTTCTCTCTCTCTTGAGCTTCCTCACCGGAATCAAGTCCGACGAGCGTCAAATCCTAACCGAACTCCAAATCAATCTCCAAAGCTCGAACACCAAGGTGTTCGAAAATTGGGGACACGAAACCCACATCTGCAACTTCACCGGAATCACCTGTAATTCCGACGAGTTCGTCACCGGAATTGACCTCTCCAAAAGGGGTTTATCAGGGGTTCTTCCATTTGATGCCATTTGTGAACTGAAATCATTGGAGAAGCTAGCTTTTGGGTCGAATTCCTTGCACGGCGGAGCAACGGAGAGCTTGAACAAGTGTGTCAAATTGAAATATTTGGATCTGGGTATCAATTCCTTCTCTGGGTCCTTCCCCGACATACATTCTTTGACGGAATTGCAGTATCTGTACTTGAATTTAAGTGGGTTTTCCGGGAAGTTCCCATGGAAATCCGTCGAGAATTTTACTGGGCTGATCGAGTTGAGCCTTGGCGATAACGCTTTCGACAACGCCACATTTCCGGTGGAGGTCACAGCTTTGAAGAAGCTCACATGGCTTTACTTGTCGAATTGCAGCTTAACAGGGGAGATTCCGAGGGCTATTGGGAATCTTACAGAGCTTCGGAGTTTGGAATTCTCGGAAAATTACATCACCGGGGGAATTCCGGCGGAGATTGTGAATTTGCAGAATCTATGGCAGTTGGAGTTTTACGGTAATCAATTGACGGGGAAACTTCCGGCGGGGTTGAGAAACCTAACCCGGCTGAAGAATTTCGATGGTTCGATGAATTTTATAAGTGGGGATTTGTCGGAGGTGAGGTTTTTGACGAATTTGGTTTCTCTGCAACTGTTTGATAATGAAATCTCCGGCGGTGTTCCGGCTGAGCTTGGTGAGTTCAAGTCGCTGGTGGATCTTTCGCTTTATAGTAATCGGCTTACTGGTCCGCTGCCGCAATCGATTGGTTCTTGGTCGGATTTTGATTACATTGATGTATCTGAAAATTTCTTGTCGGGATCTATTCCGCCGGATATGTGTAAGAAAGGGACGATGAAGAAGCTTCTCATTCTTCAGAACAATTTCTCCGGCGAGATTCCGGCGACTTACGGTAATTGCTCAACTTTAACGCGATTTAGAGTTAGTGAGAACTCGCTCACCGGTGTTGTTCCGTCTGGGATTTGGGCATTGCCGAATGTGAATATAATTGATCTTGCATCAAATCAATTGGAAGGTTCGATCACTTCTGATATTGGGAAGGCGGTGGCTCTCTCGGAATTACGCGTCGAAAATAATCGATTATCTGGTCGTTTGCCGTTGGAGATTTCGCAAGCGAAATCTCTTGCTAAAGTTAGTTTGAGCAATAATGAGTTTTCTGGTGAACTTCCGGCAACTATTGGTGACTTGAAGCATCTCGACAGCCTCGAATTGCATAGCAATAGATTCTATGGTTTGATTCCGGAGACGATTGGCTCGTGTGATTCCTTGTCTATCGTCAATTTTGCGGAAAATTTGTTCTCAGGAAAAATCCCTTCGTCTCTAGGGTTTGTTGCGGTTCTAAATTCTCTGAATCTCTCCAATAACGCCCTCTCTGGTGAAATCCCCTCGACGTTTTCGCATCTGAAGTTGAGTGTTCTCGATCTTTCCAATAATCAGTTAACTGGTCCAGTGCCAGAATTGCTTGTGAATGGAGCTTACAAAGAAAGCTTTGCCGGAAACCCTGGCCTCTGTAGTGATGTTGATGGCGTTTTACAGCGATGTTCACAGAGATCCGATGATTCCAAGCACGTTCGTACATTTGTTATCTGTTTCGCCGTTGGATTACTTCTTCTCAGCATAACAGTATGGTGCTTCATAACGTTGAAAAAGAGTGAAAAACACAGAGATTGGTCACTTAAAGAGGAATCGTGGGACCTAAAATCCTTCCACGTAATGTCATTTACAGAGGACGAGATTCTCAATTCCATTAAAGACGAGAATCTAATCGGAAAAGGAGGTTCCGGCAACGTTTACAAAGTGACCGTCGGGAACGGGAAAGAGTTCGCAGTGAAGCATATATGGAACACCAATCCGTACGACGACAAGAGGAGGAACCGAAGCTCGTCCCCCATTCTCCAAAAACAAAGAACGAAATCCTCAGAATTCGATTCAGAGGTGAAGACTCTAAGCTCAATCCGACATGTAAACGTGGTGAAGCTCTACTGCAGCATTACAAGTGAGGTTTCAAACCTATTAGTATACGAATATATGCCTAACGGAAGCTTATGGGACAGACTCCACACATCCAGAAAAATGGAATTGGATTGGGAAACAAGATACCAAATCGCCATCGGAGCAGCAAAAGGGTTAGAGTATCTTCATCACGGCTGCGACCGACCAGTGATCCACCGAGACGTTAAGGCCAGTAACATACTCTTGGACGAATTTCTAAAGCCAAGAATTGCAGATTTCGGCCTAGCCAAAATGCTTCAAGCTAGTGGGTTCACCGAGAGCTCCCACGTCATCGCAGGCACCCCAGGCTACATCGCTCCAGGTAAACTCACTCGCCCTACTGTTCATTCTTTCATCCCGTCATTACTATAAGTTGTATTAATTCAAATTAATTCATACAGAATACGGGTATACGTACAAAGTCGACGAGAAGAGCGACGTGTACAGTTTCGGGGTCGTGTTGTTAGAGTTGGTGAGCGGGAAGAAGGCGATCGAGGCGGAGTTCGGGGAGAACAAGGACATAGTGGAATGGGTATCAAACAATTTGAAGACAAGAGAAAGGGTATTGAGCTTGGTAGACTCAAGGCTCGGAGACATGTTTAAAGAGGACGCCATAAAGGTCCTGAGAATTGGGATTTTGTGCACAGCCAGGGCTCCGACATCGAGACCGACAATGAGAAGCGTGGTCCAAATGCTACAAGAAGCCCAACCTTGTGGGTTAGTTGGAATTACAATTAGCAAAAAATGATGGGACTGTTAATACGGAATTAGCAACCGCATTAGTGTCTAAACCTTACCACTAATCTAAACTATCATGTCGGCCCAGTTTTTCTGTCGGCCCATTAATGTTGTTGGGCCTGTTTGAATTGTACCATGGGCCACCATCATGGGCTTGGGTGATTTCTAAGTTGTACATTATGTCTTTTGGGAATAAGAAGCTACCTGATCGAGATCCGACACGCTATGTCGTACCCTTCTTGAGTGGTTGATATCTCTCTCGAGCTCGACTCAATGGCGTCGAGTAGGAAATTCTTCCTTGCATATCGACCGATCCCGAACATCCAAAATTATCCAAAATTATAAATCGTAAATGATTTATTTAATAATAATAATATTTATAAAAAAAAAAAAGGAAAAAGGAAGAAAGAATTTGACTTTTGTAAAGCATATTTTGAGATTTTAGTTGGGACATAAATAAATAAATAATATATTAAGATATTATATTTTAATATTATAAAACAATAATCACTGCTTAATTTGCTTTACATAATGCGTTGAGAGACGCGGCCTTTCAGTCGCCGCATCACTCAATTCTTCCCTCCTAAAACTCCAATTATTTCTCTTACTTTTAAAACCACTTAAAACCGACTCGAACCGTACCGATGTATAGCACAGGCTAACCATGTGCTCGTTTTCTTTTTAACTATTGCTCGGCTTCTTAGTTGTCGTGTGAACAGAGTATAAAAGAGAATAGAGATGAACACGGATTGGGTTGGAGAAATCTTTTGGATTGATGACTCGTGTAATCCAAATAGAGTTCGCAACTCAACCCAACCCAACCTTGTATTTTCCTTTGTTAAGTTGTTTTTTTTTAATTATTTAAAAAAAATTATTTATCCACATGTTACATTCATAACTAAAATATTAGTCACAATCCATCACAAACATTAATTACCAACTTTAAATATTCTTAATTTTATCGTTGGGTTTGGTTGAATTATAACTCTATTTTTAGTTGGTTGAATCGACTGGTCCATCACTTGAATGTTCCATTTTTTTAAAATTTAACTCAACCCACACTAAAAAAATCTAACTCGACTTGTGGTTTGAATTGGTCAGATTCTTAGGTCATATATTGTATTTAATAATAAAAATAATAATTTCATATTTGATTTGTGCTAATTTTAGTAAATGATGTAACAATTATACATTTTAAACTGTGTGGGGCCCACTGGATAATGCCCACTAAAGTGTATTCCATAATGTGGTCTTGTTTTTTTTTTTAATGATATGATAATATTTTAATTCTACAAACGTAATCCTAAAAACACGGAATTTCCTATTTTTTAAATCTTATTTAAAAATTGGACTAAAAGAAAAATGCCTTATTTAAAACGTTTTTCTTTTCTAAAAACATTTTTAAACACTTTTTAAATAATGTAGAGGTAAATTTTATTTATTTAAAAAAATAATAATAAATAATTATCGAGGGTGTACACGTAAAATCACCTCTATTTCAATCATAGGTAGCAGCAAAAAGACAGAACAATTAATATATATTAAAATAAAAAAATAAAAATAAAAATCCAACTCATGAGGATAAGAATATTTGTAGAAACCCACTTATTTTTTCTTGGAGAAAATAGTAATTTCCACTTAAATATTTAAAGACCGTCCAATGAGAAATCGACAAGTAGGAATTTTGAAAATGATTTAAAGAAAATAAAAAAAAATAAATAAATAAAGAAAATTAAGAGAGAATTGAAGCTACCAAATCAGATTCCCAATTGGCTTTTTAGGAGTGGGCATCTTTTGCTTTGCATTTTATGGACAACTCCTCCCCAACACAGATTCTCAACTTTCCCCTTCCTTTTGTACCCCCCATTTTATGTCCACGTGGGCGCTCGTCCTCGCTCCCGTTCTTCCCCTTTAAAAGTAGACTATTGTAACGACTTTAGTCCACTGCTAGCAGATATTGTCCGTTTTTACTTGTTACGTATTGGGCTAAAGCGGACGATATCTACTAGCGGTGGTCTCGGATTGTTACAATTGGTATCAGAGTCTGTGTATAAGTGAGGACACTGAGCCCACAAATAGGGAGGATTGTGAAATCTAACATCAGTTGAACAGGGAAACGAAATATTCCTTGTAAGAGTGTGGAAATCTCTCTTTAGTAGACGCGTTTTAAAATCTTGAGGCTAACGGTGATACGAAACGTGTTAAAATGAACAATATTTGCTAGCGGTGACCTAAGGCTGTTATAGTTATAACCACTAATTTTCAGCTCAACAATAACATGTAGAGTAAGAAGTCGAACATCTAGCCTCAAACCTCTTAGATTATTTCAATAGTAATTTTCGGATCAATTTTGTGAATAAAACCCTAATTATTAATGTTAAATTACAAGTTTCAGCTGAGTTGTGGTTAAGGGTGAAATGTCATGCCACTCGAACCTAGAGCTAACTGGTTCTCCTCGAAATGCGTTGAGGCGCAGCAGTTGACTAGACATTTAGGGGTAAAGCACTGTTTTGATGTGAGCCGCGAGAGCGGTACCAAATTGAGGCAAACTTTGAATACTATATATGATCTCAAAATAACATGGGTCAAGGTCGGCCAGTGAGACGATGGGGATAAGCTTCATCGTCGAGAGGGAAACAACCCGGATCACCAACTAAGGCCCCTAAATGACTGCGAGGTAAGGATACAGAGGTCACTAAACTTTCACGACTTGTCTAATAATTTTATTTTTAAAAGTTTGAAGTTATAGATAATATGGTCCTTAAATTTTTAATTGAGCAGTTAAAAAAAATAAATGGAGAATTAAAAGATTTTTTAAAAACTAATTAATATCTTATTATTCCTTATCTTTACCTTTTAATTGATATAATCATTAAAATTAAGAATTAATTGAGCACTAATTTTTTTTAGTAGAGTGATGGTGGGACCATTTATTATTATTATTATTATTATTATTATTATTATTATTATTATTATTTTATGTGGAGAGCTTCTAGTTCAGGCTTTTGCTTCCTCCTTCAAGACATGAATAGTTTTTTTGTTTTACACATTATAGGTTTTATTATAAATAATTTAATTTAATGATTATAAAATTGGTATATAACCCATTTCAATTACTATACCCAAATTTAATTTCCACCGAGATTAAAAAAAATTGTTTCCAAACGAAGGCTTGCCACGTGGTCAAATCATTGACGTACACATATCTAAACTTGAGTCAAAACTACAATGAGGTTAACATTGTTTACAAATAAGCTGACCACAATGTAGGGATAGATAGATAGTACCGACACACAATCTACTGCTCATTAGGGTTGTACACAGCTAGTAGATATTGTCCACTTTAGCCCATTACGTATAGCCGTCAGCCTCATGGTTTTAAAACGTTAGGAGATGTTTCCATACCCTTATAATTAATGCTTTGTTCCCTTCTCCAATCAATGTGAGATCTCACAATCCATCTTCTTAGGTGCTCAACGTCCTTGTTGGCACACTGACTGGTATCTGACTCTGATAGATTATTAGGGTTTAGGGTCATTGACATGGTTAACTTTGACATTCTCATGATTGAGCTATCGAAAAAGAAAGTACATCTTATGTAAAGTTTTTATGGGTTATCTTATTCGAATACTCTCATTTGAATGTGGGCTCGGTTCGTTTATATTACCCCTTCATTACACGGGTGACCCAATAACTCAATTAATACTTTTTCGGTCGGGATTTGCTTTTATAATCAGCTGTAAAGTATAAACTTTGATGAAATGGAAATGAGTGAAAGTAAAGAGGGTGGTAAAGAGGGATTTGATGATCTTTAAAGCAATTTCTTTGGCTTTGTGTGTGACTTTGGTGGATCTCCAACGCTGCACTTAGAAGAAAGCAAATGGAGGGTGATTAGATAGGCTACACACAAGGCCTCAAGCTTCTTCCCACATGGAATCAAAACCTGTATAGAACAAACAAGAACAAGAACATGAAGTATTTGAAGCGATTAAGATTATTCGTTGAAACATTAGTTAGTGGAATGGCGTATAAAATTTAAAGCTTCTTTATGCAAAACCAAACCCAAACCCCCAAAACATTTAACACATATTCCTTCTTATGATTGCTTCTTGCATCCATACCCATTTCTGTTCCTCTGTTCTTCGACTCTGTCTCTGCAACCTCACCGGAAAACCCACTTCAAATCCCGTTTAATTGGAGACAGAGAGACAGAGATATGGTCGGTCGGTTGTTGTTCTTCTTCTTTCTTGTCTTTTTGATTTCTCCGGCGGTCGGGAATGATCAGTCGGGGTTTTTCTCTCTGATGAAACAGACGGTGGTTGGGAATTCTCTGCCGTCTGATTGGGATGGGAAATCGTTCTGTAACTTCACCGGCGTGAGCTGTAATGAAATGGGGTTTGTGGTGGGGATTGATCTTTCAGGTCGGGTGGTTTCCGGGAGGTTTCCGGCGGATGTTTGTTCTTATTTGCCGGAATTGAGAGTGCTCCGTCTTGGCCGGAGTGGGTTTCGTGGGACTTTTCCACATGGGATAATGAATTGCTCTGTTTTAGAAGAACTGGACATGACTTTTCTGTATCTAACAGGGACGCTACCGGATTTCTCGCCGTTGAAAAATTTAAGGATTCTCGACTTGTCGTACAACAATTTCACCGGCGACTTTCCGTTGTCGGTTTTCAATTTGACAAATCTCGAGAGGCTGAATTTCAATGAAGATAGTAATTTCAACACGTGGCAGTTGCCGGAGAGTATCTCCGGCTTGACGAAGCTGAAATCAATGGTGTTGACGACATGTATGCTGGAAGGTCGGATTCCGGCGACGATTGGGAACATGACATCGCTCGTTGACCTCGAATTAAGCGGCAATTTCCTCGCCGGAAAAATCCCGAGAGAAATCGGAAATCTGAAGAATTTGAGAGACTTGGAGCTTTATTACAACTTTTTAATCGGCGAAATTCCAGAGGAGCTTGGGAATTTGACAGAACTCGTGGACTTGGACATGTCGGTCAACAAGTTGACTGGGAAGCTTCCAGAGTCGATTTGTCGTCTTCCTAAGCTGGAAGTTCTTCAGCTTTACAACAACAGCTTAACAGGGGAGATTCCAATTTCAATTTCGAATTCAACGACACTCACTATGTTATCCCTTTACGACAACTACATGACAGGACAAGTTCCAAGTAATTTGGGTCAATTCTCGCCGATGGTCGTTCTCGACTTGTCGGAAAATGATTTCTCCGGTCGGTTACCGACAGATGTCTGTGGAGAAGGTAAATTAATGTATTTTCTCGTGTTGCAAAACAAATTCTCCGGTGAAATCCCGCCGTCGTACGGTAAATGCCAGTCACTTTTACGGTTTCGTGTCAGTTCCAATTTATTAACCGGTTCGGTGCCGGAGGGGCTTCTGGGTCTTCCTCATGTTTCGATTATTGATTTCGGTAACAATAATTTAACCGGCGAGATTCCGAATTCTTTTGTGAAAGCTAGAAATCTCTCCGAGTTGTTCATGCAGAGTAATAAAATTTCCGGCGTGTTGCCGCCGGAAATTTCTGAAGCGACCAATTTGGTTAAGATTGATCTCAGCTACAATCTCTTGTCGGGCCCGATTTCTTCCGAAATTGGGAATCTCCGGCGGCTTAATTTGTTGCTTTTACAAGGAAATCAGCTGAATTCTTCAATACCCACTTCACTTTCTCAGCTGAAATCTCTGAATGTTCTTGATTTATCCGACAATCATTTGACCGGAAACATCCCGGAAAGCCTCTGCGAGTTGCTGCCGAATTCAATCAATTTCTCAAACAATCAACTCACCGGTCCGATTCCTCTGTCTCTGATCAAAGGCGGGCTCGCCGAAAGCTTCTCCGGCAACCCAGGACTCTGCGTTTCGGTTTATTTAGATTCCTCCGATCACAAATTCCCAATTTGTCCACAAAACTACAACAAAAAGCGGCTGAATTCCATCTGGGCAATCGGAATATCGGCGTTTATAATCTTCATCGGCGCTGCTCTGTATCTACGACGGCGATTCAGCAGAGAAAAATCAGTAATGGAACAGGACGAAACACTGTCGTCATCGTTTTTCTCATACGACGTCAAAAGCTTCCACCGAATTAGCTTCGACCCACGAGAGGTAATCGAATCAATGGTCGATAAGAACATCGTCGGCCATGGCGGCTCCGGCACGGTGTACAAAATCGAATTAAACAGCGGCGAAATCGTCGCCGTTAAACGGCTGTGGAGTCGGAAGGGGAAGGATACGACGTCGGATCAAGATCAATTGTATTTGGATAAGGAATTAAAAACAGAGGTGGAGACCTTGGGGAGTATACGGCATAAAAATATAGTTAAATTATATTGCTATTTCTCCAGCTTGGATTGCAGCCTTTTGGTTTATGAGTACATGCCAAATGGCAACCTATGGGACGCCCTCCATAAGGGTTGGGTTCATTTGGAGTGGCCAACGCGGCACCAAATTGCGCTTGGCATAGCGCAGGGCTTGGCTTATCTTCACCATGACTTGTTGCCTTCTATTATCCACAGGGACATTAAGACCACTAATATCTTACTCGACGTCAATTATCACCCAAAAGTTGCAGATTTCGGCATCGCTAAGGTTTTGCAAGCTCGAGCCGGAAAGGATTCCACTACCACCGTCATCGCCGGAACCTATGGCTATCTTGCCCCAGGTATGTTCTTAACTCTCGACTCATTGAATGTTTTAGTCTCTATCCTAAAATCATATCATTTATATGAAACAGAGTACGCGTATTCGTCAAAAACGACAACGAAGTGCGATGTATATAGCTTTGGGATTGTGTTAATGGAGCTGATAACTGGGAAGAAGCCGGTGGAGGCGGAGTTTGGAGAGAATAAGAATATTATATACTGGGTGTCGAATAAAGTAGACACGAAAGAAGGAGCTATGGAAGTTTTAGACAAGAGAGTTTCTGCGTCGTTTAAAGATGAAATGATTCAAGTTTTGAGGATTGCAATTCGTTGCACGTATAAGAATCCTGCCCTTCGACCTACCATGAAGGAAGTGGCTCAGTTGTTGATTGAAGCCGACCCTTGCAAATTCGATTCTCAAAATAACAAATGCTCGAAACACGCCACCGCCAAAATCAAGAACAACCCATTTGAGCTATGACTTTGAACCATCAAAAGTTGTATCTATCCAATCAAGAACAACCCTAATCTTCAGGTCAACGGGTGTAGCATCTTCATATACATACATATATCTCTCTTGTAAATATTCTCTTTTATATTTCTTGGCATCACTTTTCTCGAGCTTATTTGATATGATTATTAGTGTTCGTCGCCTGATTTCGACAAAAGAACAGTAAAGTTCGTTGCTTATAAAAATGTCGATAGAACTACGTAACTAGCTAGTAAATGAAAGCGGGAATTACCCATACAAAAAAGTATTTGTAATAACCCAAGTCCACCGCTAGTAAATATTATTTGCTTTGGTTCGTTACGTATCACTGTCAACTTCAAAATTTTAAAACGCATCTACTATGGAGAAGGTCTAGCCCTATTTCAACTAGTGTCTCGCACCGTTCGCTGACTGATTTTTGTAAAGAATGATATTGCATATTACATCAAGACGGTTCCTTATTCTAAACCAATATAATTGAAGGCATGATTCCGAATTCCATTGAAACCCCACACCCACTTCAAACCGAAAAGCATATATATATATATATATATATATATTTAAAAAAGCATATATTAAAAATGTAAGCATCATAATAAGTGTCACAATATTTTGTAAAAAAAATATAATACAATATTTTATTAACAAGGTTTAAATTTTAATACTCAAACAATTGAAACAGGTAAATATAAATAAATAAATAAATAAATATGGAGATTATTAATTTAAAAACATTTTAGTGAAAACATTATTAATGAGGGAAAATAAAAAATAAAAAATTATATTTGAGTGGAGTGATCTCGATGATTGATTATTGTTTTGACGGTTGAGATTAATTACAATTGTTTATATTATCGCTAAAATACGGAAACTCAAGAAATTATAATTTAATACAAAATAATTAATTAAAATTATAATATTATATTTAAAATATTATTTGATTTATTTATTTGCATTAATATCTGCAAATTGTACCGAAATACCACATACCACCAGAAGTCAAAATGCAAGCTGTGATGATGGGTGGGTTGTGTCATGGGTGCTCCACTTTAAACTCTATTTTTTTTTTAAATAAAAAAATTAATTTTAAAATTTCACACGATGTCTGTATGATTTGAGAATTCGACCCGCTCGAACTATCGAACCAATGCTTTGGGTTGAATTAGTGAAAATTAAACATTCGAGTTAATTCAGAGGTTGATATTTTTTTTGTCACGTCAACTTAAAAATAAGGCTATAATCCAATCCAACTATACACTATTTTTTTTTAAAATTATTACGAAAATTAAGAATGTTTAACGAAAGGAAACTCTCACGATGTTCCTTTGTAATTAAGCAGCATCCTTTAAGTAGGGGTGCACTGGACCGTATAATAGGCACCCCACCCCAACCTGAGTTAGTGAGCCATGTAATAGGCGACCATTTCACGTAGTTCAAAGGGCACTTGAGTCAACCGCTCGCGCTCGACTACATCTTGACCCCTGTAAAAGAATGAGATTCTTGCTGAATCTGAATTTGCTGCTCATTGTCAAACTAATTCCTATTCTGTTCCTACTTCATATTGCAGTGATTTGTAAATATTAAATATTTGAATTATTAATGTGATATGTACGGTGTGAAAATATAACTTTTTTTTAATTATTATCTTTTAAAAAAATTAAAAAAAAACACATTTTTTTAATTTATTAAAATATAACACATTTCAAGAATGATATTTTAATACTTTTTTTAAATAATAATAATAATAATAATATTTTTAAAATTGATAGCGATTAGGGAGAAAGAACGGGGCAGAGACAAAACGGCGAGTATTAATATTGCAGAACAAGAACAAAGAAAGAGAAAAGAGTTGAAAATGGCGTTTCACCGGCCATCCCCAAATCGGAAGGCCCTCAAACCGCCTCCCATAAACCACCCAATCTCTTCTTCTACTCATCTTCTTCCTTCCCCTGTGTTTCCGCCATGGCTGTGCTCCACAGCTTTCTCTCCCCCCCTTTACACAATCCCCAACCTGCCCTTGCTCCCCAACGCCTTTCTTCTCATTGCGCCTTCCCAAATCGAAGGTCATTTTCGGCCATTTACGGATAGTTGCACTACAATGTAGCTTCTCTATTGCGTTCAAAAAGGCAGACAGGATGGAGCCAGGCAAACAATACACCGTATATATATATATATATATAATATTCATACCCCTTTTCAGTTCTTGTTATTTTCTGGGGTTTCCCTTGAATTTTAACCGACGATGAACACCGTACCTTTCTTCATCTCTAATGGGGTTTTTTTTCCAAATGCCCGTTTCTGCTCGCTGGGTGAGAAGCTTTTTGATGACATTCCAAATGTATGTATGTATCGAGATAATGATGAGGATTATGTATGATTTCCTTACTTTCATTACTGGGTTGCAATTAATAGAAGCATATGTTCATTTCATTCTCTTGGTTTACACTTCTTTTAACTCTTTTCCTTTACTTCCCTTTTGTGTTTGTCTGATTTTCTTTTGGTAACTTCTATATTTGTTGTTTGACTGTGTCGATATTCAATACTATTTGTTGCTAATAAGGGGCTTTTGATTGATTCTATGATTTGGAAGAGGACAAAATCTTGGTGGTTGGCTCCCTGGCCATTGGAGTTGATTCTACTGTTTACAATTTGTTTTTGGGGAGATTATCGTTCATTTGCAATGATTTTGTTTTTAGTTTAACAGATGAATGAAATAGATGAGAACAAAGAACAATGTGGTTTGATGATCTGTAGAATCTTGTTCATCCAATATGCAATGTGTAATGATGATACTTCTGGGCATTGATTGATATTTAAAAGAGTAGAGGTTACTGTTTATGTATGATTTCTGGAGATTTATGAGTTTATATGTTCTAGCCTGACAGATTTTGAAATTTATGCTCATTCTTGATTTTCATCCACTAGAGCTAGCTGAATTTTCTTTTCATGGTCCAATTTCAAGCTGCAATGGATCATTGTCTTCGTTTCGATCTGCTTCTTTGCACGAAATGCTTCTTTACTCCAACTTGATTCCCCCAATTAGAAAATGAAGTTTGATCTTCAGATCGAGTTGCCATGTTATGTAGCTGTTCATGCACATTGTCATAACAATGGTTACTCCATTGCTTAGATTCTGATGCTTATCATATGGTTCTTATTCCCTTAGCTGAGTGGGAGCTCTTGATTGTAGAGCATTCTTTTATGAGATTTTCTTGTGTCGAGGAAATGGCTCAGGCCCACCACCAGCAGATATTGTCTTCTTTAGGCTTCCCTTTTCGGGTTTTCCCTCAAGCTTTTTAAAACGCGTATGCTAGGGAGAGGTTTCCACACCCTTATAAAGGGTGTTTCGTTCTAGGGATCTCACAAAATTCTTCAATAAAAACTACTCCATTCTGGCGTATGAACAATGCAAAGTCTTCCTGAACAGTTCTGGAGCTTATCCTTTATGACAATTCACAAGAGTACTTCTGTCAAGTTGTTTAATATCACATTTTTTAAAACCCATTAACTTGATATTTGTAGGCCTTCTGGATAATGTTACCTTTTTTAGTTTTTGCTAGAACAAATGTGTTCAATCATGAATTTTCTTTTGCTGCTGTTTTGGAATCCAGTCTCTGAGAAAGCTGTAAGATATGACAAATGGCAATCAATTCATATGACTGCCTTTCAAATTCATGGGTCTGGAAAGGGTGGGGTATATGCTTGCTTGCTTGGTCGTTTGTTTTGTGATGAATCGTATTTGTAACGGTCGTTTGAGCAATTGAGTTCATTTAAGTCAGGTTGTGTGAGATCCCATACCACACCGATTGGAGAGGGGAACGAGTAGTAGCCAGGACGCTGGGTCCCGAAGGAGAGTAGATTGTGAGATCCCACGTTGGTTGGAGAGAGGAACAAAGCATTCTTTATAAGAGTGTGGAAACCTCTCCCTAGCAGACGCGTTTTAAAAACCTTGAGGGAAAGCCCAAAGAGGACAATATCTACTAGCGGTGGACTTGAGCTGTTACAGGCTGTGTCTCACGACGTTGAACTCTAAGATCAGGTCAGCCGTCTCCTTTGGTGCTACTATATACTCATTTAATACATTCATACGAAAAAAGAACATCGATAGAGGAATATGGTAACAGAAGCACACACATTCACCACAAAGTTTAGTTAAAACAGTGTGGGGGGAAAATGTTGGTAAATAAGATGGGAATAGATTCCTGTCATCCTGTGTGCAGACTTGATTACTTGTTGGTTGGAGGTAGGGAAGGGTAAGAACTATGCAGAGGTTTAGGGTCCCATTTCTGTCATATTGAGTGCTTTCAGTAAGTGATCTGTGGTGAATTGGGAGGTAAGAAACTATGAAGGTTCCCTTACCTGTCACCAAGAACTCAGTAACATGAGAAGACTTGGGCTCAAATAAGGGTAGAATTCAGAGCACCGAGTCAAGAGAGAAGAACAAGAACAGGGAAAGAGAAATGTTTTGTCTTTTTTTTGTTCCAATGTTGTACATGTTTCTTGACAACCAGTAGGATTAGAAGATGGTATTCGTCATTTCTCATGAATGTGTAGGTACGAGTATGTTTATATGTTTGTGTGATTGTTTAGAAGAGGAAGAGAGGTTTGTGAGATCCCACGTTGGTTAGAGAGGAGAACAAAACATTCCTTATAATGGGCATACGTGTTTTAAAAACCTTGTGGGGAAGTCTGAAAGAGAAAGTATGAAGAGGACTATATCTGCTAGTGGTGGGCTTGAGCTGTTACAAATAGTATCAGAGTCAGACACTAGGTGATGGAAGGCTGAGCTCCAAAGGGGGTGGACACGAGGCGGTGTGCGAGCAAGGACGCTAGGCCTTGAAAGGAGTTATAGATTGGGAGCCCTATATCGATTGGAGAAAGGAACAAGTGCCGGTGAGGACACTGGGCCTCAAAGGGGGTGAATTGTGAGATCCCACATCAGTTGAGGAGGAGAACGAAACATTCTTTATAAGGGTGTGGAAATCTCTCCCTAGTAAACATATTTTAAAATTTTTTGAGAGATAGGCCCGAAAAGGAAAACACAAAGAAGACAGCATCGCGGTGTTTGTGAAGTTGTTGGTTGTTGGTTTCATTCAAACTGTAACTACAAAGCAGCAAAGGGGACAGTGAGCAGATCAGTGCAATTTCACGTATGTCTCTTCCACAGCATCTTTTTGCTCTTTTATTATTATGTTTTTTTTCCCCCCCTTCAACTATACCACTAGTTTTTGAATGCCTAATAATGTTCGTTCCCTCGAACGTTGACGGTGCGAGTAAGATGAAAATCTTCTTTTTGAACTTAAACTTAGGCGTCGTTGGACTCGAAACCAGCTTTTGAATTGTGAGAAAACCCGTTATCTAAGAAGTGTGACCTTCTTCTATTTCAATCACGTTGCCCTCTCGCTCTCGCACGGTTATAAGGTACTTTAGCTTATATTTTAGCACTTTTTGGCTTTTATCATGCTAAAGTTAGCTAATGATTAACGTACCTAGGTGACCTATGTCTCGTAGATTCATTATTAGTCAATTTTTATATTCACGGAGTATAATTGAAAAATATATTAAAATATAGGAACTAAATTGAAATATTTCGCGTTAAAAAAAATGAAATTAGAGAGAAATAAATAGGGGAGAATTTCTATTTTCAGAAATAAAAAGAATAAAAAAAAAAAAAAGGAAAAATGGGCCATGATGTGTTAGATTATGGGCCCTTGTTTTAATAGTTTGGGCCATACGTGTTTCGAACATCATTGTGTCCTTTTGTATAATTGCATGTCGCATTAATTGCATTTTACTATGGAATTTGGAATTTCAAATTTAGTTTTGGGATTTCGATATTATAATAATAATAATAATAATACATTTTTATGATTTTATGGTCGGGTTAAATTTATTATTTAATTAACATTATTTGGGAAATTAGGGAAAATTTGTGGTCCTCGAGAGTTACGTACACCTTTTATTTACCATATGTCACGTTAGCATCACTTTTTAGGTCGAGAAGACTTAACGACCTATTTAATAAAGTCAATGTCAAACATAATATAACATATATTTGATGTAACACTATTTAGTTAAATTACAGCAACGAATTTCTTTGTTACTTTTAATATTTTTTTTAAATTGAGGAATTTAAATTCAATTTTGCCTATAATTTTTTTTTAAAAAAAAATCTCAAATATAAAGTTTAAGGATATAATTATTAAAAAAAAAAAACATAAATTGCGATATAATGATAAGTCACATCGAGGTTGTTTTTCTTAGGAAAAACATGAACCAATATTCCACTTTAATGCAATCCAACCTAAAAATGTTCCATTCATGCCTTAATTCCAACTATATAAATACAAAAATTATTATTATCGACCTTTAAGTCACATTCACTCGCATAATACACCACCCACCCGTAAAAACCTAGGGGAGAACTGGAAGCTCGTCAAGATAAGGGACAAAGTCCGGAAAGCGAAGATTGTGTGTTGGAAATGTTAGGATCACGCAACTCACACACTCGATCTAGATAAAGAACATGAAGAACACGAAGAATAAAAGAAAGGAGACATAAGGAGAAGGGAAATCTCTGTTAAGAATCACGAATCTCCACAATAATATGATATTGTGCACTTTTGAGCATAAGCTCTCAAGGTTTCATAACATACTTATAAACTCATGATCATTCCCCCAACGTAGGACTCACTCCCAACATAACATACCCATTTTAAAAACTTTGAAGGGAAACTCGAAAGGAAAAGTCAAAAGAGGATAATATTTACTCGTCTGAGAGGCCTCATGACATTTTTTATTCCGAAGGCGTTACACGTATGGAGCTATCACTTAAGATTTGAATAACATGCTTTGCCTTATTCTCTACTTTTTTTTTATGTATTTATATTTTATAATAAAATAAATAATTGTTTATTGAAAAGGGAAAATTGGATAATAAAAATAATAATAATACGATAAGTGAGTATAATTATTTGGAAAATAGTGCACAAAAAGATGGAGCCAACGACAGGCCAATGTGCGTACGCACCACACATGTTTTTAATTTTTTTTTTCTAATATTTATTTATTTATTAATTCCTATTTTTCCATTTTATTTCCTTTTACCAAAAATTATTTAATTTATCTAATAAAAATATTAGTATTAATAAATTATCATTTATTTATTTATTTATTAGTTCATGATAAGTAGCAATATTTTTAAAAAAATATTAGTAATTATTTTTTAGAAAAATCATTTTTTTAATGAATTATTCTAATTTAATTTCACACCCATCTCTTTATTTATTTATTTATTTATTATTATTTTAGTTTATTTTATTTAATTTTAAGAAGGTACGAGATATATCTTTATCTATTATTCTCCATTCATGTCGTGATTCTTTATTTAGATAAGGTACCTTCCACTTAATTAAATTTACATTTTGACACGTACTCCCATTAGAATATAAATCAATTTTCCAAAAAAAAAAAAATTAATTAATTAATTAAAATTATTTTTTAGAAAAGGATGTTAAATTGATTTGCTATATTTTCCACCAATGTCGGCGTATGATGTATATATAGGTAATTTGGGACATTTTCGAACACTGTTTATGACCAAAACCATGCATCAAATTAAATATTAATCATGTATAGATCAAAATCGTGCACCTAATTAAATACGAACTAAAGAATCTCCAAATACATGTATCTATAAGTAATTTTGTTATTTATTCTTTAAGCGCTAAGGATGTGTAAATTCGAAATACGACTTTAAAATTTTGGTCACGGTATCGGGCGTTTAAGTGAAAGGTTGAACGTAAGAGAAGAATTTCCAATTTTAATCATGAATTTTGGAGGGCTTTTTAGCAAACAAAAAGCTATACACCCACTATTGATGGTGTAGGACGTTTTACATTTCAACCCCCAAAATTCTCCTATTTTCCTTTTGACCCAGAATCTTAATAGGTTAAAGTTCGAATAAATTTTAGTCCGAATATCATGAACTTTAGATCGGTAACTCTCCAAAAGCTCCTTTAAATTTGGACAAACTTTTACATAAACATCGAGACGAACTCTGAAAAGGGTAAAACGGGAATTAAGTAAAAATTGGTTTAAAGTAATAGAAGGGATGAATAAAGATTTATTCTTTCAAGATCATTACTACTAATTTAACTTGTGAGAGATTTCCTTGCATGACTTGAATTCTATATTCTTCTTTTTTGAGCCAAAACAAAAAAACACAATCAACCTTTCCTTATTCGTTGCATCTTTTTTCTTCTCTAAAATCCCACTTTTTGCTTCCTATATTTATATCATAGCTCTCCCCTTCACTTCTCATATCCATCCTCTCCAAGCAACCAAAAATGGCTGCACATCAATTCCCTAAGAACTCTATGCACCTCGACCAAAATCTAGAAGCTGCCTTGGGCGGGTTTGGCAAGGACTTCGATGACGATGGTCGAGAGAAGCGAACAGGTAGTGAAAGTTGTATTACTATTTGTGTCTTATCTACTGAACTATACAAGCTGATATACATATACGTGTGGATTGTGGATTGAAGGAACATGGGTTACTGCAAGTGCTCATATTATCACGGCGGTGATTGGGTCGGGAGTTCTATCTTTGGCATGGACAATCGCGCAGTTGGGTTGGGTGGTCGGACCGGCGGTTTTGGTGGCGTTTTCGTTTATCACATATTTCACTTCCACCATGTTGGCTGATTGTTATAGAGCTCCAGACCCAGTAACTGGGAAAAGGAACTACACTTATATGGATGTTGTCAAAGCTCATTTGGGTAACACTAAAACTAAACTAAACTGAAATCTTCTGTTTTAATCTCTTCACCATTTTGTTGAGTTGGGTTATCTTGGAATGTTGCAGGAGGAACAAAGTTTAAGCTTTGTGGGTTAGCTCAGTATGGTAATTTGGTTGGAATTAGCATTGGCTACACCATTACTGCCTCTATTAGCATGGTGTAAGTATACTTTAGCCTCCTGTTTCTTTATTAGGTATTAAAAGCTTTGTTCGGTTTTGTTGCTAAGTATTAAACTCCCCTTGTCTTCTGTACGTGTCTAATAGGTTCTTAAAGTTTTAAAAAGCGTTTAAAATAGTCTTAAACACGGGTAACTTAAATTCACAACCTAACAGTTCGTAGACCAACCCGAGATGTAAATTAAGATGGTTTAAAATGCTAAGTTAACAATGATTTTGTGACTAATGAAATGAAATCAGAGCGGTGAAGAAGTCAAACTGCTACCACAAGAATGGGCATCAGGCAGACTGCACCGTCTCTGGTGTTCCATACATGCTACTATTTTCGGCCATGCAAGTGTTGCTCAGCCAAATTCCCAACTTCCACAAGCTCTCATGGCTCTCTATTCTCGCCGCCGTCATGTCGTTTGCTTACGCTAGCATCGGAGTCGGCCTGTCCATCGCAAAAGTCGCAAGTATACATACCTAAACACATAAAGATATAAGATTGAAACATAGTTTTTATGGTACAAAATTATGAGTCACATTTTTGTGTGTTGAAGGTGGTGAGAATGGACAAACAAGCTTGACAGGGATTGATGTCTCAGGACAGGAGAAAGTATTCAGGGCCTTCCGAGCTATTGGGGATATTGCCTTTGCTTATGCCTATTCTACCGTCCTCGTTGAAATACAGGTAATTTCTTTCTTTCTTTCCTATCTACCACTAGAGCTGAAACTTCAACAACAATGTAAGTGAAGGAATTTCAATAAAAAAAAGGCAGATTCTAGTTGTGAGTGGGAAGAAAATAAGAGGTGGGTATGAAAATGAAAGGAAAGAAGCGTGGGGAGGAAGGTTGAAAAATGAATGAAGAACATGTAAGAGACATAAAAGTGTGGCTAAACAATAACACTACAAAAATCTTCAACAGTAAGGGGAGCCATTATATGAGAGGCAATGTCAAAGAGTTGTTCTGTTACGGTACGGGGTCCAGTTTCAGAACGACACTGACTTGACATCTTGTTTGCTTTCTTCTTTGTTATTTACTTTATAGAATACTCACATTCACATTTAAAGTAAACTATTGCCTATTTAACCATAAACTTTGAAAATTTAGAGATCTAATAGATACAAAGAAGAAAAGAGTACGTACCAATTATCGTTGAACTCTGTTTTTCGTTTGGATAAGAATGATTGTGGTTGAAATTTCGGCTCGGATTTAGATTCTATGGACCATAGAAATTGCGTGGACCACATCCACTGTACTGTAAAGGCGGTCCCAATCTTCAGCACCCAGAAAAATGGCATCTTCCTTTCTTTCTGGGTTTGGGTGCAGATTCATTACATCACCATCACAGAGTTTCGTATGGATTTGAGACGACGGTCCAACAAACTTCTTCCTGTGGACCCCTTTAAACCCAATCATACAATAAATTACATTTAAAATCTCCAGTTTTTCCATCTTTACTGCTGAAAACAGATGTGTTACCATTTTGATGATGTTCCAACTCTTGTCGCTTGCATCATTCCCCCGGGGCCAAGGTTTGGCCCAGCATGTCCCTGTTCCTATCATGTTGAAAGCTCACAATCATACGTATTATTCTGCTCAAGATAATGTAGCAACAAATCCAAAACTAGCAATGAACTCACAGCTCAATGACTTACCCATGAATTTACAGGACACATTGAGATCAAGCCCACCAGAAAACAAAGCAATGAAGAGGGCAACTTTTGTCGGCATCTCAACCACCAGTCTTTTCTACATACTCTGTGGTTGTGTTGGTTATGCAGCATTCGGAAACAATGCACCAGGAAATTTCCTTACTGGCTTCGGATTCTACGAGCCCTTTTGGCTCATTGACTTCGCCAATATCTGCATTGCTGTTCACCTAGTTGGTGCTTACCAGGTGAAATCAATTGATCAGTTCCCAACTCCTACATGAACGACATTTGTGAAACTTAACCTTTTAGTACTCCATCAGTTTATGTTCTAAGTTTTGTACATGAATACTATAACCTGCAGGTATTCTGCCAACCCGTGTATGGGTTCGTGGAAAAATGGTGCAGCACAAGGTGGCCAGAAAGCAAATTCATAACAACAGAGCACATCATCAAGTTACCTTTTAATGGAGAGTATCCGCTCAGCTACTTCAGATTGATTTGGAGGACAGCATATGTGATAGTGACGACTGTGATAGCTATGATATTCCCATTCTTCAATGCTTTCCTTGCTTTGCTTGGGGCTACTTCATTTTGGCCATTGACAGTCTACTTTCCGGTCGAGATGTACATAGCAAGGACTAAATTGCCCAGATTCTCTTTCACCTGGATCTGGCTGAAGATATTGAGCTGGGCCTGCTTGGTCATTTCACTAATGGCTGCTGCTGGATCAATTCAATCCCTGGCACATGAAGTGAAGAAATACAAGCCCTTCCAAGTTGAGATTTGATTAGTAGCAAAGTCCAGTAATCTTATAAACGTCACCAAACAGCATTGTCTCAAAGTGAACTTGAATTTACATCTACTCCTAAATTTTCAACAACCTTATTGGACAGCCTCTACATTAAGGCGATATGTTTTAGTAGGGGAAAAGGAAAAGGAACAATGCAATTTATCAATAAAAATAAATATCTTTCTGCAACTGCTATTCTGCCCCTAAGTACAATATATGCTTACAAGTTTCACAAAAACATGATCATCGTTAGGCTGTGTTTACATATTGAGGGGGGAAATGTCACAAGAGCTCCCAAGTGTATGTCAAATTTTCCAGATTATGGCAAAACTAACTGCCCTAAGGCGTATCAGCAGTTAACACTCGTCTGTGCAACATCCTTTCTCCGAAACAATCGGCTCAGAGATAAGAAAGTGGTCATCGTCTATACCTACCATCAGAAATAAATTCCTACTAAGACCACTGGAAACCAGTACACTACCCTCCTGTTAAACAATATTTAAATAGCCAAATTGGGGAAACCATATGATTACCAAAGAAAACAAATCAACTAGACTCGGTCTCACTGATAACAAAAGCTTGAATAAGACTCTGGGCAGCATGAGTCTGCTCAGGCGTTCCAGAAATGATAACTAGAGTTTCAACTGCTCCTTGCTTTGGTTCGGAAATCGTAATTTTTGCATCAGAAACCTACAAGAAAGATGGGTCCTGTGAGATAGCTGTGACTATTACTACCTTTCAGTACATTACTAATCGGAGGTCTAATGAAAAGCTTCCTTCATATTATAAAACTAGATTACTAATTGGAACTTCATTTTTAAATGACTGCAAATGTTTCACCGTGATCTCTCTATCAGAATCACTTTAAGACATTATCCCATACATAAAGACTTTCAGAAAAAGGGAACTAAAGCATGCATGACATGCCCCCGTGAACGAATAGGCTCACTTCAAAGATCTAAAAGTACTAAAAAGAAAACAAACATTGAGATCGAGCACAACACTTCAAGTGAGACAATTACTTATTATGCAAACTAGCTTATGGCATCTATATGATGACATGATGTATGGGCATTTCGCAAAACAATTTTCTAAATAAATATGTAATATCTTTTTAAAAAAAAAAAACTTTTTCTTTTTGTCCTTTGGATCAAAAACACAAAAATGAATATTCATACCTGACGAATCTGTCTCAAACATTCACCATTCTCTCCACAAATAACAGGAACAAGGTTTCTAGGAAGAACTACTTCAACAGTGGTGCTCGTAATAATAGCTGGATTATTTCCTCTGCATAAATAAAATGAAAATCAAACACTGATCTCCATAAGGGAGCAAAAGTAATTGAAGTGGCAGATAGCAAACCCTCCAAATCCAGCCATTCTTCTACGATGGGCTCCTGCGAAGTCTGGCAAGCCAACACCACCTTCAACTCGTCCCTGAAATACAGTTCAAAGGAGAGAAAAGATTATCAACTTTAGACCAACACCAGTCTTCTTTATTTGGCTGAAAAATCATCACAGTTACAGACACCAAAAACTAATTGTGGGGGGAAAAAAGTGTTAAACACCTGGGAGCTCCATGGTTTTCTATCAGACAATAGAGAAGCACCAGGCCTATGAAGAAAAGGAGGCTGATCATCCCGCAAATCACTAAGTGAAGGAATGCCACTAAGAGCATCAAGCTTATGAAATGAGGGGCCTAATTTGAATGAACTCCTGGAGGTGATAATTCTCTCCTTCCAAAATATGAAGGAAGTCGATCTATGAATGCAGGATTTGGATGACTATTAACAGATGGAAATGCATGGCGGAAAAAATGATGTCTCAGCAGAGTAGTGATCTGCAACATAGCATCTTGAACTGCTTCGGGCTCTCCATTTATCTGTCAGTAAAGTGACATGCAAGTAATGGTTTAAAGTTGGATGCAAGAAGTACCAGATGATGAAGGACGACCAAAATACCCTAACCAAAATAAACATCAACTACTTGGCATTAATCGGTAGTGATATAATCTTAACCAAATTTGTAAGATCCTGTTATTATCATGTATGATATATGTAACTGGTGAACAAACCTGAACTACTTCTTCATCTTCCGCAGCACACTTCAACAACTTTGATGTCACAGCTTGTCTCTTGCTGAAGAGTCTTAACTATTGCTCCTCCTTTTCCAATTACATTTCCAACTCTCTCAGATGGGCATAATAAACGAAAACTTAAAATTTCATGAGAAGGTTGGATTCGACCAGGAATGCTGGTTTCATACTGTTTAGGAGCAAGAGAAGGAACACTGGAACGAAAATTGCCAACATCACGCGGCACAGAGTAAGGGACTAACTCATCACTGGATGCTGCACAGGTAGGAAGTTTATGCCTGGGAAGAATTCTAATTTGCGCTCCACTATCAGATGACATTTGTTTGACTACACTGCCAGCCTTTCCCAATAAGCACCCAGCTTGACTAGAAAGAACAAGCAATCTTAAGACAAATGTAGACAGCTTATCACCTTCAGCATCTGTTTTCTGCCACCGGTTCTTCGTCTAAGAACTTCTCAGATACAAGAAAGAGGGCCTTCCGCAATTGCAAATGTGGAACTTCCTTCTGTTTACCATCTTCCAAAGGAGGAGAATCTTTATCTTCTTTCTTTTTACACTCAGCAATATTGTCACCGTTCTCCTCGACTTCAGAATTTTTCTTGTCTTCCTTATTATTCTGCTCAGGGTTCACTTCAGTTTCTTGATTAGGGCCTGCAATTACTACTATTTTCTCATTACTTCCATGTACAGTTTCCTCTACTCTGATTTCTACACCTGTTTCTTCACGAATTTGAGATAAAACATCCCCATCTCCACCTATTAGACTGCCAATTCTTGAAACATGAAAGAGGACACGAAAGACAGCATAACCAGGAGAGAGTTTGAAGGATTGGTTTTGTGAACGAGAACCACCTAATGGCTTGTGCCACTTTCCTTTCCCATTCGGCTTGACAAAGCTCCGATCACGTGATCTCTTTGAGGGAGTCAATGGAGCAGACATTCCTGCTGATAACACAGAACAAGGGTTCCAAATTAATAAGCCAACAACAAAGATAACTGAACCTTAGAAGCATCCTGTACTAGAAAACCAGCAAGTACACTGACCCAAATTGCATCTACAAAACAAATTCGCCTAAATGAAAAACACAAAAGAAACAAAAAATAACCCAGCGCCATGAAGCTAGGGGAATGCAATCCCACACATACTGACAATATCCATTTCCTTGCATCATAAAAAATTACAAACGCAAGAGTTTGGCAAATGATCGAGTATTAAATTTTGAATGGCTAAATGAAGCAAGTATGGAGACCATTAAAGCTTAAACTGTGGAGACCAACCCGGCTTAGGCAAGATAATGAAAAGCTTGAAGAAGAGTATAATATCCACTACTAAAAAAACTTACAGTATCAGGGGGTATTCAGTGATTCCAGGTCGAAGAAAACGGCCTTCAATGGAAATTCCGGTGGGAAATGCCGTCCAGTTATTGAGCTCCGAGCAGTGCAAAAGAAGTTGGAGAAATGACCGAAATCCCTTGGCACTTGAAATTCCAAAAGAGAAAGCGAGGGGTCTTTGGCGTTTTGCATAATTCTCCGGTTTCTGGAAATCTGAGTCGGGTCGGGTTTACTATACGGTCCCGACTTGGCCAGATGACGCCATTTGAGCTCTGAAATGTTTTGTCTTATTCAGTTGGCGGGTTTTTTCGACCCGACCCGACCCGATTAGATGTAATCGGGTGGGGGTTAAGAAGTGAAGATTAATAAGTTAGGTGGAGTTAATTAGTAGATTTAATATGTTGATGTTTGTGGTACGAGTTCTAAAGTCTGTGTTTTGAGTGGTGAGTTGTCTAGAATTCTGAAGTCTTAATTTAATTATACTCGATTTTATTTGGTATAAAAGAAAGTATTTTGTTGTTTGAGGCTGTTAAAATTGAGAAAAAGTTGAAAGAGAAAATTAATTTGTAAAAAATCTGTTGATCAAATGTTCTTGATCTCACAACAAATGAGTTGAATTCCACAAAGAAAAAAAGATAATCAAATCTAGCTAAATGCGTTTTCTCCGATATCAATAAATTATTTTTGCATTTGTTATTCTTTTTCAAATATTTCACATCAAATTTTATGGTTGTCTTCATTCAACCTCAGAATCAAAAGCATTAGTCGAACTGAATCATCAAAACGAACTCGCACAGAAATAACCAACCTAATTGATGTAATTGGATAAAATCATACAATTACTGCTCGAGTTCTTGTGGATTGATGATCAGTAGAATTAGAGAGACGGAGAATCTCAAACATTAGGTTGTTTTGTACTGAAAGGTCTAGGGTTCTACTCCGTGCAACAAACAGACAGATTACGTGCAACAGCCAATTCTTGATTCGACAAATTAATCGAGATGCATTTCATTAATAGAAACAATTCCAGATAGCGGATTGACTAAACAGAGATTTCCGAGCCGCACAATTCCGAAACAAAAGTCTAATTAAAACATCAATGATACAGATAATACAGGAAAAGAACAGAGAGAGTTACTAGTATTACTCGCTAGTAGACGGTGCTTGTTCCGATGAAGCAATCGAAGAGGCTACCTCCACATTACCATCGCCAGAGACTGGTGAAACAAAAGTCCAGTCCGGTGGAAGATTCGGCAGAGGAGGATACACAGTCGGCTTGCGCTTAATGTCCCATGGCTGAGACTTCCGTGGCCTCGTTTTCATGTGATGTGCAGTCGCCTTCTTGTTCGGCCTCGACGAGCATTCAATCACCAAACTCCCACCGGAACATGGAGCAGCAGCATTTCTTGCAGACGGTTTCACCAATGGCGGAACCGAAATCCTACAGCCGAAAAAGGTCGAAATCGACATGGCTCCTAACAGAGCGTGGGAAAGACAATGGAGACCTATCAATTGGGATTGGATTCGTTATCTTCGTTCTCTTCACGTTATAAAATATTATGAAAATCGTCCCATTTTATTGGGCCATTCCTCATATTTCGGCCCATGGGCTTTACTATTAAATTATAAATTTGGTTTCATTTAAAAAATGCCATAATTTTTCTATCATTTAATAAAATTTAATAATATAATAAATTTTAAAAACAAAGTCACTGAGTTCGAATTGGGTCCGATTCAAATACTTTTTAGACTTAATCCAATTATTCTAATTATAAATTTTTTTAACACAGTCATTTATTCAAGTTTATTTATTATTAATAAAAATAAAATGCTATTTATTTATTTCAAATAAATAATCTAAATTCAATTTCAATATATATTTTTAAAATTTTTCTTTCAAATAATTAAAAAAATTAAGAGTTATTAAAAAATAAATAATAATTACGAAATAAAATAAAATAAATCGATTATTATTATTTATTTATTTATTTTAAGATCTCAAAAGACGGCAATATGCACGGCATGAATCCTGAATATAAGGTATAATTGGCGGAAAGATAACGTCGTTGACTAAAAAATTATTAATTTTTTTTTTAATTATAGAGAATAACCAACTTAATTTTATTTTTTTAAAATAAAAAATAAAAAAGTGAGAATGTCGGAGGAAAATAATGGTTGAATTAATTAAAATAAGGTCAAAAAATGAGATAAAATCCAACATTAAATAAAAAGTAAGAGATGATGTGACACTCCCACTCTAATTATTTATTGCGTACTATATGTTATGTTTATTATATCCCACATCAAATTAAATTTTAAAAATAAAATATAATCCTTTTAAACCCAATGTCTGGTCAACCTAACTGAGAGTTGACCTTTTTTTATTTTTTATTTTTTTTATTGAAAATATAATGTAAATGGTCAAAAGCTTGGAAGCTGTGGGACTTTATGATGTAAATTAATTATTTAATTTTATAATGCGAAATCTCCCCCAAATTATATAGTTATTATTTAATTAATTAATCTAAATAATTTTATCGTGGTAACTGTGCAATTAATTTATATTTTTACATCAATAATTTACCTAAAATTATTATTTAAAAAAAAAACAAAAAAACAACATGAAAAGGCACACTAAACGACGGTTGTCGCTGCCCAAAACGCCACCAACTTCAAACCAAACGCACCACAAATTTCCATCATTTTATCCATTTATATTTTCTTTTTTCAAATCATACCTTTTTTTTTCCCTTAAATATTAATTCTTTAATTTTAAATCAATGAAATAATAACTAACAAAACTCCACTTCCCATCCCTACCAAAATATCAATGAAATATATATATATATATATATATATATATATATATATATATATATATATATATATATATATATATATATATATATATA